>NW_019268546.1:2621269-2633215 GCF_002738365.1 Cucurbita moschata | reverse complement strand
TTTTTTTTTTTTTTTTTTTTTTTTTTTTTTTTTTTTTTTTTTTTTTTTTTTTTTTTTTTTTTGCCAAATTATAGCTATGGTAAAATTAAGAATTTCGTTACTTTGTTTTTTTCTCATTTATCCTTGCAAATAAACAAAAAAAAATTTGGCTATATGTTCATGTTCAAATCGGCAATGTTTACCTTATATAATTTTATTAAATCATACATTACCTTAGTTAGCTGTTTCAGATTGAGAGTCTCTCTCAGTAAAGAGAGTTGTAGATTCGTAGGAAAGGAGAGTAGCGAAGCAATGAGGCACACAACGAATGAGCGAAGCAACTTTACCGGAAGGGAGAGGTGAATGAGCGAATGAATCAGTTTCCCCTTTTTCAATAACAAAAAAGGAACATCGGCGTTAACTTCTATACTTTTTATTCTTTATTTTAGTTTCGTGATTATTTAGCTTTTTGTCATTCCTCTTCTAGTTATATTATAACACAAAGGAGCGTGAACGGTGCCAAAGCTAGGGACCAAACCAATCATTTGAGATCCCACATCGATTGAAGATGAGAATAAAACATCTTTTATAAAAGTGTGAAAACATATTCCTAACATATGCGTTTTAAAAACCTTGAAGAGAACCCTAAAACAAAGCCAAAAGATGACAATATCTACTCGCGGTAGACTTAGATTGTTACAAATAGTATCAGAGCCAGACATTAAGTGGTGTACCAACGAGGACGCTGGGCTTTGAAGGGGGGGAGGATCGTGAGATCCCACGTCGATTAGATAGGGGAACGAGTACCAACAAGAATGATGGGCCCTGAAGGGGGTGGATTGTGAGATCCCACATCGATTGGGGAGGAGAACTAAACATTCTTTATAAAGGCGTGGAAACCTCTCCCGAGTAGAGACGCATTTTAAAAATCTTGAGGAAAACTCCTAAAGTAAAAGCGTAAAAAAAAGACAATATCTAGTGAATTTAGATTGTTACCAATGAAAGAAACAGAGATAAAGGAAGAAAGGTATATTGTTTAGCTAACTAGAACAAGAGAACCAAAGTTGTTAACTTACCCAACATGCTTAGTTAAGTTGAAATTACATCACCTTCAAAAACAGCCTATAAAGACGACATTTGTGCAATAAAGCTAGTCATTTCGGCATGGTACATAAACATCATAATGTACCATTAAGCTCAATGGCAATGCACGAGCTTCCTTTCGATATAGTACTTTATACAAATCTACATTAATCACTAATAAAACGTCAAAGGAACAATGTACAAAGCACCACCGACGTTGTCACAAATACAAAGTCCCATAAAAAATAAAATAAGTTTATTCGAAAACTTAAAAGAAAAAAAAGATTTAGAGCATATTTTTGCAGGCAACATGATCTCTGACTTGTAAATATAAACCATCAAACCCTTGAACCATTAAGAGCCATTGGAGATGAAGGCATATTCCATAGAATAAACCATGGCTTCATTTTGCAATCTCATTAGTTTGTCAGGTTAATCCAATGATTTGGTCTCTTTTTAAGTTTATAGGGCAATTGATTAGCCCTAATAAAGCTTGGCATTCAACCAACGTAGCTTATGAAATCCAAGCCATTCTTTTTGCCTCTTCATTTTTTAATACAAGATATGAGCTTGTCGGGCAAAAGCGTTTTATTTTAGTGGGTTTCATATATTATAGCTTAAACGCGGGTTGCCGCACACGTGGTTTTGTCACTTTTACAGATATTCATTGATCCACTTAAACCATTCGATTCAAATCATAAAAGCTTAATCGTGTTATATTTATTTTACATTTGCATTTTCTACCTTATAAATATTTAATGTTTGAATTTCATCCGATTTTAGTAGGTTAAGTAATTAATGTAACATGTATGTATATGATCTTTTTCAAATAATTAAAAAAACAACCCGACAAACCCAACCCAACCAAAAAATAGAGGGTAAAGTTATAAACTCTATACAGACATGTAACCAATCCACGAATCTGAAATTTAAGTACACTGCCGTCAAATTCATGAACATTATTCTTTTTTGTATTTTACTCCGTTTGAACCCATACAATTAACGAAACAAATACAATTATCAATTTACAAGATATACCTTCCTTCTCAGTTACTCAATCCTCATAACAATTAACCATGCTAAAAGAATTTGTATTTGTTTACAGAGAGATAGGCATGTCATATCAAAACGTCAACCCATATCGAATCCCGTGTTCTAAATTTCAATGTGATACCAACCCAACATAATTGGCATTATGAAGAAAGAGTGGCGTAGGCAATGAAGTTGACCTTTAAAAATAAAGTGGATTATAATATATATATATATATATATATAAAAGAAAAGCCTAAAATTGAAGTAAATGAGCGTCACTTTTTGGATTTGTTTGAATGAAGATAAATAAAAACAGCTGTTATAATAAAAACGGAATATTCCGGAATAAACCCTTCCACTGCTCCTCATTTTCCCCCGCATCATTTGTCTTTTCACTTTTTTAACTCTTCCCTCCAACCTTAGTCAAACTCTAATAAAAGGTTAAAAAAGTAATATTATTTTATTTCTTTTTTTTTTTCTTTTTATTTGAATGAGTCAACTTAAGCGTTTAATTTTAAACAATATTGTTTTTTCACTGAATTTAAAGGGATTGGTTTGATTCTTGGATATGTTTAAATGTAACAAGTTTGAATTTAGAAAAATTATGTAAATTACCATTTAAACCTCGAGTTTAAACTCGATCTAGAAAACCCGTATCCAAATATGTTAGGTTTATAAAATCAAACCTACTTGATTTTAATTCACACCTTAATCGATATTACTAGCTCGATTAAGCTTATGGAGAAGTGGGTAGGAATTACACGGGTTGGATTGGAAATTTTTTTTTGAACCAATCCAAAATTTTGGCTTGGTTAGGTTCATGACCCCGAGTAACACGAATAGAGTTCATAACCGAACCCTCTATTTTTAGATTGAATTGAGTTGGGTCGTCCGATTTTCTTCCTTTTTTTTTTTTGAATTATTTAACAAAATTTTAATTGTCTATTTTGACATTAATACTAAAATCTCATAAATTTCTAATATCAAATATTCACAACTCATAAGTTATTTCTAATATTAGTTACAAACATCAGATATTCATAAGTTTTTTAATAATCCTAAAAATTATGGTAAGGTTGGGTTTGATGGACAGATTTTTCTTTTTATTATTATTTAAAAAAATATAATTATCTAGAATACATGTTACATTAATACTAAAATCTCATAGAATTTTAATATCAAACATTCATAAGTCATAACTCATCACTAATATGAGTTACAAACATTAAATATTCTTAATTTTTATAATAATTTAGGGTAAGGTCGGGTTGGGTTGGATTGCAATCTTATTTTTAGTGGTTCGGATTGTTCTAGTTGACCAAACCAAAAAACATGTAAGTGCAAATTTGCTCAAATTTTTTATTTTTCAAAAATTTAACACAACACAATCTAACCCCGTCATAACTCATCACTAACATCAGTTATAAGCGTAAATAATTCGTAATCTTTATAATAATTTTAAAAATTAGAGTTGAGTTGTAATCTTATTTTTAGGTTGGTCGGGTTGGTCTGGTTGACCCAACTAAAGAAAAAATGAACTTGCAAATGGACTTAAAATTTAACCCCATATACATAACTCAATCTTTACTTAGATTAGGTGGTTTGAATGGATGGAGGTGTGGCATTGAAGAAAGTGGAAGGTCATAGCACGTGGTTGTCCAACACAACACCAAATTATTTGGGATTAAATAAAAAAAGAAAAGGAGTTTGGAGCAATATGGGACATAAAAGTGGAGAGAAGGGGCCTGGAAGTTTCAACATTCACCGTTGGAATTGGAATTTTATGAAAAGCTTGGAATGAAGTGGCAGCGGTAGCGGAGGATGCGTGTATGGGGATGGATGTTCAGGCCCCACCATTGTCAACCCTCCTTGCCGCTTCCCTTCCTTTCTTTCCAGTGCTTGCTTTAATCACACCCCAACATTTTCCCTTCTTCTTCCTTTAAATTTCATCTCTTTGCTGGTTTATGATGAGTTTCATCTCTTTCTTTTACCAGAGAATATTTGAATTTTCAGCGAAATTTAAGCATCTAAAAAAACGTATTGACAAAGGTTCTTCCCATGCATAAAATGTATTGGAACAGATAGTCGGTAAAAACTTATCAAAAGAATCTTTGTTGGTGCACAAAAGAGATGGTGCTAACACTGACTATCTTTGTCAACCCAATGTGTTGTGTTGGCAAATACCGTCTTTGCCAACGCAACAAGTTTACATCGACCCTTCCTCAATTATTATAATTAAAAATAAAACAGGTGGAGGCGTATGGGCGGCGAAGCGAGTAAGAAGAGAAGGGAGATGACCGGCAACATGGCAAGGTGGTGGCAAGGTGGCGGCGGAGGGTGAAGAGATTGAGACCATTTCAAATGCACTAGTGGGGGAGAGGAAAATGCACCGCAAAAAAAAAAGAGGAAGAGAAGTTAGGTCATTACAAATCATTCTCGAGAGAAGGGAGGTTTCTAAACGGCATTGGCAAAAAAAAAAAAAAAAAATAGGTTTCTCGTGGTATCCTAAAACAACGTCCAAAAGATTTTCCTTATGTTAATCTCTTAAGATTAACATGGTCCTTGGGTGACAATCAAAGCACACTGCTATCAAATATTATCTATTTTTAGGAGACTTCTGTTCAAAAAGTTTTAATATAGAGATATCCATACCCTTATAAAAAAAAATGTTTTGTTCTCCTCCAGAACGGGATATTTATTTAATTAAAAATATATTTTGAAAGTTAAAATAAATAAGAAAAAATAGGAAAATTAAGAATGAAAAACAATAATTAATTAATTAATTTATTATTATTATTATTATTGGTATGGTGGTTAGAAATGGGTGGGAAAGCAAGGGAAAGCAGAATGAAAAGACTGCCATTTGAAGTTAGCCTTATCTTCTGCTATGGGTTGGTATCCTTCATTTGCTTTGTTGTGCTCCAAGATATTTTCCAAATTTCCTTCTTCACCTTCCATTTTCGACCTCACAAATTTCATCAATTTTCACACCAAAATTCACATTCCCTAATTCCAATATTAATATAAAATACTTCAATTTTAAATTAATACGAGACATCCTAACTTCATCAATTTCAAATCAAATACAAATTAATACGAGCAGGTTAGAGTTACCATATCCAATATTTCTTCCTAGATATATATATATTATTTATTTGGCTAAATTAATAAAAATATCATTTAATTTTGTATTTTATCTTAAAAATAATCAAATATTCTGATAATACCTTTAAATTTTTTAAAAAGTCTCCTTAAATTTAAAAAATACTCATACCCCTTCCTTTTGAATGAAAACTATTGATACTTTATTTCAAAAATATCTTCTAATTTTTAAAAATGTGTTTGGACTTTTAAAAGTTTCATTAATAACATTCTTAAATTTTTTTTAAATATTCAAATAATATCACAAAAATACGTATCAACTCTCAAATGCTAATATTAAAAAGTTTGAAGATAATATATAAATTGTCAAATAATGGTTTTTGTTCAATAATAAGATTTTATTTTTAAATTATTTTTTTTTTAATAAAAGTGAAGGAGGTTAATGCTCTTTTAAATTTCATGAATATTTTTAAACATAGTCCTCCGATAATGATTTTTTTTTTAATTTAAGGATATTTTTTAACCGAATCTTAAAAATTGAAAAATATCTTTAAAACAAAGTACTAACCTTTTCTGATATTAATCGAGACATCAATCAGATATTAATCGAGACATCAATCATGTAAGACAAAGTTTAGAAGTGTTTTTATTAACTTAACTATTTTCTTGTTGGTGTGTATTTAAATGTGATGACGTAATATACCATTAATATAAAAATTAAAAAATTTAACATTGCAATGGACCGAAGGGCAAATTTGAAAATAGCATCAATTGAATTATTTGTTTAAGAAAAATATAGAATTTAAAAATAAAAAGGACAAATGGACATTTTAGCCCATCAAATCAATTCAACTAAAAAAATAAAAAAGAATATTCTCCTCTATCTATATGATAGAGAATAAGATAGGTCTAAACAATATAATAAATATAATATATGGCGTTAAAAATAGTCCATCAAATATGGGCACCATATATTAATGTCGCTATAACCTATGGTACATACTAGAATGTCACCGTCATCCCAGTGCAGGGGTATTGCTTACCATCCCTTCGCCGCATCCCACCTAAAACTATTTTCTCACAATTATTTGTAGATTAAATCATTTTTTTTTAATAAATATATTATTTCTTCGATGTATTTAAAATTTTAATACCATAATATAACACAAAATAAGGAACAAAGACGAGATTTATAATTATTAAAATAATGGTATGATTTTTCTTTCTTTCTATGAGCACTAATCATTTCCATTCCTTGCAGTTTGGGATGTGATGTAGCATTATATTAAGTAATAAGAACAAATTAAAATTAGATTCCCTAATTACCCTTTTATTATTTATACCTTAGTGGCAGAAAAATTTAAATTATTGGAGGACATCATCATAATGTTTTTAGACTAAATCAATTTTTTGAGTCTATAATCTTTTCTATGTGTCGATCCACCCGATGAATCTTAAATCGGTGGGAGAATTTTTATTTATTTTAATTAATTAAAGTCATTTATTATGAGATCTCGCATCCGTTGTGGAGAAGAACAAAACATTCTCTAGGGTAGAAATCTCTCCTTGGCAGATACATTTTAAAAGCTTCGAGAGAAAACCCAAAGAGGACAATATCCTACTAACGGTAGGTCTGGGCTGTTACAAATGGTATCAGAGCTAAACACCAGATGATGTGTCAGTGAAAAGGTTGAACCCTGAAAAAAGTAGACGCGAGGTGGTGTGATAATATTTGACAATGGGGTTGGTGGTTACATTTATGTTGTTTAGGCTATTTTGAAAATAAAAAATGTGATTAGTCAAAATATAATAGATAAGAATTTAATTTAAAAATAAATAAAATGAACCACGTTTTGTAGCTTCTAGTTGACTTGAAAGATCCTTGTATTGACTAAATTTAGTCAACAGTGTTGGCTGATGTTGTTGGTCTTCAAACGTGGACACCTCAGGAGATTTGTCGAAATCCATGTGCTTTGTGACAAAAGCAAAATATAACGAAGCTTTAGATGCACTAACCTCACGTTTAATACTAAAATAAATGCAGCCTTAGCGCACAAATTGGAGCTCGTGTAATTATGTTTTTTTGACCAAATACAAACACGAAAAAGAAAGGAAACATCACAAAATTGATAAAGTGCCTCAATTTTTCAAATTATCTGGTCAATGAATCACACCTCATCTTCACCTTAAAAATATATATGTAAATATTAAACTAATAATTATATCAATTTATATTATCTCGATATACATTTATAATTATAAATCAATTTTAATCATTTCAGGTATTAATTTCAACGTAATGTCTTTTTAACCATAGTCTAATAATATGAAAATTAATAACTTATGAAAGTTTGGATTAAATTGATACAACTATTAGTTTAGGGTTTTTTTTACTGATACAACCTCGAATATTTAAGACTATAAATTGATTTTTGTCGATAAAATTTTAAATTATTATTCGTGTGTAATCTACAAAAAGGAGTGAAACCATTACGAGTAATTCAACCGATAAGATCTCAATTCCCTTTTTTCGAGATCTCGAGTTTAGTCTCAACCAACATTAACTTTTACAAGAAAATGGGGGTATGAGGTTTTCTTTTTCTAACCAAAAACAATAATCAATTTAAAGAAAAATGAAAACAAACCTTGAAATATTTAAAGTCTATTTAATATTATTTTACATTTAAATTCCCATCTTCCAAGATTTCATTATTTTCATATTCAATATTCGTTAGAGATGAGTAATATTCAGCAATTAAAAAACTATTTACTATTTAAAACAAAATTAAGTTATTTAACAACATAATTATAGAAAAAACTAATACTAGCTTATTGTATCATTAAGTGCGAATTTTAATTATTTTATTCTATTAAATTAATGTTGTGGTCGGTTTAAGATATGAGTAGAAAATAATATCTTTTTCAAAAAAAAAAAAAAAATGCTTTAGCCAAAGCCTCCCATTCTAGAACGAGAACTTCTCCAACAATTACCAATATATATATAATGGAAAATAATTATTTAAAAATTATCTTAAAGTTGGAAAAAAAAATAAAATAAAATAGAAGGTTATAATTAAGAGGAGAAAAGAATAATGGAATGGAGGAGTCCCACGTGCGGAGAAGATCGAGTAAAGTCATATATATTCCACATATGCCCCCAAATTTCAATTCCAATCCTTGACCTTCTCCCAACCACCTTCGAAAACCCTAATTAAATGCCACCAACTCTGTACACCGCTTTAAACCCTATTTTTCCATCCTCGCTTCTTTCGAAGATTTTTTTTTTTTTTAATTTTTAATTTATTTACTCCTATTTTTACCCACTGAAATATAAAAATTTAGAGACTAAAATAAAATGTAACATAATTAATAATATATATCTAAAAATGCATGTTTTTATTTATTATTATCTATTTAATTATTAAATTTTATGTTTCGGAATTGTGAAAGTACAAAATTAGATTTCTCGACAGAAAAATATTTCAACAAAATTAAATGAAATAAATCAAATTCTCAGTGCATGCACTCATTAATTTCCTATCAGTTGAATTTATTAATATTATTTTAAATACGAAGGATGTGACAAAATATTAGTGGTAGTAAAATGTGGAACATTTTATAGGGTTGTATTTTTTTTATTGGGTATTATTTCATATTTATAATTGAGAAATTAAATACTAAATTATTGCATAATGTATATCTAAAATCCTAATTAATGTGAGCAGACCTATATTTTTTTAATTGTTTAATTTAATTTAATTTATATTATTTTAAATTATAGACGATAATTTATATTTAAAATTGAGAAATGAAAAAATATTATAAGCCTAACGAATCCCACTCACTCGAAAGACTCAAATCTTTTGACAAGACTGCAATTTTGTATTTTGAATATACCAAGCTTTTTTATTTTTTATTTTTTATTTTTTTTTTAATTTTCTTGGGTGTCTGATTTTACACTTGTATAGCTATTTTCCACCAAAAAGATTCAAAGGGAAAGAAAATGTGATCGAACTTTATTAAAAGAAGATTAGTTAAATTTTATAACATATCAAATTTCTAACTATATTTCAAAATTTTCAAATTATTTTTTAATAAAAAAGTATAAGAAAAAGAAAGAAAATTCAATCAAATCAAATCAAATAAGATCTAAAAATAATAATTATACAATATATTCTTTATTTTAACAAATTATACGTAACGTTTCAAGCCTAAAATTTTGATGAGATAAGCTAACATACGATTCATTCGGGTTGGTAAGTTGATAAATTAGTATTAAAAAAGAGTTATTTGGACTTGAACGGAAACAATGAGTCGAGAAAAACTAGAGAAAATCAAGTTCAAGTATCCGAGAGGATAGCATCTCAACGTCACTTGGGTGTCAATAAACTATTTATATCATACACACGTAGTGTCGAGATACTACAATTTTTCTATCAACAACGTCATGTTTTGCTCCCAATGTTGTGTGTTTAATGCTTGCCATCAATGCTGACAGTGTCATGATGCTTTAAACATACATGCACTCCCTTATTCATTTAAAGTATCTCCATGTTAATACCATAGTTTCAATGTCGTTTCGCTTAACACACTTTTTTCCTTAATTGAAGAGAAACGTTGTTCACCTACCACACCTTTTCCCCTATTTGAAGATGTAACGTTCATACCTTATATATTTTTTTCCTCTAAGTCAAATGAACGTTATGTCACTATTTTAATCTTCCAACACTTGAGAAACTCGAGAAATTCTTATCTTTATATTTCTTGCTCAGCGTTGGTAAGATATATCTCGAAATCCCCTCATATTTTGATGTAATGTCAGTTCGTTTATGTATGATTTCATGTACTCTTACAGTCACGTATGAAATTAATTAGTTTGACATAGTATGATATAAATAATAAAATAAAGTAAGTTTTTTATAAAATAAAATAGCACATGCCAATATTTCAAATTTTCTTTTAGGGTAACTACTTTATTGGAGCATTTATTCTTTTCTACTATTAAAAAAAAATATAAATATCTTAATCAGTTGAAATTTAGGTATCAAACCTAGGGTATAGATTTATTTATATCATTAATTTTGAGAAAATAAAAATAAAACAGCAGTGAAAATTAGTGGATGAGAAATTTGGAAGGGCAAATATGTCTTTTCACCGTAAATAAAAAGACAGCTTAGTTACAAAGAGACGCCATTTTCACAGAATAAAGGTTTGGGATCAAAAAAGAACGAGCCAAGGAGAAGGACATATTTCAGAACTTTATTCAAAATAAAAAAGAAAAGAAAATAAAATCGACGGCCCAGATTCAGCGTTGTCATTCATTCATTATTTATATATATATATTTTTATTATATTTAAAATGAAAATGTGGGAAATGCATGTGAGGGCATTTTGGGGTGTGGGTAAGGTGACGACATGTGGATTGGGCAGGAAGGGTTTGGTATTACATGTCGTTTCTTTCCCTCCCGCCGGTCAGACACGCCTGAATCTTCTCCGACCATTCACAGGCCTCAATCCTTTATTATGGTCCTTATTCCCATGCGCATTTTTATAAAATCAATCCACCTTTTAAATTTCTAAAAATAAAACAATAATTAAAATTAAAATCAAATTTGATAAGTGTAATTAGAGCATCCTAATTTGTATAATTAAAATTCACTCAATCTTTCAAACTCACCCACTCACCCACTCGAGTATTTTTACATATTTTAATATGTAATGGGAAGTTGGAAATTTTAATATTATTTTATTAATAAAATATTTTTTTTTAATTTTAATTTTTTTTTTATAAAAGGCAACTTCCAACCATTAGTGAAAAAGGGATGCCCATGGGGCAGTTCATTTTAGACGGGCAGCTTTCCCAATAATATTTTGTCACGGTTTAAACGTGGTCTCTAACACAAATAGAGAATGGGAAGGGAGTAATGTGTGTTAAACGGTGGTCTGTAACAAATAGAGAATGAGAAGAGAGTGGAGAAAGATTCTTCCTCATCGGAAATTATATTCTCATATTTGTATTTGTTTAAACTTAACCCTACCCGTTTCATTCTTTTACCTATCAAAATTAAGACACTAAATTAATTTATCATATAATTTTTATTGGTTGTTTAATATTATTTTATATTTTTTTAATTATAAAATATTATTAAATTTAATTAATGTTTTACGTTTTTTTAATAAATTATCTCTTTCAAATAATCAATATATATGTAATTGTAAATAAAATTATTTGAGGAACTATCGTAAAAGAAGTTTACAAAGATAAAAATTGAAATATGAGATCATGATCCAACGGTAGTATTTTAAAATTGAATTAATTTAAGAACTCATCTGGAAGAAATACCGAACAAATGAATTATCCCAAAACGAATATTTTTTAAATATTTTAAAAATGTAAAAATAAATTATATTAATAAAATCACTTTTGAATATACTACAACCATATAAATTTATTTTTTAAAATACTTTTTAAAAAAAATAATATACAACAATATTTATTATTCAAGACAAAAGTGCTGAGTATTTCAGAGGTGTAATAAACTTATTGAAAAGAAGTAAAAAGACAATTAAAAAATACAATATTTATTCGTTTTTTTTTTCCTGAAAATAAGTAGAAGACAATAAAAAATAAATAAATAACAGTAAAAGATTCTTATTATTGTTGTGTTTGTGATTAAAATTCAAAATTACATAAATAATTGGAAAATGACTAAACTACCCTCATACAAAAAAAAAAAAAAAAAAAAAAAA
>NW_019268546.1:2619089-2620788 GCF_002738365.1 Cucurbita moschata | reverse complement strand
AAAAAAAAAAAAAAAAAAAAAAAAAGCGACCCTCCGAGTAACTGCCAGTTTATGCTCAGTGCATAACCACCCTCGTCTTTAATCTTCTCTATTTCTCCACTCCTATAAATTGAGAGCTCTCTTCCTTCTTCCCTCAAGCCTTCAAACAAACAACAAAATCATTTTTATATATATATATATTTAGAGTGAGAAATTCTTCTCTACTCTTCCCTCTCGATTCTAAGCTGCCATGGGAATGAACTCCAATCGAGTTGAGAGCTTGGAATGTCGTGAAACGGTGTTGAGAATTCCGCCGGAGGAAATGTCGGCGCCTCCGCAACAGACTGAGGAGATTCACAAAGTCTGCTTGCCGCCTTCGCAGACTACACTTCAGAAACTCAAGCACAAGCTCTCCGAGGTGTTCTTCCCGGATGATCCGTTTTACAGATTCAAGAACCAAACGTGGTTCAGAAAACTGCTTTTAGGCCTTCAATTTCTGTTTCCTATTTTCCAATGGGGACCTGATTATACCCTAGCTCTTTTCAAGTCTGACATCGTTTCTGGTCTCACAATTGCTAGCCTTGCTATTCCTCAGGTATGATCGATCGATAGTAAGAACCTCCATGCAAATTGAAATCTCTGTGAAATTTTGTGTTCTTCTGGTTAGGATTTAGGCTGGGGTTTTAGCTCGACTTATCTATGGAATGTAGATTTTGTTTCTATTTTTTCTTTTTCAAACTTGGTCAAATTTAATTTAATGCTGTTTTTTTTATTTATTATTATTAGCCTTCTGAAAATGTGTTTTCTCCATTTTTGTTTGATTTATGTAGGGAATAAGTTATGCGAAACTTGCGAATTTGCCGCCAATCATCGGTTTATGTGAGTATAATTTTTGTTTCAATGCTAAACGAAACTAAACCAGAAATTGAATTCGATTTGCTGAGTCTTTGTGCGGTTTATTGCAGATTCAAGTTTTGTGCCTCCACTGATATATTCTGTTCTTGGAAGCTCTAGACATCTTGCTGTTGGTCCTGTTTCTATCGCCTCTTTGGTCATGGGATCGATGATCACTGAGGCAGTCTCTTTTAATGAACAGCCAACTCTGTTTCTTAAGTTAGCTTTTACAGCCACCTTCTTTGCTGGTGTATTCCAAGCATCTTTAGGTTTGTTAAGGTATAAAACTAAGAACAGTTGAAAGGGAAAGGATGAATTCCCAATAATTTTCTCTGTTTCTGAAAGTGTTTTTCATTGAATTCATTGGTTTTGGTGTTCAATTTGTTACAGGCTAGGCTTTGTCATTGATTTTCTGTCAAAGGCTACTTTAGTTGGGTTTATGGCTGGTGCAGCAGTCATTGTGTCATTGCAACAGCTCAAAGGGTTGCTTGGAATCATCCATTTCACCAACAAAATGCAATTTATTCCTGTCATGTCGTCTGTCTTTCACCACAAAGATGAGGTAAGTGCTTGCTGCATTATGGGTTAAGAAAAGGAGACGAAATGAACAAGCAACCAGATGAATAGTTCACAATAAAGGGTTTTTTATTTTTTTCAAATATTCTTTTTAAAGATGCCTTTAGTAAAACCAAAGTCGGTCCATTGATCAAAACTTGTTAATATAGAACGAATCTTGATTTGTATTGCATAGTAGAAGATTTTTTTTTTTTTTTTTTTTTTTTTTTTTTTTTTTTTTTTTTTTTTTTTTTTTTTTTTTTTTTTTTTT
>NW_019268546.1:2602542-2618571 GCF_002738365.1 Cucurbita moschata | reverse complement strand
TTTTTTTTTTTTTTTTTTTTTTTGTTTTCATGGGTTTGATTTTGATATTCTAGAAGTTCTTGATGGGGCCTCTTTTTGTTCCTTTATTTTTCTAACTTGGTGCAATTAATGTGCAGTGGTCTTGGCAAACTATTGTTTTAGGCTCCATTTTCCTACTCTTTCTTCTGGGAACGAGACATATAGTAAGTGGCTTTATGTTTTTCACAAATTTTATCATTACTGTAATTTTGTTTAGAAAATGAACATAAGTCACAAGAACAATAGTTCTGGTTCTAATTCGTTCTATCGTACACGACTACAGAGTATCAAGAAACCAAAGCTTTTCTGGATTTCAGCAGCTGCTCCACTGACATCAGTTATATTGTCCACTATTTTAGTCTTCCTTCTTAGAGACAAAGTTCCTGGAATCTCAGTGGTACGAACGGATACTTTTAAACTTCGAATTTGTACATTGAAACTGATATCATTTTCTGGAGGATGCTTCACTTAAACCACATATTGATTTTCTCTTTTGGTGTTCTTTTGATAGATTGGTCATTTGCCAAAGGGCATCAATCCACCATCTTTGAACATGCTGTACTTTACTGGTCCTCAATTGGCACTTGCCATAAAAACTGGCATTATAACTGGAATTCTCTCGCTGACTGTAAGTATTTGTTTTCACAAAGATGTTAATACAGATTATAGGCATGACTCGGTGGCTGAACAATCCTTTTCGTTTTGTTTTTTTTAATAACATTAGGAAGGAATTGCCGTAGGAAGGACGTTCGCTGGTTTGAAAAACTATCAAGTGGATGGGAATAAAGAAATGATGGCCATTGGTTTTATGAACATGGCTGGATCTTGTTCTTCCTGCTATGTCACAACAGGTGTTTGTTACCATCCTCTGCCGTACTGTCTCAAAGACGTTATTTGGTGTTGCAACTTAAAGAAATTAGTAATTAACTCTTTGGTTTGGGATCAATGTTTCAGGGTCATTTTCTCGATCGGCTGTGAATTATAATGCCGGGGCACAAACAGCAGTCTCAAATGTTGTGATGTCTGCAACCGTGCTCATAACGTTGTTGTTTCTGATGCCACTGTTCCATTATACTCCAAATTTCATCCTAGCAGCCATCATTATAACAGCAGTAATTGGGCTAATTGATTACCAAGCAGCCTGTAGGTTATGGAAAGTTGACAAGCTTGATTTCGTAGCTTGTGTTTGTTCTTTCTTCGGCGTTCTTTTCATCTCAGTTCCGTTGGGTCTTGCCATTGCAGTAAGTTTCCTGATTGCTATGGAATTAGTTAATTGAACTGTAACAGGTCATGCCATTAACACATTGGTATTTTCAGGTTGGAGTATCTATTTTCAAGATTCTTCTGCATGTCACGAGGCCGAACACCATGGTCTTGGGGAATATTTCTGGGACTCAAATATTCCAAAACATCGACCGATACCGAGAAGCCTCAAGGGTGCCTTCGTTCCTCATTCTTGCCATTGAATCTCCAATCTACTTTGCAAACTCGACATACCTACAAGAAAGGTGAGCTTGATATAATATAAATCTTCTATATATCTTGTGGATGAGTCTGCTGGAGCAATCATCTCACCAATAACATATCCATCCTGTCTTGTGTGCAGGATTCTAAGGTGGATTAGGGAAGACGAAGAGCGAATAAAAGCGACGAACGACAGTCCACTGAAATGTGTAATCCTAGACATGACAGGTACGTTGAGTAAACAATTTTACTCAGCTGGTAGAAAAGAAGCCTTTTTTAAGATTATCCCGCCCGTAAAGTCGCTCACACTTATCATATGTTTTTCTCAGCTGTAACATCCATAGACACAAGTGGTATAGAAGCAGTATGTGAAATTAGGAAGATCTTGATGCAAAAATCACTACAGGTAAGATCAGATCCATGTGGCTACAACTGCTTGTACAACAAAAACGTTTTCCATGAAATTTTTCACTGATCGACATTTCTGTATTTGTTTCGTTTTGTATAGTTTGTTCTTGCAAATCCAGTTGCAAACGTGATGGAAAAACTGTATAAATCAAAGGCCTTGGAGCAATTCGAGTTCAACGGTCTCTACCTCTCAGTCGGAGAAGCTGTGATGGACATTTCTTCTTTGTGGAAGAGGCAGCCATAACTTATCTTCAAGGTTTAGCATAGAGGAAAGAGTGTGAAAGAAATAGATAGATAACTGGTCGATAAGGAGAGTTTTTCCTTTTCCTCTTAGGGATATGAAAACACATTCCATTCCATCATTTAGCTAGCAATTAGAAGAGGCAATGAAATGTTTTCAGCCCTTTGCTCTTATCTTGACAATGAGGCTACCATCCACCAATTACCTTCAAGCAATCTCAGAGTTGTTTAGTTTAGTGTCAAACGTTTAGAGCAAAAGCTTAACAAAATTTTGTACTTTCATTATTACATCATTTACAAATTCTCACAGGAAACCAGTGCAGAACTACAATTTAGTGCTTCTAAGTTCATAAAAAAACTCAAAAAGTGGATGAACTTTACCCTTTAGGAAAAGGCATCTTATACCAAGCTTGAAGCATTAGCCTCATTGAAAAAACAAACAAAATTAAGGTTATGCTGATTCCAAACTGCATTACAGTATTCAAAAGTTAGACCACCACCAAAAGGGACCCTTCAGTATTTTAATGATCTTAATCGAATATTTGAGCATTTAACAGCTCGTTCGGCCACGCAACTTTATAAGATTGTGATTCAATAGCTAATAAAAACATATTTGAACTTGTGAAGATTGCATCGTTCTTTTTAATTGTGTGTGCAATCTGATTGTGGAAGAAGTGGACACTTTCAATTATTGCCTACAAATCTTTATAAGATGCTTTGAAGCGTAAGAAGAACGCTTAAAGCAGTACCAAAAATAAAGAAACAGAGACCATATAATGGTGACAATGAAGGGCTTTTATGAAGAGGAAAGCAAGAGTATCAAAGCAATAATAGAAAACAAAAGCAATCCAACAGAATTCTCCTTTAGTTTCCATATTAAATTCTGATTATCATCATCATGGCTTTTCACTGTCATTGAAACTTCAGAAGAGCAAGAAAGAAAGAGAATAAAGAAGTTTCCTTTCCAAACTAAGCTGTAAACTCATCCGTGTGAGGAGTTAAAAAGAGAAAAGAACAAATGAATCGAGCTCATATGCCTATATGAAAGTGAGCTCTTTCCCCCAAGAACTTCATGGAACTCATGTAAACCCTCCAATCATTTGAAACACTAGTTTATAATAATCCAGTGCACCAATAATGCCAGTTTTTCCAATATCTCAAAGAGATTCTTCTTCCTTGATACTAATTTGATCTGGCTAGGCAGATTTAATAAGATAGGCCACTGAAATTCACACACATCAACAGGTGGTTCTTGCAATTTGAACTTCCCTAAAAGCTCAAACATCTGCACCAAAATATGCTCAATGTTATATGCTACAACTAAATCTGCTTCTCAGTGAGAGGGACCAAAACTTATGACCACTCAGATGTGATCCAACCCTTTTATGTACATATCAGAACATGTTAAACTCAATTGAAAATCCAAGCATAAAATTTGTGTAGTAGCAAGTATGTTTTGTTTTGGCAGTCTATGTTAGTTGTTACTACTATAAATTATGAATGTCAAAGAAGATTCTTTTGTTCATTTCATTGAGGAAAGAAGCCTTACTCGAACGCAATCGTGTTATGGGAATCTCTCGCAGTTCACGTTTGATACACAGATATTCACCCAGCAAAGACATCACTACAAGCCCTGTACCATTCACAACCCACCATGTCATCGACGAAGGCCACCCTCCATAAGCGATACAGATGAAAAGGTGGAGTATATAGAGTGTGGCCGCAAAATCTAAGCACTTCTTTGCTCTTTCAATCAAATAAACCAAAAATCCTGCCCTGCATTACAATAAAATAGTAATGGTGAGAGAAGCTGACAACATAAACAATATGAAGATGAAGAAAAATATTCAAAACCGACTACTTTAACGCATTTGATAAGCTTAATTTTCAAAGAAATTCATGGGTGGAAGTAGGGGTTATAAGCTTAATTTTCAAAACTCTCCAACCAATTCCCCGGTTGGAAGAGAGTGTTATTCTCATCAGGAAAACGTAACAATACTATAGAGGTGTCGTTTAGGGTAACATTCAGCCGAATCAAGATCAATTAGTCGATACCATTCCAAAACTACGTTACTATTCCCAACCCCGAGCCCAATTGAAAACACCATTTAGGAAAAGCTTCCATTCTGTAGAGTTTCATATATTTAAATGTTTACCATGTGAATTTCTGCGATGGCAACAGACAAAAACATTGAAATTCACATCAATTGCAGAAGGAACCACAAATAGATACAGCAAACCATTAAGAAGAACAAACTTCGACATCAAAAAGTTACAGCAACTACAGGTTACAACAAAAATGGCCTCATTACATAATTAGAGATAAGAACAAAATCATTAATATTGACATTCAAACAAACCATTTCATGGTTAACAATAAAAACAACATCAGCGAGGTTGATTAATCTATTTAATTCCAAATGATCTAACAATGGTTCGATAGGATGCAACTTCTCCAAACTATTGTCAAATATTCCTAACAATCCAATGCATAGTGATTCAAACAACATATGGAATGAGGAGATTCAAATGAACATGGTGGAGAGATTCTTGGTCAAGAGTGTATGCATCAACTAGTCTGTGGTTATATACATAATACCGAATATGGAGGAGAAAAAAAGTAAAACAGAGTTCTTACCCAGCAAGCGCAGTTAGCAGGAATGAAGCAATAACACACAAACCAGTGGCCGTAGAGACAGTTAGTGTAGCATAATCAAAGAAGTAAACAAGGCTGATTCGAGAAACACGAGTCCCAACTAGAGTCGCCAGCAGAATGCCAAGAGTCAGGTAATACAAACATTGAAGGCAAACAATTTGGGCAACAATTAGCCATGGATCCCATACCAATGCACCATAGAACATGACTTCACCACTCACTCGGTCCTAACTTCAACAGAACCCAACTTCTTTCAGTATAAACCAAATATAAATTACGAACTCGTGGAGTGAAGAACAGTCGATTTCCCAACAATAAAGGACTTATTATCTATCCATTTCACGCTCTCAAATTGACAATAAAATCCAACATATGCCCATTTCTCTTCGTGAATTTGTCGTCCCTTCGGAATAGAACTCCCTAAAATCTTCGTAACGATGATTTTACGATCTCGTTTCATTCGATCTGAAACAAACAAATCGTACATCCACCCATACTAAAAGCCAAACAATATGTATCTAGAGTAACATTCAAAATCAAAGAGAGAAGTGAATCCCAATTCCCTAAAAAATTCAACCCTAGATATCAAATAAATTCCAATTCCCTACAGAATCCAACCCTAGAAATCAAATAAATCCCAAATTCGCTAATACAACGAACGCACCGCAATGCGAATAAGAATAAGATCAAACATGAAACATGTAAAACCGTCAATCTTAAGATCGAGAAGAGACAAAATTTAGGCTTCCGAGCAAATTTCGTTCCCCTTTTTTCTTCTGAAATTTTAGGTCGTGTTGTTCTGCTCCGGAGAATTTCGTTTGTGGAGATGCGCTACAGTTGTAAACTCGTGTAAAATCCAAGCTTTCATTACTTCCAGAAAGCAAATGTTACTACGTTCATAATTAGTCTTAATTACTGCACTGGGCCCCACATTTCATTCTCTTTTTAATTAAATTACAAATTTAACCTGTAAAATTCAAATTCATATGTAATTTATTAATTATTTTTTAGGAATTAAAAAATTAACTTGTTACTGACCAAAAACATAAATTTAGAATAGTTCGAGTACACCGTTAGCAAATATTATCCGGTTTCGCCTGTATATATCGTCTTTAGCCTCATGGTTTTAAACTGCATTTGGTAGAGAGATGTTACAGGCCAACGTGGACAATATGTGCTTGTGACGGACTTGAGCTGTTACAAATGGTTACAATGGTAACAAAGCCAGACACAAGACATGTGTCAACAAGGATGCTCGCGCTCAAGGGAGGTGGATTGTTGAAGAGGGAAACAAATCATTCCTTATAAACGTGTGAAAATTTCTACCTAAACATATGTGTTTTAAAACCGTGAGGCTAACAACGATATGTTACGAGCCAAAACAAAAAATATCGGCTAGCGGTAACTTAGGCAGGCAACCAATTGAGTATGTTCTCGAGAAATAAGGAGCTAAAATTGCAAATAAACTCTCCAACTTCTCTCACAAAGAATCATAAACATTTGGCTATAAGAAGAAAAGAAAAAACAAAGTTAGATTCATATTATTGAAGACGAACCACAAACCTTTCGACCTTTTGTTTTCCTATCCCTACTAACCCGACCCCATTTTCCTGCTCCAACGAACGAAATGATTTTTATACCCTTTTTGGTATCTCCATACTGCGGTTTTTTCGAAGTTCAATGTCATTTTCGTAATATCAGACTAATTTTGTGGATCCACGTGGATATTTAACAACATGAACATTTGGCATTGCACTTTAACCACAACAATATCAAGCCACGTAGGACGAGGTCGGTCTAGTCAGCAACCAGCTTGTGTTATGCTGCCATGTCACTGCCTCCATCTCCTCGGAAGTTAGAAAGAGTATATCGTTGAAAAAATAAAAATATTAAAGGGCCTGCAAGGAGCCACGGCCCAATAACAACCATCGAATAACTACAGCCCAATAAAATTCCAAATCGGCCCATTAACCACC
The DNA here is from genome assembly GCF_002738365.1 of Cucurbita moschata. Lineage (NCBI taxonomy): Eukaryota > Viridiplantae > Streptophyta > Magnoliopsida > Cucurbitales > Cucurbitaceae > Cucurbita > Cucurbita moschata. The sequence continues at coordinate 2,611,809 of NW_019268546.1, read as the reverse complement.
ACTTAAGGCCCAAATTAAGAGGCCCAAAAAACGCAGTAGTAAATTTCTACGTACGTTAGCAGCAACCAGATGATATCCCGTGTCTTACTCCCTCGTCTGTTCTCTTGTTTGCTTCGAAAGCCTTGTTTCATCCATCTTTCTTCAAATCCATTCGTACTCCAGCTTTAAGAACAACAACAAACTTCAGCTTAATCGCGCAGCTGCATAAATCTTGGATTTCTCACCTCTTTGCTTGAGGTAAGAGCTTGTGGCCTCTGGTATTCTCGAAATCTTGGTTCATCTTTGAAATTAGGGCTTTTAGAGAACCACAAAGTTTTATGTTGTATGTTGTTTCAATCTTCCGTTCGAATGGGCATTATAGAGCTATGTTCGCACGATCTTGTCCTGCTGTCGAGAAGGTAGAGTAGTTAGCTATTGATTTCTCCGCTCTCTTCTCGTCGATGAATTGAGGTTTCTCGCATCTCGAATCTTTTTCGGATCTTGGACGAGATATAGGGATTTGAGGGAGGGTTTTTGTTGAGTGTTGATCCAAGACGGGTTTATTAAGAGTGAAGGAGTAGGATTATTGTGAGATCGATTGGTAAGAAGTGTTTAATCTTGTTCTGGAAAGTAAAGTTGTTTTTACTCTAATCGCACTCTGGGATTGTCTGCTGTTGTTTGATCTCAAATGGACGACGACAACGGAGAAGAGAGGTATCCTTTATCCAAACGTTACAGTGGAAACCATCGGGAAAGTTATAGTTCTGTACCTCGTTCAAAGGTTCCTCTCCGAGATGCTCCTTATTCAAGGCCAGTCAGCAATCGTTATGTGGAAGATGATGTCGAAGATGACGATGAAGAGGATGAAGGACAGGGGGAGGAGGATGATGAGAATGATCAGAACAATGGTTTTGCTCACACAAGCGATGAAGTAGATGATGGTGATGACGAGGATGATTATGATATGGATGAAGACGACAAGCAGAACAGTACTATCAAACGAGATGATGCTGATTTGGAAAGACACCCCAAGAAGCGGCGTTTGAAGAGCTTGGCATCAAGTTATGAACTTGCTCCTCATGTTCCGGCTCCATCATCTGCTACTCCTGCTCAAAAATTATTTGTTGGGGGCAGGAATTCATTGATGGATTGGAATGAACATGAAACAGTTGTTCTTCTAGACGCGTGGGGCGAACGGTTTCTTCAACACGGGAGGAAAAGTCTCCGATCTGAGGAATGGCAAGAGGTTGCTGAGAAGGTATCAGAGGTCTCTAAGATAGAGAGGACGGACACACAATGCCGAAACCGCCTTGATACGTTGAAGAAAAAGTATAAAAAGGAAAAATCGAAGTCGACAGAATTAGGTGGTTCTACCAGCAAATGGGTTTACTTTAAGAAGTTGGACATGTTAATGTCTTCACCCCCAAACCAAGGAGGCCTATCGTGTGGCTTAGACTCGGGGGAGTATGTGTTCATGAACCCTAGAGCTTATCTAAACCGTGCAAACGGGTTCGATGAGATGAGAGATAGCCCCGAAAATTCGGAATCTGATGATGGTGAGGATGACGAACTCGAGGGACTTCCACCGAAGAAAAGGATGTATGGGAGGAACCGTTGCGATGGGACTTCATTCAGGATGCTAGCTAACTCCATTCACAAGTTCAGTGAGATTTATGAGAAAATAGAGAGCAGCAAAAGACATCAAATGATGGAGTTAGAGAAGATGAGGATGGATTTCTTGAGAGATTTAGAGTTGCAGAAAAGGCATATTATGGAGAGAGCACAGGCTGAGATTGCGAAACTTAGGCAGGGCGACGATGACGACAGGGACTATGGTGCCCCTGCCAAGAGTACCAATGGATAATGTAATCTTACTATTTCTTACATATGCTGTTTGTATAATAGATGGGAGGCCCCTTCCCCTGTTGATTTCTCAATATATTCGATGGAACCTTTCTTACATTTGACAACACAATGACACAGTTCTGCATTTCATGTTTCAATTCGCTGATTGGCCAGAAGAAAATGGGTACACAAAACGGTCGAGGATACCAATTACAATGGAGTTGGGCAGGAAGCTGGCATATTCAGATCAAAGAAAATGAGCAAAAATGATCTATTTAATGATTCTTTTTGGAGTTCAAAATAGTATAGAGAATCGCCGTAAATGCAGAAAAGACGAGTATGAGCCTCGGCAACGAGAGGCCATTAATAACACTAACATTTCTCCGAAAATTTTCCTCTTAAAAGAACGGATTGCTGAAAAAGACTCGCTCCAGCAAGAAAACAAAGCCCTAGCAAAAACAACCAAATACAAAACGCTTCACAAGTGATTCCACAAGTCAAATACAAGCCAGCCTTCCACCCACCATCATTCATCAGCTCACCAAGTTTCAATATTTTTTTTTGTTTGGCTCGATAGTAGTTCGTCATAAATAACAAAGGCAAGCATTCGACTAGATTAAGCAGCAGCACTCGAAGGTTCTGGTTTTTCCGTGTCCATTGGCTCTGTAGAAGCTGAGGACACCTCAGTTTCACCAGCTCCCTTCCGGTTCGGACTTGCGCCAGCATTAGAAGTTGCACTGGCATCCCCTCCTTGCTGCTCACTGCCCTGAGGAGCTGGTGGAGGTGTCTCAGGCGCAGCTGGCTTGGGTTTCGTCATTATTGGTCTGCAAAACCTGCATGAATGCAACAAATACATACTCCAGGCATCAGAAAACAATCAGTTGATCAACCAAACATTATTTCCATTGAAAAAGTACGAACTGTAATGAATGCTGAAGTTAAAAGTGAGCAAGCACACAAGATAAAGGAATCTAATACGATGTGGAAGTATTCCAATTTGAGACTTCCAGAGAAAAAAATAACCTCAAGAATCCTAGATCAAATGAATGGACCAAGGGTTTGAATTTGAGATTGCTTTATAATAAACGACTTTTATGTGAAAGCACCTCCTTGAGCACCTTTAGTCGAAACAGGGCTCAACACTAATTAGTGATTTATTTAAAGTAATTAGAAAGGATGGGTAACCTGTCAAGTGCTTCAGCTTTCTTTCTCACATCAGCAGAATAGAGGACTGGTGTAGAATGTTTGGGTAGAGAGTCCTGGTGCTGCTTTTTCTCTCTTAACCAGGCCTCAGCTTCCACACACTCATTCAAGACCTGCAGAATATTTTGACAAAGGGGTAACGTTACACAGCCACCCGAACATAAATCATGAAGAGACAGAAACAAGTAATACCTTCTGTTTTTCAGAAATGTCGATGTGGTCAAATTTAGGATCAGCTGACATTGCTGCTTCCCTGTAACTGTTGATGCAGTAAGCAAGTTGATCAATCACAGTTCCTCTCTCCGTGTACTCCTTGAAACGCTCCTCTATTGGGTTACCTTGCTGCAAATTATGTCCAACGTCAGAATGCAGCCAAAGACCACAAACAAAAAAAAGGACTAATTCTTGTAATCAATATATCATCATTTTCTTCCTGGCTGAAAACTTGAAACATATCACTTACCTTCTTCAACTCCTCAAGCTTAGCTATGTAGACTCCCTTCGTTTCATCCTCTCCATCCTCATAAAGCCAATCTTCAACCTCCTGAAGTTTGGCAGAAAGCTCCTCTCTCTGTGAATCAGTGACGAACTCCTGGTATTTATCATGCAGCTGGGGACACAAAAAGCATTCATCCGTTAAATTTCAATTCACACTCGAGAGAGCTTGTCATAAAAATATGGAAGTTGTAGCTTGCCTTGTTTCTCATTTCATATACATATGCCTCGACAGCATTTTTCTTCTCTTTGGTTTCCTCCATAACCCGATCCTGTAAAGCCATTTCAAACTCCTTTTCCACTGCCTTCTGTACATCAGCTGATGCCAATCCACCATAAACCAATTCTACCACGGGGATATTGGTTTTCTTAACCTTCTTCTTTGGTGCTTCGACCTAAATGCCAAGAGGTTAGCCATGTACAACACAAAAACCACCTAACCCACAAAATGCCATCGTCTACTTGATGCTCAAATAATGGAACACCGATATGGCTAGTGAACCAACAAGCAAAGGTAATCCAACTCAAAAGGACTCTGAGAGCTTTTAACTACTTAAAAAAATCATTATGTAAAATATACGTAATTTAAGAACATAATAATAAGTTTGGGAAATTTATATATTTTCAAAAAACTATTCAACTTATTATTCAACACAATGAAATCTGAAACCTGTACGGGATGGATTCATCATTTCCTCTAATTATGAGGAAAGAAGAAAAAGTGAAAAGGATTAGTGAAATTGTTGTTGGAATCACCAAATTTTACTCAAGTTCTGAAATATTACTTATAAACATTTCATTTAATAAAAATAAAAATGGAATTTAGGTGTCAAGAGAAACCAAAAGAAAATCAGAAACATGACGAAGGAAATAGAACGAGAAGAGGGGGCAAAAAAAAAAGGATAAAGAGAGGAGGGCATATAATAAAACAAACTAGAAAAGGAACAGAGTTTAGTAAAACTACTGCAGAAAGTACGTATAAACAAACAGCATATCTATTACTACACTTAATATCTATATTGGCAGTGACAAAATAAAGCTGTGGAGGAGATGGAACTCCCCGCTACTTACCTTGGCATCCGTCTCCATCTGGGCAGATTGGTCTCCTAACTCAGCACCACCATTCTCAGCTCCAGCATCTGTGCTTCCCTTGGCATCTTGCATGTTAACATCGTTCTCGTTAGAACTGGGAGGGGCATCAGATGAAGCATCATCAGTCTCCATTTTAGCTGACTGATCTCTGGTAACTGGAACCTCTACTTCCTCCTCCTCTAACAGCTAAACATACAGAGATTCCCCCTTCAGAGAAGATTAAAGACAAACATAGACCAACAGTACAACAAACAAAGACCTATAGAAGACTTACTGTGGCTGATTCAACAGAAACAATTCCGTGCAAATTAAGTCGAACCTTCACCTTCACCTTTGCCCTTCCACCTTTTGAAGATTGAAAAGGACCAATCTGGATATGCACATTACCCACAACTTAATCTCAATGATTACAAGATAGCAAATGCTCAAGCTACTCAATTTGAATGTTAACCCTCACCGTGTAGGTACTGATCTTCGCTTGCTGATCACAATCAGTATAATGTACATCAACACTAAATGTGCCGGACCTATAAAATGTAAGAGCCTTGACACTGGGTATGGGATTCCCCTTGGGGAAAACAACAGTGCTCTGCTGATTGTCCACTGCTCCATTTTGAGGATCTGAAGCAGCACCCTTCCACGAGAGAGCTATAGAAAATGGAAAGTTCTCGTTTACCTTCAAAAGAGCAAACCAATAAATCAGAGGGAAAATGCAAAAAACAGGCATCCGGCCAAGGGTTTTTCACTCACTTCACACAGTACGCATATAACAAATTCAGCAGAAAAACAGAGATAATTTACTCAAAAATCAATTGCTAACAAATCATAATCCTCGGCACATCTTTGTACTTTCATGTTACATAAAAGTATATAAAAAAAAGGTTCGTAGAAACCATGTTAGTTGGAGGAGAACTGCAAGGGAAAAGTTTGAGATTAGTCGCTCTTACCTGAAATTCTCGCACTTTGAATGTGGGACTGAGGATAGCACACTGAAGGGCACAACCTCTAGCAACACACTCGCTTGCATTCATAGTACGCCTAGGCTCCTTCTTGAAGAACTCGGTCAATATTTTTATTACAGCTGGGACACGAGAACCTGAACCAACAACTTCAACAATGTGGACATTATCAACGGTAAGACCAGCTTCTGCAAGTGCTTGCTCCAAAGGTCCTTTCACACGTTCTAATATTGGAATACTTATTTGTTCGAATTCTTCCCGTTTAATGATTCCCCTCACATCTTTCTCATCCATCAAACATTCTATGTTTAAAGGTGCGACAGGATTTGCACTAAGAACTTTCTTAAGCTTCTCACAAGCAGTGCGGAGCCTTAGACAAGCCCTTGCATTCTGATAAACATCTATTTTGTACTCGCCTTTGAACTTTTCTGCAAAGTGATGAAATAATACCTCATCAAAGTCTCTGCCACCAAGGGACTGATCAGATGAATGGGCCAACACTTTCAACTGACCCTTCTTAAAGCCAGCAATGCACACTTGCATGCTTGCATGTCCAATATCAACAAATGCCACGTTCAACTGATCATTTTCAGGCAAATCAGTTTTATATATACCATAAGCCAAGGCTGTTGCAGTAGTTTCATGCATCAAGCGAAGGGGATGCAACCCTGCAATTGTAGCTGCATCTAATACAGCTCTTCTCTGAAGATCAGTGAAATAAACCGGGATTCCTATGCAGCAATCAACCACCGCGGCATTAAGATTTTTCTCCGCAATGCCTTTCAGATTTGAAAATAGCATACCCAACACCTGGGTTGGCGTAAAAGTTTTTACCTCACCCAGGTAACGGACATGAACTAAAGGAAAGCCATCAGGCCCCTCGGTTACAGAAAACGGCAATGACTGAATATCCTTTTGCAAGCTTGGTTCAGAGAATTTACGGCCAATCAATCTCTTAATCTGAGAGATCGAATTCTTGATGTTCATCATAATTGACGCTGCACCAGCTGTCCCAATAAATCGCTGCTTGTCACCAAAGCTGACAATAGCCGGAGTTTCCCGCTTGGATTCATCATTGAGAACAACATCAATACCTCGCTGCCTTGCAACAGCTACAATGCAGCTCTCGTTACCAAAATCAAAACCAACAACGCTCATCTTGAAAGAGATTGAACCGATATGTCAAAAACAATCGGCCTGTCAAAAAAATGGAAGAACCTGAAATATTAATGAATGTTGTTATTATCAATAGGAAAAAGATATGCAATCGAATTTCCTTTAGAAGAACCGCATCAGTGATTATTGTAACGAGTATAGTTCGCGGGAACTACTGTAGTAGCAATCAGTATGCCAACTTGCGTATTTGATCGAAAAAAATCGTTCAAATAAAATTCAAACAGAGAAACGAAAGAAGAAACGAAAGAAGAACCGAAATAAACACAGCCACAAGTCCAACAAAAACAATCCGTTGATTTCACTTCGTCAAACTCGAGGCGATAGGTATCCAAATCCGTACAATAACACTCTCCATATACTTATTGCCATATCAGTGTGTTAAAACATTTCAAGAAACAGATCAAACATGGAAACCACAAAACACATTAAATACATGAAATAATCAACAAAATGTTCCATAACAAACTAGGTCGAAATGCTTTAACCAGTAATTAAAGCTAAGAACAAAAAGAAAAAGTGAAGCAATAGATTCATTCCTAGAAACGGCAATACGAGCAGAATTGATAGAAATGTAAAATCAAAACACTCCGAATCTGAAGAAAACAAATCTAGTAAGAGACAAAGAAGTTGGAAATGGCCGCATCGAGGAAGCAAAACGCTCAGATCTACAGCTGAAGAACAAGAAAACGAGAATCAATACAACAGCGGCGTATGGAAACAAACCTTCAGAGCGATCCGAACAGCAAGAGCGATGGAAAGGACGAGAGATTTAATTCTTGGGTTCTGGAACTCTCCACAAGACCGCGCTTATAAAAGAAAAGGGCTACGTACCACTTTCGAGGGCTTTCTGTGGAATTTTCAAGTTTTATAAATAACAAATTAATATTATTTATTTATATATATATATATATTGTTCTGTTTCTTTAATTTTGATTTTATTTTCCGATTCGAGGGGCAGCCTTTAGAACTGGAGACGTCGTGACTCGTGGTCCCTAGAGTCGTCTAGATAGATACTGAAGTTCTAGAAAGATCTATACGCACTCTGCATTTTCATTTTCCACGTTTGTTCAACGCTGGACTGGGCCTTCTGGCCCGCCCTCCCTTCTTCAAAACATTTTGGGCCCGACCCTCTGCAAAGGCCCAATATTCTTTTATTTCTCTTTTTATTATTTAAACTTAAATAAGTCAAGGACTATTTTGTGGCTTTTTTTTTTTTTAATTAATTTAAAATTAATCTTATAAGACTACCTCTTTTTTTTTTTTAAGTAAAAAGTAATGGAAATAAGTTCGTTATTCTTATGAGAACAGTATTCCTCGTTTATAAATCCAATGATCTTCTACTAAATTAACAGGGACTCACCCTCAATAATCCTCAACAAAAGGCCTTCCCAATCCTTTTTTCTCTTTCAATTCTATCAATTTATAGTTTATTTTAGTTCAAGCTTTTTCTCGATTTTTTTTATTTATAATTTTTTTCAAAAAAATATTAATATCAAAGATAAATTTTTTTCAATTTTTGTATGGTTGTAGTAATCTAATAATATTTTATAAATGAAGTATAATATAATTTTAACTAGAATGTTAAAATCTCAAATTTTAATATTAAAATCTAGTTTTCTACCGTTCAAAATTTTTATTATATATATATATATAGAGGTCGAATACAATCCTATAATCTCGTCTCCAGTCCCATATAATAACTAGAGAAATCTCCCATTGGGACCCTCCCCATTTCCCATTTAAACTGAAATTTAGCAAAGTAGAAGACAATAGTATAATCTCATCCCAAATAGTAACGGGAGAAATCTCTTTTCTAGACCCTTCTCACTCACAGTTTAACCTGAAATTTAGCAAGGTCGAAAATGATATAATATAATAATTTCTTTTCTAGACCCTTCTCATTCACTGTTTAAACTGAAATTTAGCAAGGCCGAAAATGATATAATATAATAATCTCTTTTCTAGACCCTTCTCATTTACTGTTTAAACTGAAATTAGCAAGGTCTTTTAATATAATCTTGTCCCAAACTCCATATAGTAGCGAGAGAAATCTCTCATCAAGGCCCTCTTCGTTCCCAATTTAAACTGAAAGACAATAATATAATCTCGTCCGAAGCCACGTACAGTAACAAGACCCTCATCATTCTTGATTTAAAATTGAATTTTATGAGAGTCGAACAAAATAATATAATCTATGGAAAAATCTTCTCTCACTGACACACTCAGCTCCCAATTTAAACAGAAATTATGTACTAAATTCCAAGTGGGTTCGATGGGCCCAAATATGTAAGAAGTTCAATCAACATCTCTCCTTGTCTTGTTATAAACACACTCTCAGCCATTTTCCTTCCAAATTTGTAGGTCTAAAGTTTTGATTATAAATTTCAGAAGGTAAATTTAGATCGGAGTTTATTTGAATTTCTGCACATTAATGTAACATTTGAGATTAATGTAACATTGGAGATTAATGTAACAGAATTTACCCAAAAAAAAAAAAAAAAAAAAAAAAAAAAAAAAA
>NW_019268546.1:2587670-2602067 GCF_002738365.1 Cucurbita moschata | reverse complement strand
AAAAAAAAAAAAAAAAAAAAAAAAAAAAAAAAAAAAAAAAAAAAAAACTTCGAATCGGAATGTTGCTTACAGATTGTAGGGACTAAACTGTGAGAACCAGATAGAATGTTAAGGTAAGGATATCGAGTAAGTATACCCTGTGCATTTTAATCACCATCTCCGCTTTTGTTGCAGAACCAGAGAGCGGTTCTCCTACAAGCTTCAAGGAGACCTTCATTTCAAATTCGTTATTATTTTTCCAAATCTTTGATATCATTTTCAAAGATTCGCCAGATTCGCCAGATTTCACATCATCCTCCTCACCATTCTCACGCTCCGGACTGTCCGAGGCTTCGAAGCATCGTCCTCAACCTTCTGCCGCAAAATCACTATCAAATCAACGAAAGCATTAAGTATGTGTTTATGCGACTTTTTATCGTTCAGATTTAGAAAAGAGAACAGAAGTTCTTCCATAAACTCCCAATCCACTTTCTCCTGCTGTTTCATGTGAGAATCCATCATCTCTTTCATCGCTCGCCGAAATTCCTCAGGCGGATTCGGCGAGTACCTCAAAATCGCGATGCAATCGTTCGGAAGTTTCACATCCTTGCTCTGATTTTCACCGTTCAAAGATGAAGAACTCGATCCTACATTTTCCGACGATTCCGTCAGAGAATCGTTCGCTGGAGATCCGGACAAGCCAGGGGAGAAGAAGAATCGGTGAGATCCGCCGTTCGAATCAACCGGCGAATCAGGTGAAACCACTCCTTGCTTCTTGCTCTCTCGACCTTCTTCTTCTATTTTTTTCTCCTCGAACTCTTCCTCCTCTTTCATGTACAACGATCGGAAGTTCTCAACGAGGAATCGATCGACATCGGAGAGAGTAGCGGCAGCGGCGGGGTCCGCAGCGGCGTTGTTACCGGCGCCGTCGCCATTCTTCCGATCGATGGCGAACGACAGTGTTTTCGGATGCTTACAACCTGCGAGAATCCAGTTTTTTGAAGATTTGAATGATTGGGGATTAGGAAATTGAAGCTGAGGCGTTGGCCTTTTGATCTTCGAGAGGTAACCTAGCAGCGATTTTCGCAATTTTCTAGGCATTTTTCTTGTTTGTTCTTGGCAGTGTATAGCCTGTTTGGATGAACTGAATTTTTCTTTTGGTTTTGCTCTCCAAAATTCAGAGAGAATACTTAATTCTTATAAAGAAAAACAAACAACGCTAAAGCCAGAAAGTAACAAAAGAATATTAATGGCCTAGAAAATACGTTTTTTTTTTTTTTTTTTTGATAAAAAAAAAAAAAGAATAATCCATTAAAGGGATGGAACTCAACGGTAGTGCCTTCTCCTAATTGGTGGACTTTTATTTCCAATATTTAACTTTATTTATTTTGGATAAATTATAAGTCAATATCTCTATTTTTAAAAAAAAATTGTTTAATAAGATTATAAAATTTAAAAATACATTTTAATTTATATCTAATATATTTTAAAAATTAAAATTAATCTAATTTATTAAATATAAATTTGATCTGAAACTTTACTTTTTAGACATAAAATTAAAAATAAATAGACGAAATTATTATTATAATCAATTATATTTTTCTTTTTACTCTAAACATTGAACTTAGAATTATGATACAACTCTCCTAGAATGTAATTATTGTGTCGTCGATTAAGTTCTTAGTATTTAATTTGGATGAAAAACATTATTTATTTGTTTTAATTGATGGTGGAATAATTGAGTTCATGTTGAATTTAAGAAAAATGGGTTGGTTTTAGTCGATTTTTTTTTTTTTTTTTTTTTGTGTCTAACACAACAATAAATGAGCATAATTTATATATTAATGTTATTTTATATTTATTTGATTCGTAAATAATAATTTTAATAATAGACTATTGGTATTTTTAAACTTGGAAGTGGTAATTATGGAAACTTGGAAATGTTAAAAGGTATGTAATTAAATAAGCATGCAAAATTTAGGAGTTTTAGGATATGGTTACCAAATAATTATATAATAATTTTTTATCTTCTCATTTTTGGTAACTTGTTCCAAATTTGGAACCGAGGAATGTATCTGACCATAGTCTTCTCTGTTTAATGGACTTACTCGTAAAAGAATATTTTCGGTTATTTTTTTTTTAATACACCTGAGTCAATTTTAACATAGTTTGAATCTTCATTTTGGCACGCTAAACTCTTTTTTTTTTATTATTATTTCAACTCTTCTTTTTACGTGCAATAATGATATTTTAGCTGTCATTTATCTTAAAATATATATATTAAATTATAAATTTTGTCCCATAATTGAAAGAAAGTTAAAATTTAGTCTATTTTATTTTAAAATTTAAATTTTGTCTTTAAACAAAATTTCAATTTTTTTTTTTTTTTTTTTATAAGAATTAAATTTGTAGTTCAAACCCAGAAAGAGCAATGTTTCAAATAAAAGATTGATGCCTATTCAACTGTGTATTGACGTAAAGGCATGGCGACACAGTCCCCAATCAAGAGAGTGATTACATCCAGTATATCCCCTCCTTATTCCCGACGTGCTATGGTACCCTAGGATGGGTAGGATCGTCATGTATTATCTCCTACTACCTATGGAGATCTTTGAAGGGAAGCAATGGACAGTTTGCAATGGAGATGTTTAGCCAACAAGACCAAAGGAGATATGGCTTTTCAATTCACCAATAGGCAGTCCAACACAAAGTTTTTAGAGTCACCTTACCCTAAGTGGTTCATTTCTTTTATTACAATACTTTGAGCTACTTGTTATTACTCTTTTATTTATATATTAAAAAAATAATTTAAAAAAACCCAGTTACCGAGTTAGAATTGTATTTAGGTTCACCGCTAAATTAGAGAAAAAATACTCTTAAACTTTATAGGTGTATCAAAACTATAATTGAAGTATAAATTTGTAAAAACAATAAACCGTGGACTTTTTGTAAAGGAATCTATCAATTACTGTAATGTTAACTTTCTGTACAAATTTTAATGAATTTACATTTCAAAAGTAATTACTTATTAAATGTATTTTTGGGATATTTTAAATTAAACTGATGGAAGACACTGTAAAAAATAAAAATAAAAAGGCAAAAAAGCACAATATAATTTTTATTTTCTTTTTATTTTTTTATTTTTTTGTGTGTAATGTATAGAAAAGTAAGTAAAAGACAAGATTCATAACTAAAAAGAGCATGACTCTTTGGCTTTATAATTATATATATATATATATATAAAACATCCATTTCACATAGAGTTGACATTAAAATCCAATTGCTCGTGACTATTGACATAGCCTTTTTTTTTTATTCTAATAATTGCAAAAATAAAAATAAAAAATTGTTCAAACCTTATAACAAGAGGTTAAATAAGAGTTGACATATTCGTTTTTTGTTCTAATAATTAAAAAAAAAACATACATTTATTTTAATTCTAACTCTAAAACAATAAATTAGCTCCATCGTCAATTTAAACATTATAAATAAAATAGTTTAAATAGGAACTCACAAATAAAAAAAATTAAAAAAATATATATTTAAATAGGAATGATAATTGTATATTAAACTGGTAAAGAGGCGTGCAACAAACCAAATTCAGAAAAATTAGAATTTAGTCCTTATAAATTTAAAAATTAAACTTTTATTACAGTTTAATAATTTCTCATAAACTGTCTAATAAATAATTATTATAATTTTAAAATTAAAATTAGTCTCTGATAAAAAAAAAAAATTAAAATTATATATATATATTATTGTTTATTTTTTATTTTTATTGTGGGCAATGAGTAGACTTTTGTTAGGTTGGTTAGGGTAGATGTTTTTGAATGGGTGGGTAGTAGAAAATTAGAGTCCGTTTGAATTGGGGCTCCAATAGGAACCCTCCACGTCAACCCATCAGTCTAATCACGCCTATGTAGTGGAATTCTTATTCACATTTGACTTTTTTTTTTTCTAAAATAATAATTAAAAAATTTTAAGTATAAATGCAAATGTTTATAATAATAACTTATTAATTTTTTAAAAAATTAATCGAGGTGGCCCAATGGTCCAACGCACCACATTCAAGGTCCATATATTAGTAAATAAATTGTAATAACTTCTAATAATAATATTGTAAATAATATTTTAGAAACGTGTAAATAATTTTTATAAATAATTCTAATTTAAAAATTCAAAAATTTAAATTTTAGGAATAATTTAAAAAAAAAAAAATTGGTTAGGATGATTCTGACGATTGTGAAGTTTTGGAGAGAGTGTGGCAATATTTTATATGTTTGAATCTTTTCGAATAAATTATTTTTAAATCCTGATTTTAAAATTTTAAATTCTATATTATTTAGGAATAATTTTTAAATGGAAAAAAAATTAGTCAGAATGTTGGAGTGGTCTACCCACACAAATTCTGATTTTCGTGAGAGAAAGTGGGTTCGATGGCAACTACTTTCAACCAACTAATTTGATTGAGCGTTCAGATGTCTGTTATGCGATACGAGATGTGTGATGTCCGACATTGGTTGTGGAGGAGAACAAACCATCGTTATAATGGTGTGGAAACCTTTCCCTAGTGGATTTGGGTCGTTACAGGTTCGTTACAAGATGTGTTTTTCTAACAAGCTATATTTGTTTTATTTCTCTATCCTTCCCGTGCTGACTTCATGGGCTAGGCTTTCGCGTGTCCTAAGTTTGATCAGGGCTAGGAGACTGATAAAGAACTAGGCCAAAGTTTGACTAAAAAGGGTTGTGTTCAACTCCGTGGGTTGGCGGATTGGAAGGGATTACTTTCTACCGTGTTAAAGTAGGTTCAAGTTACACTTTTGATTTGCTACATGCTTGACATATCCGATCAAGTGTTCATTATCTGAAGTAAAAGGTTTCGAACCTTTGCATACCGGTACCAAAAACCGATGTCTTACCACTTGGCTCCATTTCATACAGCCTTGTTTTGGACGATAGAACGGGGAGAGAGGGAAGGGAGAAATAGGGCAAGACCGAAGAGAGAATGGTCGTGCAAGAACACAGGGATATAACAAGAAAGTAGCAAGATTCTCTCTTGCTAGACGGACTACAATAAGCTTGGGACTCTAATAGAAACAAACAGCAAGCTCTCATATATTCTATTTGCTTGTAACAATGTCATACCTATCAAAGTTGGCGAACACTTTTATAACCTTAGACTCGTTACGCTATTCGTTTGAACTCATTGACTCCATGTCCACAGAAAGACAGTTATCTTCGTCGCTGTTAGCATTTGGTAATTTCTTGATAGCTTCTCTCGTTCACTTCAAGCCTTTGATGTAATATCCACTAAGCCCTGAATAAAGAAAAATATTCTCAAAAAAATGGTTGCTGAAAATGGCGTTCCTTTTGTAAAGTCAAGAAGCTCTTGAATCAGCTGCAATGCAATACTAAACTACTGTCGGTACTTTCTCAAGGCTTGTAGGAGAAGAAAGAAAGTCCAAGGGCAAATTTCTAACAAAGCTAAGACCCTCCTTACTCCCTATTCTCTCTTAAACCATTTACTGAAAACCATAGCAATTACAATCACTCAATGAGAATATTTGTCTTTGGAATTCATATGGATGAGCAGACACTTGAACCTAAAAATGATGAAATTTGGGAGACAAATACGACTGCGAAGATTCATGTACCATTAAAAACACCAAAAGAACACAATGAATGACTAATCTCGATCATTCTTTTAGCTCATTTGATCGACGCAATTGTTGTGGCTCGCCAGTAATAAATCTTTAGTTAGAAATAACATATATTAAACTTTGATCTATGTTATCGCACACATTCTCCTTCAATTCTATTTGAAGATTGTTTCTGTCTAAAATAAAAATTCTTTTATTGGATCGATTACCGATATTTCGAGAGAAGGTAAATAATTTTGAATAACATAGGTTCAATCTCTCCTTCAACGCTATCTTTAATAAATATTTCATAAATGTGTAAATAAATTTGAAAATTTTCAAATTAATTGTTCTGATTTAAAATTAAAAATTTTAGTGTTAGGATGATTGAGTGATGTAAGGCGTCAAACTAAGTTTTGGATATCGTGGGAGAGTGTGGGTTCAAATCCCGCTTTTGATACAATTTTTAATAAATGTGTAAATAATTCAATTAAATTTAAAAAATAATTTTTGATGTACAAAATTGGTCAGGATGGCCGATTGTCTAAGGCGCCAGACTCAAGTTCTGGTTCTCGTGAGAGAGCGTGGGTTCAAATCCCACTTCTGACACAATAGGTAAATAATTTTGATTTTTTACATTATTCTTTTTACCATATATGGGCCTTTAGATTCACATCATAATATAATTTTGCAAAACTATATATACATACTATTGACGTATAAACTTTGGTAAATTCGTGCACAAAGAAACAACCTCCAAGTTGATGAAAGTTGTGAGATTTTGATGTGCCCAAACGACAGGTGTTGGCACTAACAAACAACCATTCTCTCCCTTTCTCTCTCTTTCCCTCCTTTTTAAGATAAGTCTTACCCTTCATCATTACTCCAAATCAACTTTTTTTTTCCCCCTTTCCTAAGTCTTCCAGCCTTCTACAAAACATACCGACTTACCGAAAATGTGTTATCAGGCCATTCCTCTTTACACAGCCACCGTCTTGCACGGAAGGCCGCTTGTAGCGGCGGCACAGACGGCCGTCCCCCAGCAGAGAACTGGCGGTGGCAATGGAAACAACTGTATTTGCTCGCCCACCACCCATCCAGGTTCTTTCAGATGTAGATTTCATCATGGAGAGTATAAGTGGGTTACCCGATCGGGATTTTCATCAAAACCCCACCTGGTTTAATAACCTATGAAATTTGTGTCTAAATTTATATGCATATGTATGTATTGTATATATATATATATATATATATATATATATATAGCTGAAATATGTTGTGATGTTTTTTAAAATAAACAAGCAAGAAGAATCAAGAGAAACACCTTTATCTTGCTTCCCCTGTGTTCATGTTCATGTTTGAACTCCTTGTGCCGTTGGGAAATGGCTGCGATATTGATTTCAAGTGGCTATACATTCGTGAACAGGCATGAGAGAACTCAAACAATGCTCTGAAAAGCTCTGGCAGCTGGTTTTTTAGGTTCCCCAAGGACTTTTCCCTCACATGCACGCATAGCTTTTGGTACTCTTCCCGCTGCTCCTCCAGTCTCTTCTCTACAGCCTCCACCGCCGCTTGCCGCTCTGCAATGGCATCATTATCACCAATTTCTTCTGGGTTTTCCTCACCGGGACTCGGCACCTTCCGCTGCACATACTTCTTCTGCCAGTCCTTGAATTGCTTGGTCTTCCGGGCAAGCTCCTTCTCTGTCTCCTCACATTTTACCTTCATCTTCATCTCTTCGTCCTGGCTTTGCATAATTGTGTTGATCACCGTTGCAAAAGTGAATATGGCGTTTCTTAGGATCTCGTCAGGAAGCTTCTCCAGCTGCTCCTGCCAAACATGGAGGAGCCCATGAATTGGTGGGCTGCGGACCCTTGGAGGAGAAGAAACCTTTTCCTTCAAGCTGCTTTCAGTAGGGATCAGATTCAATTTCAACCAATTTGATAGAGCCTTAATGTAATCTTTTTGACGGCTTACAAGCTTCTCCAATTGAGAATGCCAGTCCTGCACCACAGCCCAAAGCTGCACCGTGCGCTCATGGTGGTGGTCGCTTGTTTCCTTTGGCGACTGAGATATATCCAGCATTTTCAGAGCACCCACAACCTTCAATTGGTTTCCATGGTGAAAACGCATGGTTTCCCACATATTGACCATTCTACAATTCAGCCCAGAATTTACTTAATCTCATCATTATCAACACGCAACACACTTATAATGTTTCATTTTTAAGAATAAAATCGTTATCAAACTGAACAAGTCTTACCCATTGACAAGCTGAACAAGTTTGGGATACAATTGTTCATCTCGAATGCGGTTGATTTCAGAGACGGTGGAATCCATGGATTGCATGTCCACAATGTATCTGGTGTGCAAATGGCTGACAGTGGCCTTGGCTTTCTCGATTGCATCAAAATTGGTGCCCTTTTCCTTCAGCTTGTTCAGCGCAGCAACCTTCTTTTGGTACTCCAACTTCATAACTTCACCTGCCTGTCCCAAAAACAGTGGGAACGAGTAATTTTTTCAGCGAAATACAAGAAACAGAATGAGAGAAAAGGATTCAGAGTTTGAACCTTCACTTCCTCGAATAGTTTCTTCTCCCAGGCAAGCAGTTTATCCAATACAGTGGCATGAGTTTCATTCTCCTCTTTGTCAAAATCATCATTCAATTCATCGTTATTTGGCAATCCTCTAAATGATCTGTTCCATGTGATAACACGCATCACTCTAGCAGAATGATCTATATGTCCTGATGGGAACAAAAACCAACAGCTAGTTGGAAAAGTTTCCCAATCCATAAATTAAAGTTCATCTGTTCCCTCGAATGATTGAACTATTAATTTTGAACTTGATAAACAAGTCGAGACGAATACCTCGATTATCAGCAAAGTTTGAGTGGAAATGAAGCCGAGTGGCCTCGAGCATCTTCGAAACCTCATGAGCACTTTCAGAGGCTTTAAGAAAATGATCATCAAGCTCCATGAAGATCTGTAGCAGATTGATATTCCCTTTAACAATCCTTTTCCCCTCGCTTGGACCTGGAAAACCTACTTGCTTCGTCTTCTTCGACGTTTTCTCCGCCGAAGAAGACAGCGGCTCTTCACCAGATTTCTCCCCTGTAACCGCTCTCCGCTCCACCGCCTCCATATTGTTATCAAAATCCTCAATGCCGCTCAACGTCGGAGCCGGCATATTTTCAACCGAAAACAGATAATCATAGGTCGAATCCTGAGGCGACGGCTCGTAAATGCGGCGGTTTTCGGTCGGAGGCGGTGGCCGATTCGGTGAAGGCGGCAATCGCGGAGGCGGACTCTTTTCTTCTTCCACAAGCTCCCCATGGCCAGTTCTACCGCCACGCCCACCACCGTCTATATTGCTTCTCCTCCTACGCAATGGACCAACGGCGCATTCAATCTCAAAATCATTCTCATCCACCTCCTCAATAACCGTCTCCACACGCTTCGACTCAACCTTCGAGGCCTTCATTTCAAACATACTCGTAGCTGGTTGAAGCGGCATACCTGGAGAACCAGGAAGCGGAGGCGGCGGCGGAGGCAAACTATTATACGACGACGCCGCAGCAGCAGCTGATTGAGCAACGGCGGCACCAGGGAGAGATGACGGAGCCGGCGGGCTCTCTCCATGAGCGTAATCACTCAAAACAGCGCCAATGTTCTTCAACGACATGGCGTAGGAAGAATGCGCCGCCGCGAAGGAATTCCGGGCGGTGACGGCGTCTTTCATGAACATCTTCCGATCCTTACATCGGGAAACCACTTCCTCATTTTCGATCTTGGATTGTGAACAACCCATAGGAAAACGATCTGGAAAGAACTTCTCCGAAAATTAAACATGAAGATGGCCGGAGCTTTAAGACGAATGCCCGAATCAAGATCTACTTTACGCTAGTTATGTTCCTCCATGGGCGGAAAAAGCGGGACGGTTTCTTTCATTTCTTCGCTGCGTTTGTTCTTTTGGAGGGAAAAAAGCAAAAAGAAATTTAATGCCGCACTCGCAGAACAAATCAAATGGATGGGATGATGCTATACGTCGTCGTTTTAGTCCACTTTGTAACTTTCTTTTTAAATAAAAAGAGGAATAATCGGGTTTTTATATTATTATATATATTCCATTTGTAAGTCTAATTTCATAAACTTCGTATTTTTATTTTTTTTCAAAAAGATTAATATTTTTAATAGTTTAATTTAGTGGAATATTTTTGTTATAAAATATACTAAGCTTAATGTGCAAAACATACGTTAAATTAGAAAAAAAAAATCAATTAATTGTATAGTATATATAATCTTATTTAATTATATATTATGTCTTTTTAACTAAAAAAATGTCTAATAAATTTCTAATATTTTAATTTTGTATAAAAATAAACTTTTAAAGTATTTATTATTATTATTATTTTTTATAAATATGTTGAATTTGGATATTAAAGATGAATATAAAGCAAACATGAAAAAATCATAGATAAAATTTTAAAATAAATAGAATAAACTAGGTGCAAAAATAAATATGAAAAAATATAATTAACCAACAAAATCTGAAATTTATAATAATTACAATTCCGCGCACACACGTGGTTGATTTTCCGACAAGTATTTTGGTCATTTTGAATAGCTAGAAAATTTGTCATTCTTGTTAGGAATCACGACTCTCCACAATGATATGATATTGTCCACTTTGAGTCCTAAATTCTAGTTTTGTAGTTAAAAATATGAGTAAAGAATAGATATATAAATTATATATTACTTTCTTTTTTTTTTTTTTACTGCATTTTCTTAAAGTTATAAAGTACAGGTGGGTTGTAAGAAATGATTAGAGAATTGCAAGTGTCCTATTGGTTTAGTTTCGAAGCAAAGAATCTTCTTTTAGGATGGTGTCTCCTTCTTAATGTCATGTCAACCATGTTCCATCGATAATTTTCTCGAGCGTCTGATACCGACACCTTTTATTTATCTTCTTTGAGGGCTGCGAACCGAGCTGCGAGTTTGTCGTAGTCCGGGAGCTTAGGATGAACAAACGAATTGGTTCTAGTATGATGCTTGTTCTCTAGCTCAGTTAGCTCAGTTGGCTCAGTTGAGTCTATGGACAGTGACACTGCCCTGACTTCGTTTGATTCATGGCTTGGTTTTTTCTTACTGTAATGCATCAACAGCCCATCTAACATCTTCTCCTCCTCCTCCTCATCATCCCCTTCTCCTTTCATGGCTTCTTTGCCTTTGTTTCGACTCGAACTGATATCGTTTCCCGAATTCTCGACATTGCCGATCTTGATCTCCACTGTAGGCTGTAGTTTCACATTTCTTCGCCTGACTGATTTCGGTTTCGGTTTCGGTTTCTCTTCCGAGGTTGGCTCGGATTGCTGCTTATTACGTTCATCGTTTTCTACTTGGTCGGTAGCTTTTCGCGCTTCTTCCATTGTTTCCTTGTTGGTTGGTTTTGTTTTAAGGTAAGGAGGTCGGATAACTCTAAGGTAGAACGGTGTCTGATCCTCTACTTCATCCTCGGAACCTCCTTTTCGGACATCTTGATCAGTACTACTATCTACGGTCGAGGTCTCGGTCGTGTTGCCTTCACTTCTAATATCGAACATGGATTCGTCGTCGCTGCTGTCCCTTTTTCCGACCGAGCTCTTCTTCCTTTCATGCACGGGAACAACATCAGGCTGCAACAAGATCGACCATAAAACCATCAATAGAATGAAGAGAGTTCATCAACACACAAAAACAGAATTGCACACAAACTCACTTCATTTGGGGGAGGAATATACAATTGTTGTTCAAGAGCTTTGGAGTTCCAATCAATGGCGGATTCCTGAGCAATCTCCTGAAGTAGTTGAAGCTTTATCTCTTTCGATTGAATCGTCGCCCTCGACTTCTCGATAAGCTAAAAGGAAAAACAAGAATTAAACCAAGTTTTAGGACGACCCTCTGACGAAACAACCGAGTTCTTAAGCTACCAAGAACAACCTCTATGCTGGTAAATGGTTCGAAGGAACATCCATATTTCCCAGTAAAGAAGTTTCGAAGCTCTCGTAATTCAGGCAAGTCAGCGAATCTCGCTGCAGCGTAGATCAACGACGCGACTGCTTCGTTGCATTCATCAGGGCATTCGCTAGAAGAGAAACAAAAACATGGAAACCACATTTAAACTGATTTGAACAAATTGAAGCCTAAGAACACAGACATGTTCCAAAAATCATGATATCTACTACCTCTGTTTGATCAAGACAGAGAGTTGATTGGAGATAGTCCCACAAAACTCATCAATTAGCTCATAACATCTCAACACATTTCGCTCAACAAGAAACCCTTCAGCCTATTTCACCATTAGCACAACAAGCACGACCAAAATCAGGGAAGATGAACCAGAAATTCTCTTACAGTCAATCCAAACACAAAGAATTTAAGAACAATCACAACAGAAGACAGATATTAAAATTATGGGTTTCGGAGAGATTAAGAATCTAATCCAAGACACGAAGAAGAACTAACCCTGTTGTAAGCATTGTAATCGAGACGACTCTTGAGAAGTTCAACAATGTCGCTCTTCAAATACTTAAGAACCGTATTCTTCTTCTTCCTAATTGCATCCAGCCGCGACTTCAACAGCTTTAAGCAAGATTTGCTACATCACAATAAAAGAAAGAATCAATCAAAAGAAACCCATAAAAATCGGAATCGGAATCGGAATCGGAATCGGAATCAGAATCAGAATCAGAATCAGAATCAGAATCAATACCATTTCGTGTAGTACTTCGGCTTCAAGAACATGTCGAACATTTTGAAACCGAAGAAATCCGAAAGAAAACAGAAATTTAGAGGGCTGAAACGAGGAAGAACACCGAAGAATCAGGCAATGGAGAATGAAAAACCCAAGAAACCCACAACCAAGATTCCAAAAACAATTAAAAGAAGGGATGAAGAAAATGGAATAATCCCACATCCGCCATTGAAGAATGTTTACGAAACATCAAAAGGAGGAACGAGTAATAATGAGCCAAATGGAAGATGAACATGAAGCATACAACACAGACACGACAGTGCAAGAGAAACAGAGAAGCTCACCGACAAAAATGAACTCCAAAAAAAAAGGGTTTATTAAAAAAGAAGAACGAAAGCGAGAGAGATATAATGGAGGAGAAAGAAGAAGAAGAAGAAGAAGAAGAATCGAAAACCCGCCAAAAAGATACCGGAAAACCCAGCTGTGTAAGAAGATGAAGAAGAAGAAAATGGAACTGCCACGTCGGACGCTTTTTTTTCCCAACGAAAATAGAAAAATGGGGTGTGCAATTACCATTATACCCAAAAATTACGTCAATATATGTTTTCTTTTTGTTGTGAAATTTTGTTGGATGGATTAGGGACAGTATTTGGCCAGCGCAT
Organism: Cucurbita moschata; assembly: GCF_002738365.1. Taxonomy (NCBI): domain Eukaryota; kingdom Viridiplantae; phylum Streptophyta; class Magnoliopsida; order Cucurbitales; family Cucurbitaceae; genus Cucurbita; species Cucurbita moschata. The sequence goes on along the minus strand of NW_019268546.1, from coordinate 2,589,055 downwards.
TTGGAGAAGTAAATCCAATACTGTAATTTAAAAATAAAATAATGGAAATTCCGAAAATAATAATAATAATAATAATCATAACGGAAAAAGAAAGTTAAGGGACGGGAAATTAACGGGGAAGACAAAACGTGCAGCCGTCCGTCAATAGCTGGCATTCCTTAACGGATTTTATTTCTTTTGACAGTTGTACCCTTGTTTAAAATTCCGGCCACAAACTCCACTTCCGTTTTTTTTTATTTATTTAAATAATAGAATACATATTATAATAAATGTTCATTAGTTACTTCATGGACAAAATTAATATATATATTTTTCGAATAAAGGAAAAAAATTAAATTGTGATTTTCTTATAATTTAGGGTTGAGTTTTATTTTAATTTTAATTTAGTGGTTTCCAATTTTAAATCAGTTTCTATTTACTAAACTTTTTAAATTGTTCATTAACTATTTTTATTTTTATTGTTAACCTCGTTTATTTAAATATATATTTTCTAATAAAATTAATTATAATTTAACAATCAAATTCCAACCTAAAATATATATATATATATATATATATATATATATATATATATATATATATATATATATTATTTTTTATTATTATTAGGTATGATAAGGAAATCGATTGACTTTTTATTTGATTTCATGTAAGGAAATAACGTTGAATATTAACCTAGTATCCTAATTTTTCAAAAAAGAAAAAAACTTTTTGGTTGTTGGATACATGATGTTTTTTTTTTTTTTTTGATAAAATAATAACAATAATTTATAATAATTAAATATAGTGACATCGGTGGATGTGTCTTGCTTTGCTATGTTGTTCAGGTAATGAGTCGTGATTAATGTTAAAAAGTCTTGTTTACTAAGTTTTTAAGATAAAATGATTGAGGCATATGAAGCTAATTTAAGAGAATTAGAATGATTCATAGCCCATTAAAAGATAAATCATTGAGAAGAGTAATCTCAGCTGATTAAGGAAAGATGTGTGTTTATGAATAAGAAATATTATCTTAATTAGTACAAACATTTTGAAAAATTAAAAGCAAAATCACGAAAGTTTAGACTCAAAGTTGATAAATATCATATTATTGTTGAGGCCGGTGATTTATAATAGAAAGTACATGTCAATTTAATTCATTTAGATTATTCGTGTTCTAAATTGTTAGAGTCTGTATACTTATTTTTTATAAACCTAAAACACATATTTTATATAGGATGAAAAATATTAAAAGTTAAATCAATTTCAAAGTTAAAATCAACAATGGAACTCAAACTATTACGATATATACCATAGAAGAACATCAATTTGAATATTGTTCCGCTGATAGACGATCAACTTTAACAAAAAAAAAAAAAAAAAAAAAAAAAAAAAAAAAAAAAAAA
>NW_019268546.1:2581899-2587576 GCF_002738365.1 Cucurbita moschata | reverse complement strand
AAAAAAAAAAAAAAAAAAAAAGAACATGAATTAAAGTGATCGATAGAATCCAACCAATCCACCGATGTTTTTCAACTGGCAACCACAAAACCCAAACATGTGAAATTGTGTTAGTTGAGGCGCAAAAAGGATGGCCGAGAGACAAGGCACATGCGAATTGTGAATTGTGGATGCCCTTTTGACAGGGGACAGCGTTGGGTGAGGTCAATTGGGCAGCCTTGTGACTCGGCCGCCGTCGCCTTCTGCGTGTGGCGCTTGACTTGTTTACTAGCTTCTTGTCTAAGCTAAGCCCTTTTCTGGTTTTTTTTTTTTTTTAAAATTTCCTTCCTTCTTTCTGTTAATGAGCTGTAAAACTGTGGAGCCAGCTGTTATTTATTTATTTATTTATTATTATTATTTTTTGCCTTTCTCACTAGCCATTTATAAATGCATTAAAAGTTGCATCTTTGTAATTAGGGTTTTGATTTTCTTTCCTATCCCATTTGTGCATTAATCTATTGCCTTCCTTCATTGGATGTGTTGTTATAATCCATCCATTATTAAGAGGTATACGGTCCACATTCTTTAATTAGCCTATGAACGAACGTAATAACTCCTCAAGCATGTTCTTATACTTTTCAGGCTGTTCATCTATCCAAGGATGATAGCTCAAAGAGATGTCTAGGCTCGACCCCAATAACTTTAAATGGCCCAGTCCAAAAAGGTTTATGTAAATCTCACACGCGATCACTAATAATGCTAGCGAAAATGCTTCACAACTTGATAACGTGTCGAAAGAATAGTTAGGCAGTTGCTTTAGTGGAGTATAACTTAGGGTTGGAACTCTAATTAATCTAGAAAGAAACAATTATGGGTAGATAGTATAAAGAGAAACAAATTCGATGCGGTTATAATCGTATTTAGTATGGGTTGTTCAGATCAGTCATAGATTCTCAATTGAGTTAGTTATTCCAATACATGAATCGACATGTAATAGTCAACGTGAACGCAACAGAATTGATTAAGTTATCATACACTCGATCGAAAAGTCCATATGTTTGAATTTCTTGTCTTAAAAAAAAAAAACAATGCGTTGTAACAACAAGTGAGAAGAGAATCCAACCGAATGTTGGCACGTGAATGTTAAATGTAAGAGATTTTGATCTCGTAAGAAAAATAAATAATCTTAATATTAACATTACTTTTTTTTTTATGAAAAAAAAAATGAGAAATTTGTAATTAATGTATGAGAAAAAAAATATTAATTTACAGGTGTCTCATCTTGATTGGGGGCACGATCAAAAAGATACGAGAGGATATGATCTCCCTCATTTGGGTCAAACTCTGCCAGGTAAATTTGCCGTAAGTCACGCCCATGATTATTCCAAAATATCAATTCCCTTTATCACTCATTATAGAATATAGTTTATTATTATATCATAACGATATTACCTAAAATCTGTCACATAATCTTAAATAAATGTGAAAATCAATTTACCATAATTAAGAATGAACATAATTCAACGTATGAGTACTTTTTAACATTTTATTTTATTTACATTTAAAATAAATAATGTTTTTATTTAATTCTCACATTTTATTACATTACTGGTTTAGTTGCTAACTTTTAATTTATTAGATCTTAAATTTTAAAATTTTAATTTTATTTAACAATCCATCTTAATCATTATTCTCGTATAAATTATTTTAATAAACTTATATAAACATTTAGTATAGACAAAATGAATAATTAATTATACATGTTATGTTTTTTAAAAAATAAAATATAATTAGCTTATCGCACCTTTCCCCACATAAACACACATTTCAATTTATTATAATTATGTTCATATTATGTTTTTTTTCTCACGAAAGTATAACTATTATTATTATTTTATTAAATTCAATGAAAATCAACTTTAAACAAATTATAAAAACTAACATTAAAATTATTTAAAATCATATGGGAAATGGATAAACATGGAGTTGGTCCTAAAATACAATGATTAAAATAATATTTTAGTCTAATTTTCTAATACTACATTTACAAAATTTAAAATAAAAATAAAAATAAATAAAATTTCATATTAACATAAACTCCGTTATATTATATTAAGTATATATTTAAAACAATAATTCACACACGAATCACGTTCCTAGCACGTGCAATACTTTGTGGTGTCTATAAATACCAGCCGACAATTGCCGCGCGCGGGCAATCTCTTATTGGGCTCTTGGACTAGGGCCAAACTCGAGCGATTTCTCAGCCATGTCCGTCGAAAAGGGTATGGAACATTTGAGCTTTTTATTTCGATTTCATCTTGGTAATGGTACTATCATCAATCGGAATAGAAGGTTACTGCGATACTATTGGCTGTGTTATGCAAAAGTGTTCAACGAATCACTTTCGCTGTTTGCTTGTGTGCTTTTGGGTAGAAATCGGGATGCTGGATTATCTGTTCTTGTTCGTTAATGAATGAATCGACTAATTGAATGCCTCTTTTTTGTTTTGTCAATCTTACCAGTTGAATGCGAATTTCTTCGTGTTTGTCTTTCTCCTACTTCAAATCTTTATTCTCTACTTTATCTTCTCCGTCTCGATCGTCCCGTTTCTACTCTTCTTCATCTCGGAACCAGAGCACTAAAACTCATTCAGTCCGGCCATCTCCAAGACCAGCTCTCGGGCCTAAGTCGCCGGCGTCTTATTATGCCTCTCTCCTCCAATCTTGCGGCGTTCAAAAGGCGATAGAGCCTGGAAAGCAGCTTCACGCTCGGATTTGGCAAATGGGTCTTGGATTCAACCCTCTTTTGGCTACTAAACTAATCAATCTTTACTGCGTCTGCAACTCTTTGATAAATGCTCATCTCTTGTTCGATAGAATTTCCAAACGGAGTCTCTTCCTTTGGAATGTTATGATACGAGGTTATGCTTGGAATGGACCATATGAGGTTGCAATTTCACTTTACTATCAAATGCAGGATTATGGATTTGTGCCCGATAAATTTACCTTTCCATTTGTGCTCAAAGCTTGCTCGGCTCTTTCTGCAATGGAAGAGGGAAAGAAGATTCACGAACATGTCATAGGCGCTGGATTGGAGACTGATGTGTTTGTGGGTGCAGCCCTGATTGATATGTATGCTAAGTGTGGTTGTGTAGTGAGTGCCCAACAGGTGTTTGATAAAATGGTTGAGAGAGATGTTGTGTGTTGGAACTCCATGCTTGCAGCTTATTCCCAAAATGGGCAACCAGATGATTGTCTTTCTCTTTGTAGGGAGATGGCGTATGCTGGAGTGAACCCCACCGAGGGGACGCTTGTCATCTCCATCTCAGCTTCAGCTGATAGTGTCCTTCTTCCTCAAGGGAAAGAGCTTCATGGTTATAGTTGGAGACATGGATTTGGGTTGAATGACAGGGTGAAAACTGCATTGGTGGATATGTATGCCAAGTGTGGCTCTGTACATGTTGCTAGGAGTCTGTTTGAGTTGTTGAAGGAGAAGAGGGTAGTCTCTTGGAACGCCATGATCTCTGGGTATGCAATGCATGGCCATGCTAATCAAGCTTTGGACTTGTTTAAGGAGATGAAAGAGATAGCTCTCCTTGATCATATAACTTTTGTTGGAGTTCTGGCTGCTTGCAGCCAGGTGGGTTGCTTAATCAAGGGGAAGATGTACTTCAGATCAATGTTAAGTGATTACATTATACGTCCTACTGTTCAACATTACACTTGTATGATTGATCTACTTGGTCATTGTGGTCACTTGGAAGAAGCTTACAACCTCATAATGGAAATGAGAGTAGAGCCAGATGCTGGTGTGTGGGGTGCCTTGCTTCACTCGTGCAAAATCCATGGTAATGTGGAGTTGGGCGAGCTAGCGTTAAGGAAGTTGGTTGAGCTCGAACCTGACAATGGCGGGAACTATGTGATTTTGTCGAACATGTACGCGCAAGCAGGTAAATGGGAAGGAGTTGCAAGACTAAGGGATGTCATGATGGATAGGGGGTTGAAGAAAAGTATAGCTTGTAGTTGGATAGAAGTGAGGAACAAAGTCCATGCCTTCTCGTCAGAAGATACTTCGCATCCCGAGTCTGAAGCAATCTATGCCGAGCTAAAACGGATAGGGAAGTTGATGAAAGAGGCTGGCTATGCACCACAAATCGGGTCGGTTTTCCACGATGTCGAAGACGATGAAAAGGCTGATATGGTGTGTGGTCACAGTGAAAGACTGGCCATTGCTTATGGACTCATCAGCACAGCTTTGGGAAGTAGGCTCTTGATTATCAAGAACCTTAGAGTTTGTGAGGACTGTCATGTTGCGATTAAGTTCATATCGAAGATCACGAAGAGAGAAATAAGTATTAGAGATGTTAATCGTTATCATCACTTCAAAGATGGACTTTGCTCCTGTGGTGATTTCTGGTGAATGGTTGGAAAGAAATTTTTGTATAGTCCACCATTCCCAGACCTATAGCGGTAAACGAATCATTAAGACTCACATTGATTTTAATTGATTGAATTGGTTCGATTTAGAGACGATGGAAAGAAATGTAACTATCTCGCCCAACCGAAGGGGACCTTTGGAGGTATTGGGGTCAAGAAGAGCGGGAATAAAAGAGACTTCTTTACTATATACATCACATACATACCAAATATTAAGATAAATTAAGAGTCCCATAGATTTATGTCTTTTTGATAGGTCCTATATTTTTTTATTTTTTTATTTTCTTTAAAATGTGTAATAAAATATATAAAGTTATATATCATACCAAATATTAAGATAAATTAAGGGTCCGATAGATTTATGTCTATTTTGTCTTTGGTAGTAAATATTTGATAGGTTCTAATATTTTTTATTTTTGTATTTTCTTTAAAATGTGTATTAAATTTTTAAACTTATATTTAGCTGATTTATTGAATCGATGTTTAAAAATTAATTGAATTATTGGATATAAAATTAAATTTTATCGCGAATGTAAACTAAGCTTTCAATATTTTATTTAGAAAATTTGTGATTTTTTTTTAATGTTAAATAGATTAATAATCTATTAATCACAACCCTCCATTCAATTTTCAAATTTCAATTTTCGCAAAAGAGGACAAGGGCTTCACTTCTAGATCTGTTCTCCTCTCGCTCTCTTCCCCCGATCTGCTTCTGGTGTGTCGTTTTCCCGTTCTTCTGTCTCCGCTCTGATCGGCGGTCGTCGTCCACCTTTCTCCGTTGATGGCCGTGACGCTGCAGCCTTATTAACTTCTTTTTGTCCATTTTGAACGTCCATCAATCTGAGGTAAGTTATTCTCGAATACTCTTCGTTGGGTCTCGTAATGAGGCTACTTGTGTGTCTTATTACAGTCATGCAGGTTAGCTAGCTCTATGTGTGAAGACTGTGATTTTATTCTTGGTTGAGTGAATTCAGTTTTGTAAATGTAGTATGATTAACACACCATATTGCTTCCGAATCTGATATTTGAACCGTATTGGTTTTGTGACAGGTTGATTTTGCTTCAAAACTTTCGAGACGGTTTTTCTGCAACATCTTTACAGTTTGAACATTTTGCGAGGGGGATCGTCTTCTAACTTGTAGAAAATGGAAAATTCAAAAATTCAAGAGGCATTTTCTCGGCATCTCTACACGTAATACACAATTTCTGTTGCCATTTGTATATTGTTAATTTTTCGTTTTTTTTTTTTTTTTTTTTTT
>NW_019268546.1:2553295-2581153 GCF_002738365.1 Cucurbita moschata | reverse complement strand
TTTTTTTTTTTTTTTTTTTTTTTTTTGTGCCAGATATTGGAGAAGCAGGTGTTGACGGTGGCGAAGGCCGTGGAGGACAAGATTGATGACGATATTGCAGCGCTAGATCGTCTGGACCTTGACGATTTGGAGGCTTTGAGGGAGCGAAGATTGCAGCAGATGAAGAGGATGGCGGAGAAGCGTAGTCGATGGATCTCCCTTGGCCATGGCGAATACTCTGAGATTCCCGTCGAGAAGGACTTCTTCTCCGTAGTCAAGGCTAGTGATCGCGTGGTCTGCCACTTTTACCGTGAAAATTGGCCCTGCAAGGTTAGGTTCTGTTAGTCACTCATCGATTGATTCAGTGTGTTAATTGGATTTTTTTTTTTTTACCTCTTAATTGTAAAAGTCGATGAATTTTCTAGCTTTTGGGAAATTGAACTTCATTCCAAGCACATGTAGGACTGTTTTGCATTCTTTTCGTTTATGCTATGTCTACCAGTTAGTGCAATGATCAAATATCCAGGGATATAAGAAATGGATTTATTTATGTAATGAGACTCAAATTTTAATACCTCTGGTTTTTTGCAGCCCTTATTTAATTTGTGTTGTAATTATTAAAAAGGTTGAAGTCAATTGAAATAGGTGAATGATGACCAAACAATTAGCTCTTTCAAATGAACATGCTCTGGTTGAGAAGAGGTTCTAGCTCATGTTAGTTTCGTGTCTCTTGTAGTCTTTGTTCACGTGCATTTTCTCAATCATGAGTTTTTTTTCAACATACAAGCATTTTTTATCCTTCTCATGTGATCAATTCAGCCCATAGCTCTCAACTTAGTTGGAAATGATCCATGTTTAACCCCGAGGGTGTTGCCAGAGGACTGATACTGTATTTTCTTTTATTATTCCTTGACATTTTTTTGCGTACATAAATATGCACTATGAACTTCAAGGAAGATTCTTTGTTGGTTACAAATTTTGAGTGGACGATAATCTAAAGTTATGATGTTTATTTAATGTTTTAAGACTTTTATTTACTTTAAGGTTACATCTACATATTGGCTAATTATGGTCAGTCAAATGGAAGGTCAAGGATTTTCATTTTGAGGCTATATAAAGCCATGTCTGTTATATTTGTAAAGTAGACTTGAAAAATGTAGTAAAAAGAGCATTTTTGTTTTCCTTTGGTCAATTGGCTAAGTTTATTTGCAATTCTATGTAGTTTAGATTGCATGTTTAGAATTCAAGCTTGACATGATTGATTTTGCTTGTGGAGTGGTTCGAATTTCAAACAAGTGTTATTGCCTTGAGATATTCAATTAACATGGTAATTTGAATCTTATTGAGATATTCAATTAACATGGTAATTTGAATCTTACTTCCTTGGTAGTGATTCATTATCATTTGGCATAAGAGCTTTCCCTTGGGTTGACTCCCCATTGCAAAATTATGGGTATCTAAGTTGGACCATTGGACGTTATTGTCCATAATTTAAGGCTGTTTACTTAGTTTTTAATTGTACTTATCACTTGTAAGCCTGGGCATTTGAGAGAAATGATGCATGTTCATTTTGCAGGTTATGGACAAGCACTTGAATATCTTGGCAAAGCAACATATTGAGACTCGTTTCGTAAAGATCAATGCCGAGAAAAGTCCATTTCTGACTGAGAAGTTGAAGATCATTGTTCTTCCAACCCTTGCTCTTGTCAAAAATGCAAAAGTTGAAGACTATGTGGTATGTCTTTATGGTAACACGCCACTGATTACTGAATTATGTTTTGTGTCCTTAAACTCAACTCACGTGAATCTATCAGGTGGGATTTGATGAGCTTGGTGGAACTGACGAATTCAGCACAGAGGAATTGGAAGAGAGGTTGGCGAAATGTCAAGTCATCTTCTATGAAGGCGAATCGTCCATAAATGTTTCAAAATCTAGTGCACAAACCAGGAGGAGTGTGCGGCAAAGTGCCAGAGCAGACTCATCAGATTCGGAATAAATGAACATTCCAGTTGTGGGAGGGTTACCGGTATGCATATGCACTTGTTCTCGACAAAAATTTGAGTGACCTTATTATGTTGTTCATATCGTCCCTTGAATGGCAGAAATGTGGCATGTTTGCTTGCTTTGTTGCAATAGTTGCACTGTACTAGAAAAATTGAAGTTATTGGTTTAAAAACATGAAATCATCTTGCATACCGAAACATGCGGGGAGTCTATTGGATCGAGCAGTTACATAGTCTGTATAGATATTCCAAGGTGTAATTGCATATGTGTTAGTGTTTTTTTAAATCAACTGATGGTATAACATCATTCATAAGAAATAACCAAATATCATGCTTTTCTCCACATGAACTGATTGATTTGAAGCTTTATGCTTTTGGACTTGCCTTGCGTGCTCTGCTGACTGCTGGTGCGTGCTATATCATTAGTGTAAAGCATGTTTTGAGTGCTTTTTAGTAACCTGTAACCATTGTTTGGGGCCCGATTCACGGTTGTTACTACTAACAGAGATCATATTTTTATAAAAACGTTTCACGTTGTATATTATTTATTAAAATTTCGTGTATATTAAAAATGATAGGTTACAAAAATAAGCTAAAAAATCTACTGCAGAAAGTGACAGCATACATAAACTGGTGTGATAATATATGGTTCTGTGTATATTTTTGGAAATGGGTGTTAGGCCCTTTCATTAATTTCTGCCATCTATCATCTTACCATCTCTCCTAAAATCATAACCAAACTATGGCTGTCGCTTTTAACACTCCTAAAACCATTAAAAGGGAAAAAAAATAGCTCGTTTTGGGTTTTAACTAACACTCCAAATCTAGGAAAACAATAATAAAAATAAAAATAAAAAGATACAGCATGTCAGAAGCTGATTGGTCGGTCCATGGCCACGTAGTATTCTCTGTCTTCATCCTCTCTCTCTCCTCTCATAAAACCAGCAACATCTGCCTTTTTCTTTGGCCGGAGTTTTGGTGGGGCGATTATATATATTGTAGTAATGGATTTCTGGCCGGAGTTTCTTGCAACCAGTTGGGGTAAAGAATTTGTCGCCGGTGGCTTTGGTGGCATTGCTGGTATAGTCTCCGGCTACCCACTTGATACTCTTCGAATCAGGCAACAGCGATCCATTTCTGGTTCTGCTTTCAAAATCTTTCGTGATATTATTGGAAACCATGGCCCTGCTGGTCTTTACAGAGGCATGGCTGCTCCCTTGGCCTCTGTCACTTTCCAGGTCACTCTTATGTTCTTATCTTCCATGGCTGTTTCTGTTCTCAAAGTTCCTTTAATGGTGGATTGAGATTCAATGGCAGATACTGATTAATGTTTTTGCATTTACAGAACGCTGCTGTGTTTCAAATCTACGCCGTTCTTTCTCGGGCATTCAACTTCTCCCAATCCAACGGTGACCCTCCGAGCTATAAGGCTGTGGCTCTTGGAGGATTTGTCACCGGTGCTCTTCAGAGCTTCATTCTGTCACCGGTGGAGCTGGTGAAAATCCACCTGCAATTGCAAAGTTCTTCTTCTAACAAAGGCCCTGTGAGCGTAGCCAAACGCATCTGCAAAACAGAAGGATTGAGAGGGGTTTACAGAGGACTTACCATAACCATGCTCAGAGATGCACCGGCACATGGCATCTATTTCTGGACATATGAGTTCATGAGAGAGCAGTTTCATCCTGGCTGCCGGAAGACCGGCCAAGAGAGTGTCAGCACAATGCTGTTCGCCGGAGGGCTCGCCGGAGTTGGCAGCTGGGTTGTCTGTTATCCCTTGGATGTGTTGAAGACAAGAATTCAGGGTGAGACACAAAGCTCATCTGGAAAGTATAATGGAATTGTTGATTGTCTTGGCAAGAGTGTGAGAGAAGAGGGTTACAGAGTGCTGTGGCGAGGGCTGGGGACTGCGGTGGCTAGAGCATTTGTGGTTAATGGGGCCGTCTTTGCTGCATATGAGATTACTTTGAGGTGTTTGTTTAGCAATCAAGCTCTCTGAATTGCCCACATTTCCCACGGTCACTAAAATGAGAATGAATTCGTCTCTTTTTTACTTTTGATATTGTTAGTTTTAAAGTCAAATATCTTGGTCAATAGTTATAATAGTAATCATACATAGTAAATGATAATGTATAGAAAAGAGTGGTGTCTGTTGTTGTGCAATTCTCTTCTCTCTGTTCTTCATGTTCGTATAGAAAAAAGTTGGTTGTGTCAGTTGTTGTGCAATTCTCTTCTCTCTCCTGTTCTTCATGTTCTTCCAAATTGAGTATGTTTGTTGTGCTGATCTAGAGGCATTATTTATGAGATTCTATCCCATCATAAAAACAAAATTTTAAGTTTTTTAAAGCACAAGAACAAAATAAATAAATAAATGAGAAGGTGTAGTCAAAATATACCCCAAAAAAGAAATATTCCCAAGCAAAAGTAACTTTTTGAATCACAAAAAATTCAATGAAACCATCATGTAAATGTAAAAAAGCAAATTTCATGAAAGGAATAGTTCTGTAATTTGATATTGAATGAAAATCATATCAATTTTCTAGACTTTGCACGCTAATGAAGAAAATGTTCTAATTCGTAGCTATGTATTCTCAACAATTGGGGAAGAAGAGATTCAGAAAGCTATTGGATCTCTGGTTTGAATTTATCCATACTGTAAGAAGAGGAATCTATCAATGTGCGAAAACGACGATTTTACTCTGTTCCATCTGATTCTCATATTGCCCCAACACCAAAACTAGCCTGCGCCAGAACGCTTGGATCGTTGTAGCCCTTCACTGCCTGAACGATTCCTCTCAATCGGTCGCAAGGTTTAGAGAACTGGAATATCTCCAATCCCACAAAGATTCCGTCACAACCTAACTGCATCATCAAAGCCGCATCGGCCGGAGTCGCAATTCCTCCGGCCGCATAATTGATCGCCGGTAACCTGCCAATTTCCTTAGTTTTCTTGACAATATCATAAGGCGCGGAGATCTTTTGCGAGAAAGCGAAAACCTCATCTTCATTCATGCTGTGTAAAAACCTAATATCAGCCATCACAGATCTCACATTACGCAACGTCTCCGTGATGTTGTTACCTGAAGAATACGCCGCCATATCTCCTTGAGTTTTGATCATTTTCGCGCCTTCCTTCACTCTCCGCAACGCCTCGCCCAGGCTTCGACATCCACAGACGAAGTACGACTCCTTAAACCTGTGCTTGTTGATGAAATGCTCCTGATCTACAGCGGAAGTTTCATCGCTCTCATCGAAATGCTTCACACCAACATTATCAAGAATCTGCGCTTCGACGAAGTGCCCTACGCGGACCTTTACGATTACCGGAACCGAAACAACACGCTTAATTTCAATGAATAGTAATGGATCAGGCATTCGCATAATGCCTATGTGAATCGGCTCGGAGAGCAAAACACAACACGCGCCGGCTTCCTCTGCAATTTTTGCTTGCTCGACACTGCTAACTTGTACAATGACTCCGCGAAGAACTCGACTTGATTCACCCTTGAAGAAACACTGATCGACTTCGCGGCCGGCATAGGGCGAGATTGCATTTTCCTCCGCCATTTCCAAGAATTCAAGAAATTGCAAGAATTTAGTTCAACGAAGGACAAACAGAAAGAATGAATCAAGAGGACGAAGGAAGAAGATGGTGAGAGCGTTTGATTGGATTCCGCATAGTTTCTATTTGTTAATCAGTTGGTAGTGACTGAGAAAGATGATGGGACATTTATAGCATGGGGTGGAAGGGTTGGACTAGGAAAGTCCAACGTTGTCTAATTTAGAGAATAACCATGAGTTTATAATCGATTAATACTCTATCTCTATTGATATAAGGTTTTTGGAGAAGCTCAAAGTAAAACTTTGAGAGCTTATGCTCAGACCATGAGAGCGTATGCTCAATATCATAACATTGTAGAGTCGTCCTTCTGTTAGGTTCTATTGAGGATGGTTGGGAATGAGTTTCATATGGACTAAATGAATACATCTCCATTAGTACGAGGCCTTTTGGGGAAGCCCTATGCTGACAATATCATACCATTGTGGAGAGTCATGATTCCTAACATGGTATCATAATCATGCCCTAAACTTAGCCATGACAATAGAATCCTCAAATATCAAACAAAGATTGTGAGCCTCAAACGAACAAAAGGTGTACTTTGTTCGACCCTTTGTTCAACAAACAAAGATTGTGAGCCTCGAAAGTGTAGTAAAAAAGTGACTAAAGTGTCAAACAAAGGGTGTACTTTGTTCGAGGGCTCTAGAGAAAGGAGTCGAGTCTCGATTAAGGGGAGGATGTTCGAGAGTTCTATAAGCCTCAGGGGAGGCTTATGGTGTACTTTGTTCGAGGGGAGGATAATCCCTAATTTAGGGAATGTTCATGGGTTGATAATTAAAGAAATACATCTCCATTAATACGAGACATTTTGGGGAAGCACAAAGCAAAACGATGAGAGCTTAACCACAAAGTGAACAATATCATACCATTGTGGAGAGTTATGATTCTTAACCGGTGGTCCATAGTTTTCAACTCAGTTCAATGATAATTATTTTCTAAGACATTGTTTGATTAAAATTTTAAATAATAATAAAATAAAAAACCAGGTGCTAAAAAAAAAATATATATATACAGAGAGAGATTAGGTCCAAACTAAAATAAATCAATTAAAATATATGATTTGAAGTATTTTTTTAAATAAATAAAAAAAAAAAAACCAAGTGCTTAAAAAAATTAAAGAAACAAAATGAAACGCATGTGATCCAATGGCTGCGTTTGAAGGATCGACACGTGGCAATCTTACACGAGCCTGGGACCCACATAATTTGAACGAGAAGGCGAGCGCGGAATGATAAGCTTTTAAACTTAAAAACTTACCGGGCCCCACCACGTGGCATTTAAACTATTGGCCAAATTTCAAAATCCCCAACGTATCCCGTAAAAACGATGCCGTTTTATTCTTCACCACCGTCACCACCGTCCTCCTCCGCACTCTGACCGCCACTCAACGTCTCTACATCGCCCACGTGCACCGTCCTCACGCACCTGGCGCGTGTCTTTCTCTTCGAAATATTAAAGGCCACTCTCTTTGTCTGTCTTTTGCTATACTCAACCTCTCTCAAAACTTCAACCATCTGCGCTGCTCATACCCACATTCTCTTACTCTTTTTACTTCTTTAAGTAAGCTTCCGATTCTGCGATTTGGGATTGTGGATTGTGGATTGGCTCTGATTTAAGCAACTGACTTGAATCGGATCCTAAATTTGTAATCGGTGTTTGATTCTGGGTGAAGTTTTGTTTTCGGATCAGGTCTTGAGAGATGAACGGAATGGGGAGGCAAGGCCAGAGATCTGGTGCAGCTGTGAGGAATCACCACCGGCAGTTCTCAGATGAATACTTTGACGCCTCGTCCAATGGAAGATGGCTTCAAACTGCTGGTCTTCAGTCTCTCTATTCCAATACTTCCGCTCCTCAGGTTTAAATTTCTGCTTTCTTTGAAGAGCTCGTGCTTGTTTTTGAGTTCAATCGAGTAGCTGTGTGAAAATGGATTGCATTAGTTTAGTTTCTTTTTCTATGTTTGTGTTTTCTATTGGATCCCATTTCGAGTAAGAATTTGAAGTTTGTAAGTAATGCATCGCCTTGGATTTTGATTGCTTTTGGCAATCCGATAAAACTGAAATCATTTTACCTAGGACCTGCAATGATTTCTTTCTTACCTTTGTCTGTTGTTTGGTAGATGTGGGGTTGTGTTTTGTATGGTGCTGTTGGTTTATTTTACCGACTTTGGTTGAAATGAAAGCAGGACTATGGCTTTTCTGTGGGTGGGGGAGGGCAAGGTTCGGGAATGTATAGAAATGCACAGAGAAGCTTTGGTGGGATGAATGAGTATTACATGGAGCCATCAACTCCTCCAGAAAATTCACGGCCATCAAGCCAACGCAAAAGTCGCGAGGATTCGCCGAGTGATTTCAGTCCCGGGCTCTTAGATCTGCATTCCTTTGATACTGAATTGTTGCCTGAGGTGAGATTAAACTCATTTCCACATTTCTTATCACTCTTTTGAATCTGCAATTCTTTGTTTTTTTTTTTTTTTCCAACAAATTTAGGATTCCAATGGGCGATGTGCTTGGATTTTCTGTTGAATTCTCATGAAATAACTTGAGGATCCATGAGTTTATGGATTGCTATGTTAGGCCTGCCGATCCTAAACTCTAAATGATGGTTACTGATGTTTGTCTGTTCACACGATTCTCTGCATCTGTAGCATCAGACTTGAAAGCTACCGTTCCTTTGAATCTATATTGAGTTATTGACCATATTGAATATAATTTATCTGTATTTCGAGTTTAGTTCTATGCAATCAGAGATTCCTAAGAGATGGTAGATAGAAACTTCTAAACAACATATGATTTGTCTTTTAGACCCGAGCTAAAGTTATCTGATATATTTTGTTGAGAGGTTTGTGATGTCTCACGGTGTGTTTGTTCTTGCAGGATAGAGGCTTTGACGAATCTGAACTCTATATTTCGAACAACATCCAAATGAGTAGACCTCAGGATTTGACAGAGAACAATCTCTTGAAAAGTGTGGCTGCTGCAGACAAAGAGAGAGCAAACTCTGTTGCAAAGATCAAAGTTGTTGTAAGTATTCTTCTGGATCCGCATTTGTATATGGGTGTGTCTGTATGACAATTTCAGTAAATTGTTTTTAGCAGTTTGATTTTGTGACAGATCCTTTTTAATCCCTACATCTATTTACTAGCTTGTTCATGTTCATGTTCATGTTCGTTGCAGGTGCGTAAAAGGCCTCTGAATAAAAAGGAGTTGGCAAAGAATGAGGAAGACATTGTTGAAACAACTGCTAATTATTTAACAGTTCATGAGACCAAACTGAAGGCAAGTTTCAGTTCCTAAATAATGCTTTTGTAAAGCTTCTGAATTGTATGTCGTAATCGTTTCCCTTCTCCATGTTGGGCTAAGCAGGTTGACCTTACCGAATACGTGGAGAAGCATGAATTTGTTTTTGATGCAGTGCTGAATGAGGAGGTTTCAAATGATGAAGTGAGTGTATTACAAACGATGAAGTGATTATATACTTAGTTCAACACAAGTTCTTAGCATGTTTTTGGGATGTAGGTTTACAGGGAGACGGTGGAGCCAATTGTACCTATAATATTTCAACGAACAAAGGCGACCTGCTTCGCATATGGACAAACAGGTGATTTGCTGTTAGTTGGCCCTTGATGCTCTTACTGGCTTGCATTGTCAAGTAATCTTAGTTGGTTTTTGTAACACCCCAAGCCCAACACTAGCAGATATTGTCTTCTTTGGGCTTTTCCTTTCGAGTTTTCCCTCAAGGTTTTTATAAAACGTGTCTGCTAGGAAGAGATTTTCACACTCTTATAAAGAATGTTTTGTTCTCGTCGCTAAAACGTGTCTGCTAGGAAGAGATTTTCACACTCTTATAAAGAATGTTTTGTTCTCCTCCTCAACCGACGTGGGATCTCTCTGTTTTATATTATAATAGAAATTTCTGTGTTCTTTTAGATGCCATCAAACTTGAGTTTTTGATGTCTTGCCGTTCTGCTAGCTTTAAAGTGCTGTCATGTTCTTCATCTTTAGAACTTTCTACTGTACAGGTAGTGGCAAGACTTATACCATGAAACCGCTGCCTCTGAAAGCGTCCAAGGACATTTTGAGACTGATGCACCATACATACAGGAACCAGGGATTCCACTTGTTTGTGAGCTTCTTTGAAATATATGGAGGAAAGCTTTATGATCTTCTCAATGATAGAAAGTAAGCTCTATGATCTTCTCAAGAACATTTTGAGAAGCTTTATGATCTTCTCAGTTGCTAAGCTTGTTTAGAAGCTAAAGCTTTTATTCTACAGAAAACTTTGCATGAGAGAGGATGGTAAACAACAAGTGTGCATTGTGGGTTTGCAAGAGTATAAAGTATCTGATGTGGAGACCATTGGGGAGCTCATTGAAAAAGGAAATGCCACGAGAAGTACTGGAACAACTGGTGCAAATGAAGAATCCTCTCGTTCTCATGCCATACTCCAGCTTGCTGTCAAGAATTCAGTCAGTGGCAAAGAATCAAAGCCGCCTCGCTTGGTTGGAAAACTTTCTTTTATAGATCTTGCTGGAAGTGAACGTGGTGCAGACACCACCGACAATGACAAACAGACAAGGTTTAGTTATTCCTCAATCTTCATATTTCTGCTTAATTGTTGACACAGTTACTTCCCTGTTCTATTTTGTACTTCAACATAAGTTGTGGCCATGCATGTTTCTCCTTAAAAAGGGAAACTAGTCCAACCTGGTGCGAGTCGAGCTCGGGCATCATTTCAAGTATAGAGTTCATACATTATCTTGTTCGCTAGAATCCTGTACCAGTTGATTCCATTTCATGTATGGTATCGTTTCCTGCCTGTTCAAATAAACTTTTCATAAAAATAATGCAGAATAGAAGGTGCTGAAATCAACAAAAGCTTACTTGCTTTAAAGGAATGCATCCGAGCTCTTGACAATGACCAGGGCCACATTCCTTTTAGAGGCAGTAAATTAACAGAAGTTCTAAGGGACTCATTTGTTGGCAATTCACGTACTGTCATGATATCTTGTATATCACCCAGCTCTGGATCATGTGAACACACTCTCAATACCTTACGATATGCAGACAGGTAACCAATAATTCTTGTTAGGAAACTAAATTCTTGATGCATTTTTATCACTATAGACTTGTTCTTTAGATGCTTATTCTGATAGATAAGTGCCCTCCAGGGTGAAGAGCCTTTCAAAAGGAAATATTGTTAAGAAGGACACATTTTCTTCCACTTTAAACCTTAAGGAATCAACCACTGGACCCTTAACCTCAGCATTACCTTCTGGAAATATGTTCGAGAACGAACCTGCATGGGTCGGACAAAACGAAAGAGACGAAGTCGATGTATCAGAGGAGATTTTTGATCAAAGAAAGCCTTCTTGGAAGAAAAATGGGAAGCTTGAGCCATATAGAACATCTGTTGCGGTTGAAAATGTACACAACAAATACAATAACCAGCCGAAATGGAAGGACATGCCAAAGGCTGAGTCTCATAACTCAAATTCAGACGATGATTTGAATGAACTTTTGCAGGTAAAACACAATAAACCTATCTCCTTTATTTCTCCAACATTTATGCATTTTCTCTTCTGTTTCAGGACGAGGAAAATTTTATAAACGCTCACAGGAGACAGGTCGAGGAAACAATGAATATTGTTAGGATGGTATGTAACTGGGCTGGTTAGCTGTGTATTTCTTGCTTTGATTATGAGTAGATGTAGTAGAGTTAGACGGTTGTTCGTCGAGCTATGCACTAGCGGAACGGGGAAATCATGAAGCATGTTTACTCATATGGTTTGTGATTTGGCAGGAAATGAACCTTTTAGTGGAGGCAGACCAACCGGGGAATCATCTGGATGGATATGTATCTAGATTGAATTCAATTCTATCCCAAAAGGCTGCAGCAATCTACCAACTACAGAATCATTTGGTTCATTTCCAGAAACGTTTGAAAGAACACAATGTACTTATACCTTCATCTGAGTGATGAACTTGTGCAGAATTTCAGATGCTAGTTAGATCTAGCTCGGAGACCGACATGGGGATGTTTTGTTTACTTTTACTAATGATTTTGATGGAAGCATTCTTGGAAACTTTGATATCCAATTGAGGTGTTGGTGTGGTAATTTCCGTTACATAACGATTGGAGTGCTTTTATACCTGTCTAGTTTCCCTCACAGGATACAATATTGTAAAATTGGTTACCTTATAAGAAATTTGCAATATTTTGCTTTACCAGATTTCTTTGTATCAGTATTTGATGTGATAAAAAACAAGCAGCCACTGTTTTCATATACCACCGATTGAAAGTTTTTCGAAATTTGTTGGATGCTCAGATGACATTTGCAATTGTGTAATAAGTTAGTTTATATTGGTAAGATTTAAAAGAATATTTTATCAATAATTTGACAAAAACCCAAGTGTGTCGACAAACTAGAAAGATCTAAATCTTTTTTTTTTTAAAAAAACACAAAAACTAATTCCTTAGTAGATATATGAAAACACAATAATTTGACTACCCAAGTCCATCATTAGCATGTTTGTTTTGACTACCCAAATCCATCATTAGTAGATATTGTTTGTTTTGACTACCCAAGTCCATCATTAGCAGATATTGTTTGCTTTGGCTCGTTACGTATCGTCAAAACGCATCTAATAGGGAGATGTAGGAATGTTTCTTCCCCTCTCCAACCGATGTGATATCTCACAATCCACCCCTTTGAGGGCTTGTTCTTTCTCGCACACCGCCCAGTGTTTAATTCTGATACCATTTGTAACTGCTCAAGCCCACCATTAGCAGATATTGTTCGCTTTGGCCCGTTACATATCGCCGTCAGCCTCACGGTTTTAAAAAAACGTCTGCTAGGAAGAAGTTTTTACACTCTTATACAGGGGACTCAGCGTTGAGATCTCACAATATAGGGGACCCAGCGTTCTCGTTGGCATACCCTTTGCATCTAGCTCTGATATCATTGTAACCACTTAAACTCACCGCTAGCAAATATTGTCCATTTTGGTCCGTTACGTATCGCCGTCAGCCTCACAATTTTAAAACGCAACTGTTAGAGAGAAGTTTTTGCTCCCTTAGATGTGGGATTTCACCATTCAAATTTAACTTTTGAATATATATTTTATGATAGAAACTAAATTGTTGCAAAATTAAATCATATGAACTAAATAGGATAAAATTGAGAAAATTGTAAGTTGAATCAAAATTGTCTTTTTTCTTGAACTTTTAGTGCCAATAATCCAAATCTTCATCGAGTATTATTGACAAATAATTGAAAAACAGTACCATATACTCATGTTTGAGCATGTCCTTCCCTCTTTGGAACAGGTTTAGTATGCAGCATAACCTATTGTCTTACCAAATCAATCAAGTTTAAGATTCTTCCTCACAACACTTACATTACCAAACAAAAAGGAAGAAAAAAACGCATCAAATCAAGTAATCATAAAGGCCTAATTCTCAGACCCAAATGCAGTAACAAAGTTCAAACTTTTATTGAGAACTTTTTACAGAGCTGAACAAAAACAGGCAATGAATCAGTATAACCACACAAAGGACATTCTCACCATAGGTGAATAAAAATATAGAAAAACAATCAAACCAAATTTCCAAAAAGAAAGGAACGAAAAATAGTTAAAAGATATAGCTCACTGATATGAATATCTATAACCTCCTCTTTGAGCTGTTCATACTCTTAGCAGAAGCCTCAGGAACAGAGAATTCAGAGTGTATGTCCATGAAAAACCTGTCCACAATTTCAAGATAAACAGGACTTCTTAAGCGAGAGTAGTAATGAATTGCTTCTTCAATATCCAACTCTTGTTCCATATCTCCTCTATCCAACATCTCCAACTCCTTCATTTTTTGTACTAATCCATCACTTCTCCTACTACAGCTTTTAACATCACCTTTTCTGAAATGGGTATTTCCTTGTTTCTTCTTCTCTTTCACAGCCTTCTCTTGTCTGATCCTTGGAAGGCCTTGTTCCTTCATGTTTTCCTTGGATGTTCTCACACTGCCTCTGTCAATGCTTCTCTTTGCTGCTTTATGCAGTGTGGACTGCCACTCATCATAAAAATCAATGTAGATTCTCTCTGTTGGATGGGTATGCTGTGGCTGTGGGTTTCCTTTTCTGCATGGAAAGAGGAGGAAGGAAGTGGGTTTCTGCAGCTTTTGAAACCCTTTGAAGAATAAATGCTTGAAGTTTTCAAGAGTTTTGTGGACGGTTTCTTTTAGCAGCATTTGGATGTTTGCAGTGTAGTACAACAATCACAGGGCTTTGTTAACTCTCAATATGTTCACTAAATATTTCAGCAACACAGATAAGAAAGATGGAGACAAATCATGTTTCACGCAGTTACCTAAAGACAAAGCCAGAGCAAGTAGAAGCTCCAAGTCTTGCCTTTAAGGGCGATTCTCTCTGTCTAAAAGTAGAAAATCTTAACCGCTTGAACTTTGATAATAGATAGCACGGAATCCCATAAGCTCTTGAATGCTCGGTTTGACTACCTGTTGTGTAAAGAGCTAGGCATTAACTAAGATGCAAAGCTAAAGATGGTGGGTTTCTAAAAGTGTAATGCCATTAAACCGACTATTCAGGCATGTACCTAATTGTTGTAAAGGCAATCCCCGACCCATTAAGGACCCATTTGGCAAATGGTCCCAGCAAAAGATTAAAGAGAGATGTCCCAATGGAACAAAAGTTCATAGTATTCTGGTTTTAATCATGTTACAGAAAGGCTTATTCAAATTAGCACAGTCAATTCACCATGATCATCAAAGTTTGAACGGTAGAGATGACAATCAATACAGTAATTGAGAGAATTTTAAATTTTAAAGAGAGAAAAAGTGAGACAAGAATAATTCAAGCGTGGAAAATGGCTACCAATCAAGAACATACCAATATGAACATAGCAAAGGTATAGCTCTGAATCCCGCCTCTGTTGTTAAATAGTTTCAAGCAATGAAAAATACTGTTTGTGTAGGCCCGTGCTGTGGATTCAGGTCCATTTTATTGAGTAGGATCGGCAGATTCTTGTTGAAACTATGGGCGCTGAGAGTTTTAGCTTTGAACAACTCGAACACATTCTGCATTAAATTTCATTCAATGCAGTTGAAAAATCATGTTCATACTTGTGTGAGGGCCTTTGGTCCCCAATAAGCAAAGATATTGGCACTACCATTCTTCTCAATAGTTGATAGGATAAGGTGCCTCACTGATATTTTAGAGCAAAGTCATTTTCCGAGTAAAAGTGTAATAACTCAAGCCCACCGCTAGTAGATATTTTTATTTTTTTATTTTTCTTTCCGGACTTCTCTTCAAAGTTTTCTAAACGCGTCCGTTAGGGAGAAGTTTCTATATCATTATAAAAAAATGATTCGTTCTCCTCCCTAACTAACGTGGGATCTCACAAAAAACAACTCAACTCAATTCAACCCCCTAAACCAATCTCGTCATTGTCTTAACTTGTTTTAGAAAAAATCATAAATCTGCTAGACTCAGAAATTATTAACTTGACAACTTACAACCACAGGCACTACTTGAAGGACCCGTAGGAACCTGGGTTTTCTTTTGTTAGAGAAACCATCAACCACATCACAGACATTATTTGACAAAGGGTTAAAAAACACATTTAGTCCTAAAAAGATGACAATTTAGTACTTAAACTTTTCTTTTTGAATGGTACGGAAACTAAATTATTGCAAAATTTGAAGACTAAATAGTTACTTTTTCTTTAGTTGTTGTCTAGTTGGTTACCTGGAAAAAGAATCGGTAATCATGAGCTTTTGAATAACCAAACTGTTGCTTGATATGACAGCAAGATTTGGCAAAAGTTGCAGGCCAAATCATGATAATCTATTCAGTAAAAGAAAACAAATCAGTATGGTACTCATTCAAACTGAAGATGTAGCATAGCATACAATAGGTGGCAGTACATCAGCAGTGAAATACACAAGGCAAAGCTAGATCTTATTACTCAATACTGACACAGCAAGACTCCCCAAAATAATGTGTATAGATCCAATGTGCTAAACATCTTTGGAGCAGTAACGGTTCAAGTTAACCGCAAGCAGATATTGTCTTCTTTAGACTTTTAATTCTGGACTCTCTCATGGCTTAAAACGCATCTACTGAAAAGAGGTTTCAACACCCTTGTAAAAATGTTTCGTTCTCCTCTCCAACCAATGTGGGATCTCACAATCCACCCCCTTGGAGTCCTAGCGTCCTCACTGGCACATCACCCGATAACTGACTTTGATACCATTTGTAACGGCCCAAATTTACCGCTAGCAAATATTGTCCACTTTGGGCTTTCCCATTTGGGCTTCCTCTCAATGATTTAAAACGCGCTACCAGCGAGAAGTTTTCACATCCTTATAAGGAGTAGTTCGTTCCCCTCTCCAACCAACGTGAAATCTCAAACAAACAAATGGAACAAAGCCACCCACCACTAAAATCTGTTGGGAACAAATATAGATAGGGACCAGAAGTGCATTTTTGGTCCCATAAGAAAGATACCAATATGTACTTCTTTAAGTTAGCTTATTTCACAGATCCTACAAATTCATTCACGAATCTCAGTTACAGCTCATTTGACCTTTCCTACTGGGACCAATTGCTATAATCTAAATTACCGCTCAAAATAAGACAACGGTGAAGAAAGGGCGTTTTGTGCCTTTCTGGAAGTTTGTAGGGCAATATGTATCTGTTCCCAATAATAACGACAGATTCAACATAAATTTCTATTACGTGTTCACTGTCCAATCTTTCTATTGAGTTTAAGAAACTGATGTAACCTTTGATAGATTTCACCATAATTCTCAGTTGAAGAAATGGGACAGTCTTTAATCCACTTTGGGAACTTGTCAGCTCGGTGTGAAAAACTTCTTTTTGAGGAATCAGATGCGTAATGAACATCGACCGATAAAATTGCTGCATAATCATTGATAAGTCGAATAGCTCTACCTGTAATAAAGGCAAAGAAAATGCGCGTTAGATTCAGACAAATGAAATGCAATGGCTTCAAAGTAAAGAACGCTTCATTATCACCAGAAATCTTACAAAATTAGGGCGGACTATTGATTCAGTGCGCGAGGATTATTCATACAGAGCCTGATCACGATCTCACACCGAAGCGAGATTTTGATTCGCGTAGTACATGGGGCCAAGGTTCGAGCATAATCACGTCAACTAAATGAACCAATGCCAATACTATTTTTATTGGTGGGAGACATTTTGGAAAAATAAAAATTAATTTAATGAAAACTTATGCTCAAAGTTGACAATATTATACCATTGGAAAGGTTAGTGGTTCTTAATATAATATCAGAGCCATGCCCTTTTTCTTAGTTATGTTAATAGAATCCTCAAGGTCAAATAAAGAAGTTGCGAGCTTAGGAGGTGTAATCAAAAGTGACTTTAAGTGTCAAATAAAATGTGTACTTTGTTTGAGGGCTCCAGAGAAAGGAATCGAGCCTCAATGAAGGGGAGGCTGTTTGAGGGCTCCATAGGCCTCAGGAAAGACTCTATGGTATACTTAGTTCGATGGGAGGATTGTTGATGATTATTTAAATGAGTATTTCCACCCGACTAATTAAGAGGAAAATGGTATCTTCATTAGTATGAGGCATCTTGGAGAAACCAAAAGTAAAGTTAGAGAGCTTATGCTCAAAGTAGACAATGTCATACCATTGCGGAGGTTCCTAATTCCTAACATTGTATCGAGTCATGTCCTTAACTTAGTTATGTTAATAAAATCTTTAAGGCGAACAAATAAGTTATGAGCCTCGAAGGTATAGTCAAAAGTGACTCAAGTGTTGAATAAAGAGTGTTCTTTGTTTGAGCTCCAAAGAAAAGAGTCGAACCTCGATTAAGAGAAGACTCTATGGTGTAGTTTGTTTGAATATTTTAATACTAAAACAAAATAAATATATAGAAAAAATACTTATTTTATTATTAGTCCTACAAATATAGGTATGGAAGGAAAAAAATCCATATAAAAAAACTATAATAGGCAACTTATTTCATTATTATTATTAAAAAAAAAAAACAAAAAAACAAAATGAGCCTAATATAATAATTCGTTTATTTTTAACTGAGGTATACAAAATAGACTAAATCTGACAATGGGCCGAACGCCTTAAATATTAATTGGGCTGGAAACTTTCAAGCTTCCGATATTGAGCTGGCCCAATATCTTACCCAAGGTCGTGGTCAAAGATTGGGCCGGCCCATCATAATTGTCAAGCTCAAACCCTAAACGCTGTCATTCGGTCATATAAAACAGCCATTTTCTCTTCTGGAAGCTGCAGATAGAACTTTTCCACCCTAGGGTTTCTTCGTCCTGCATCAATGGTACATTACTTTCTTCTCTGTTTCGATTTATGCTTCTGTGCAGTTGGATTCGTCGTTTTATTCTTGCTCGATTAATCTACAGGGTAAGGGTACGGGAAGTTTTGGTAAGAGGAGGAACAAGACCCATACTCTCTGTGTGCGGTGCGGCCGCCGCAGCTTCCATCTCCAGAAGAGTCGGTGTTCAGCATGTGCTTTCCCTGCTGCCCGCAAGCGAAAGTGTAAGCACACTCGATGTTTCGCCTTTTTTGTCACTGTTCACTTTCTATAATTCGGTTTAAATCGACTATTTTGGCGTTTGTTTATTTTGATTCAATGTAATGCTGCCTTGAGTAACCATTGATGTGTATGGTAGTTAGTTGCTAGTGTTATTGTATTAAGCCTGATAAGATGGTTGAGTCTGCGAATGTGAATGAGGTTCATTTGTTCGCTGGAGTAACGTGAAGTGATCATATTGATTTTGGTTTTCCGTGGAGATTGAATTAATCTTGATTCATCTCGTTGGCGTTGGGATTATTTAGATAACTGGAGTGTGAAGGCCATTAGGAGAAAGACAACCGGAACTGGAAGGATGAGGTACATGCGCCATGTTCCGCGTAGATTCAAGAGCGGCTTCAGAGAGGGTATGATATTGTATTTGTAATTGATTCAATTTTTCGCACCATTTACTGCATTTACGTACTGGGTTTCAGAATTACCTGGGTTTTCATGCCTTGAAATTGCTTTGTGTTTGTCATTAGGTACTGAAGCTGCACCCAGGAACAAGGGAGCTGCAGCATCAGCATAAGGTTTTGGAAGGAGTTCAACTTAATTTCAGTTCCCAACTATAGCTTTCAGTAGGGGCTTTACTCGTCTGAGGATCATTTCATATAATTTTGTTTTCTAGTTTTGCCTTTTCATGATTTAGTTGAACGCGGTTTCTTTAATATTTAATGTTTTGAAATTTGGACAAAGATGAATCAGATTATTCGTACTCTGCTACTTGTTTTTGTGCTATTTTTAGCGTGTTCTTATTCTTCCCCATCCTTCCAAGATTATTTTCAGCAAGTGTTGGGATGATCGATGTTGAATCACTAGATTGAATTAGTTCATTTCGAAATTGTTTAAATCTTGCCTAGGAGTAGTTTGTTTTGGTTCCCCATCCCCAGACGCTCCCTATCTGAAATGATCAATTTTGTCGTCATAACCTGTTCATCGTTATCAACTAAAGCTTCATTTTCAACTGTTATCAACTAAAGCTTCATTTTCAACTGTTATCAACTACAGCTTCATTTTCAACTTTACGTAGACGTACTATTGTATGATTAATAATGTAAGGTGAACTTGTTTGCTACATTTTTATGAGCTCAAGTAACAATGGTGAATGGCGATTGTTACCGTGTTCATTCTGCTATTGAACTTGTATTTGTCAGTGCTTGGAGTTGTTTTGATTGAACATCAAGTTTTTTACTTTTGAAAGACGACTAATTACTAAATGTTTGGTTCTTCTAGGTGAATCACTTGAAAGCAGTCCTAAAACATTTGTCTTTGCAGTTCTCTAAGACACCAGTCTAGTCTGGCCAGTCTTGAATGTGTATTCTTAGTGATATCAGGGCACTAATAAGCTCGACACCAGTCTAGTCTAGCCAGAGTCTTGAATGGGTATTCTTAGTGATATCAGGGCACTAATAAGCTCATTTTAACAGTTCATATAACCATGAAGTAATTAATAGAACTAAGAGTTTCTCAAACAATTGAGAAATTTTGATAAAAGGTAATTTAGAAACTACAACCGAGGGTGGTGTATCTGTAAGGAGAAAATCTGTATAGAAAACAATGATACCAACCCGTTCGTTCACATGATGATTGCCAAAATTACACCAAATGTGCACAAATCTATGCCTATACAAACCACCACAATGAAAAAATATTAGAGGTACAGAAAAGAAACGCATTTCAATTGTTAGTACAGTACAACAGCCTATAAAAGGAGATAATTGCTACAATTTCCAAAAAGGGCCGTAAGCTCTGTGAACTTCAGAAACAAAAATGATTTGCGAGATGTAAGATAGAATTTTGGGGTAATCTTGTGCATGTCCAAGGCTGTAACCTGTGCATGATACAAAACAATCTTTAATGTTGTAGATCGAGTTTTCCGAACTTATCCTTTCGTTCGTGCAACTGTTTGAACACATAGTTAAGCTCCGGAAACAATGTTAACAGCAGCAGCTCAATGAGGTCCAGTGCCAACAGCTTCGTGCATACACCTGACTGTAGTTGTTGCATTTCACAAACTTAAGAACGAACAAGTCAATTTGATCAAAAAGAGAAGCTATTGCTCATGAGAAGCATGCAAATACCTGAAGGAAGTAATACAAATCCTTGGCACATTGCTCGTATTCCTTCCGACCAACGAGCCCCACGATAGCAGGTGGTGCATTAGCTTCAATATCAAATTTCATCATAAGTTGAAGAAGATCATAACGGATATGTTAATGTGAAGCAACTCTAAATGCTAGTTGTTCTTGAGACTTAAGAACAAAAAAGTGTGAACATACTAATCATTAGGTCATACACGAACTTTGCACGACGATCAGCTTCCTGTTGTTGCAGTTCCTCAAGGGACCGAGGAGATAGGATTTCGTTCGAGTTGTTGTCGGAAGTTGAACCTTCAGATTTCGGTGGCTGCTTCGGGCGCTTGCTTATGAATACTCCATCAGGCCACAGTATCTGTTCGATCACACCATCCAATACCCCTCCATCAATTAATCAAAGTATGAAAGTAGCTCTTTTCATTTTATTTCATGTCAGGTAAACTTGATTTATGATTTTACGAAAGAAAATAATGTTATAGAAAATCAAGTTACAAGAACAGTTCAAGAAGAAATGAAGAACAGGAGAGGTACCTGCTCAAGACGAGAGATGGCAGAGGCCATGGAAGATCCCTTGCGGAAACGCTGAATTTTCTGAATCAACCAATCCTCAAGAGCATCCCCCATTCCCAGTTGCAGCACCTGTTTTGCCACCCAAAACGCCTTTCTCCTATATTTTCAATACCACACTCCCCATATTATCAACCTACCAAAATTACTAATCTACAAAAAAATATTATACAATCAATCAATCAATCAATCAATGAAACACAAATCTTCTAAATCCAGCACCTGATCCATCCCCCATCTTGAAGCTGGAATATCACATCCACCAAGTTAAATATCGGCATTGTCAAATTCGGCGGCACCCACTGCAATAGTTCCAAATCAAACATCGCATGTTACCCCTCAATCGACTACGCTTATATAACTTACTCCTCGTTCACATTTTTCTGTTTCATTCATTAACGTTCAAACACATGGTATTTTCGACTCAATAACATACATTTTGATGTCACTTCATCATTTTCATCAATGAAATTTAACATTCGGGGAGAGTAAGAACTCAATTGCAAAAGAACACATAACTAAGAAATTCAAAATTCAAAATATTTGAGGGCAGCTTAAAGAATGACACCAGATTTAGCCTACAGAAAATCAGTACAGGATTGAACATTGTATGTATAGCTACAAAGAAGCTTGAAAACAATGAAAGGAATTCAAGATTACCTCTGTAGGCAACATTGGATCAGTAGCAGCATCCAGAAGTGATTCAGAAGCCACTCCCGATCTTTCATTCTCTTTCTGGCTCTCAGTTTTCCCACAGTTTCTATTAGGCAATGTTCCATTCTCCTTCTGATTCTCAGATTTCCCGGAGTTTCTATCAGGCAATCCACTCTTCTCCGTAGTAGCATCTGAATCACTATCAGAGTTGTCAAAAACAATTTACATACATTCTGAAAACTTGTTTTTACTGGAGAAGGGGACATGCCTTTTGTGTTCAATCTCAGGCCATTTTCCTGAAATTTAGTCTTCACCCGCAATTTAGGCTCAAAGGTTTCAGCAATTGCATGGTCTTTCCTCAGTGGTGATAACCCTTGGTTTATAGGGCTGTTCGGGTTTGAAACGCTTCTATTATCTTCATGGGGTTTATCAGCTAGATCAACTGTAACATTTTCCAACAAAAATGATATAACAGACTAGAACACAAATAAAGGGTATATAGATTAGTCACATTCAATAATCCTAATTCAATATGGTTTACCTGTAAAGGTTTCAATGATGGAAAACGAGTTCAAGAATATGTATGTCTGCAACATATAAACATAGTTACATAAATTAAACATCCGGACAGGAGGTGCCACTGATATCCAGCAGGGAAGTAAAGATTTAACCTGGGAATCAACACTTAGAAAGTCCCAAACTTCAATAGATCCTGAAATTTTCGGGAGCTGTATAAGCCTCTGAAGAACAACAGGAAAAAAAAAAAATTGGTCAAAAGGATTAAAAAAAGGACTTAACTATCACATAGACGAAACGACCTCCGAGAAATAAAGAGAGAAACAAATCCTTATAAGCATAGTATACTACACTCAACTCAATAGAGCTGAAACATACATTAGCCACAGTACCAGAATCTCTCATCAGAAAAGTTAAAAAAAAAACGAAAAACGAAGAACAAACTAGTTCGTGAAAATAAATAGATCCAGTTGAGAAATCATGACCCTTTAAGCAGGAAAAAGAATGTGAGTTAAGACTGCAGAAAAAAAATAAAAACAGATAATCAAGTAAGACGAATTTGGACCTTTAAGTATTTATCAAGTAATTCACATCGTTCCTGAATAACTGGTAAATCTAATCCGGTGGAAAGAAAATGTTTCGGCGGCAAATGTAAATTGTACTCTGAAAACTCTTTCAGACGTCTATGCAACTCCTCAAAATGGCTGAACCTACAAGAATAAGAAAGGCAAGTGCATGCAAAAGGTTAGAAACCAATTAAGGCATTAATAAATAAACCCAGAGAGTTTGTATTAAAAACCTTCTCTTGATGGACCAGCTATTGTAATTATTTACATCGGTAACAGATATGGAATATACAGCGAATGTCCTTGAACCACTCTTTACTATATTTGCACCCACCACCTGCATAAAAAATAAACTCGCAGCGACATCATTTATGCAAACGAAATTTCAACGTGCTCAAAGTATGAACTATTAAGATTTATTAAGAAAAAGTACCTCACATTTCAGCCTAAAGAAGGAATCGACCATCTGAGAACTATGAGTGTAATCTATAGGAGGAACATGGGAAATTGAAGGAACACATGAAGAAGCCGCTGCTCCACTATGGATTCTTACTGAACTCTCCATATCAGAGTCATCACTAGAGTCCTCGTCATTTACGGGCCCTAGTGGAGAATTTAGAATATCCTGTCCATCACCAGATATAAAGCTTGTTCTCTCAACCTCCTGCCAAACAGGCAGCTTCTCACTGTTATGGCGGGATCTTTTCCTTCCAGACTGATTCCTGGATGGCTTATTATAATGATCTTTACCTTTACCACCTGCCTTCTTAAGTCCAGAACCATCAGAACTCTCGAGCGGGTGATGAATGTGAGAAATTCCCGCATTTCTATTGTTTTTAGTATTCCAAACTTTGGTTCCAGGAGAGTCAAGGCCTGTAACATCACTTGTTTCCTCATCTTCAGAAGTATTTCCATCTGAGTCAAGATCATTTAGGTGCACGTCATCACAACCATTGCCTTGATAATGCAACATGGTAAAGTTACTTAATGTGTTTGAATTGGTTCGACAAGATGAGCCATAAACTGTAGGCGAGTCAGTAACGCCCAAGTGAACAGTGTCATTCTTAGAGCAATTATGCTTGCCCACATTTTCTCTATCAATTGTTTTAGAGATTATCTTATCATGATTCACAGAAACTGAGACAGGTTTCCCTTGAAAGAGGCCTTGTTGGACATTCTTGTTTGATTGACTCTCATCTTTTGTTTTGTAGTTTCTCCCTTTTGCCCACATGTTTTCAAAATGCTCAGGAGCTAGGGCCTTGACCTTTCTACGAGAAAACTGATCCAATTTTTCACCCCATTCTCCAGTAGAGCTATGTCTCTGGATAGTGCTTTCTTCAACATTTTGGGATGTAGGAGGCACCGATTTCCAGGACCGGGAAGATCGAGTATCAATTGAGAGAAGTGGGTCTTTTGAAAAACTGACTTTTGAGTTAAATTTTGCAGGAAAATCTGCAGGAGTGGACTGCGTATTTTTCATCTGCACCAGCTCAACACCAGCCATTGAAGGATCAAGGAACTTGGAAAGATCATCAGAGGAAACGCTTGGAGATTCATCTGTTTTGGACCCTAAATTTTCATTCAGCGATTCCATTTTCTTGGGCTTTTTCATATTTATGACCAAGGATTCTATTCTTTCGTTAATAAACCTGTTATCAAGAATTTTGAAAATATATTACAGCATCAAGCCAGAGATACATCTTAACAAAATCAAGAAAAATAGATTGGTTAATACCTTGGGCTAGCTAAGTTTAAAACTGGCCGCATTACTGCAGAAGCAAGAAGCTCCCTTGCAGTATAACGGAAGTATAAGCACTGAAGATCCTCACGCTTGAATGTGAATAAAATAAGACCATCCATCACATGCTGCAGCACCTGTGAATGTGCAAGGAAAAAAGTTCGGTAGCTATGACATAAAAAAGCAATGCAAGGTACTTCACCCTTGCAAGCAAAAGTCATTGACTAAATAGAATCGAGACCTTATGCTGAGCTTCAGAAGAAAATAAAGCAGGGTGCAACATGTTCTCCATATCCAGGAGTCGTTTGAGTTCTGTATCTAATTGTTCAATTGTAATGGTTCCTGACTGTTTTTTCTCAATTTTTCCTTTAGTTGAACGAAAAACTTCCAAGTGTTTGCAGATGAGATTAATAAGATCCCTGCACCCAAAGTTTAGTTCACTATTTTAACCAACAAAAGATCAATAAAAAATAGAGCACAAGAACGTCCGAACTTAACCTCATCAGAAGATCAATCAGATTAATATTCCTAAAGCGTCCTGCAATTTCTCCGAGCACGCCGTTGACAATATTGATCAATTCCTCCGGACCTTCTTTATCGGGTGTTAAACGAGAATACCAAAGATCTGTCACCCATTCTGAAATTAAATGTCTAGTGAAGTGATCTATTGCATCCTCAGCAACACGTGAATTTACTTTCCTTCTCCACTCTGACTTCTTTACAACTTTCGGTAACTCAAGGGGTTCCTCCTGGGAAGTACCGTTTTCTGGCAATGGTCTACGTATGTATGTAGCAGCTTTTCTCCTCATTTCCAAATCTAACGAGAAATAGCGGACGAGGATGATAAAAAATGTGGCTGCAGGTAAATTTACCCAAACTGAGGAGCTTGTCACTGAAACAGGAGTAAGATAGAATTATCTCCCCAAATAGAAGACGAACGCAAAAGTTAGCAGCAAGAACAGTGCACATACTATCTAAGAGTACATCTTTAAGACTACAACTTGAGAGAGATATAATCGTCGAGCATATAACGCCATGCTACTTAGAAGATTGCAGCATAGACATATGACAGTAAATATCCCGCCACCCGGCCTCGGGAAGGCAGAGAGAAACTAACAACGGATTGAACGAACTTTAGGTAAACCTCTTCACACAAACCTTTTTGTGCTACCTAAGGGTGTGCGTGTGAGAGAAAAACTGATCTAATCATGCAGATTGGCTCCCATCAAAAAGAAGCTCAAACACAAATAAATAAGCATCATGCATCAATAAACTTCTCTAAGAAAACTCCACAAAACTAATTCCAATTATTATCAAACGACTCATTATCGTGTTAAGAACTACGTAATTTCAAAATCAAAACAAACGAACAAGTATTTCCATGAAAGTGCAAAAAGGAAAAGTAAACCAAACAACAAACAAGATTCAAATTATCTAGTAAACCAACCCAGTAATCTCTCTTTTCCTCCATGCAAAACAACATAGTAAATGCTGCTTTGAAACCATAACTCAACGAAAGCAAGTTATCATAACAATGCTAATGAACTAGAATTGTATCTCCCGAAGTGAAGTAGTGCTTTTCTGAGGCATAAACTTATGGGTATAATTTATAAACGATTAAAGGGGCTTGTAAGGTTCAAGTTACAACAGGTAATCCAACACAAAAGAACCCAAATGAGTTAGACAGCATGCAAGCTAAAATAGAAATCCCAAGATGGACTAACTTCAATCAGATTATAACAAAAATTAAGTAAAAACAGTGATGGTTCATTCGCAATTGGATGAACAAAAATTCCATTTCTTACATGACATCATATATGATAAACCCACAATGGATACGACCAGAAAAAGAACCCGCTTCTTAGCTTCCTCGAGGATGTCCCGAACCGTAACCTGATTCTGGGAGCTCATTCCGCCCCAAAACACGAATCAAATTCGCACCCACGAGATATTGAAATGAGGGAAGTGATTTCAATCAAAGTAGTCACATTAAACCAACGAAGAATCGTTCGTTTTCAGATAGATGATCAGCGAAGAACCCACACCAAAAACTCAGAAACCCCCAATCGGGATAGAAGCGATCAGGAACTGGGTAATCTCGAAATGAGGGGGGAAATTGAATAATTGTGGAAAAAAAGCAAAAACGAAATCAAATCAAATGGTGAGTAATGGGTTCGGAGTCGTGGACCGATGGAATATGGGCTGCCAATGAATTCGATGTTCTTCTATTTCTCATACTCCATGGTCAGTTCCACTTTCGCACTCCGTTGGTGATTGGGATTTGATCTTGGGTTTGGGAATTGGAAATTGGAAATTGGTAATGGAAATTCCATCGGCTTCACGGACGTTCGGGATTTTTGAGATTGGAATATCCAGATTTTTCATACTATCATCCTCTAATGCTCCATTATTATTTTAGATCCATTTCTCTCTTAGTTAAAACCCCTCCTACGATTCATTTAAACGTGAAAATAAAGATAAAAATAAAAAAATAAAAGAAGAACAACAACAACAAATATCAATCCCCAGACGGGCCACGGAACTGAATTCAAATGGTTGAACAGAAATTAAAATTGATTTTGGAAAATTATAATAAAATAACTTTCTCAAATCTTTTAATTAAATAATTAAAATAGGTACTGTTTCTTTCAGTTCAACGATGATATTCCGTAAGAAAAATAAATAATATTTTATTTAATTTTGATTATTCTTTTAATAAAAAATTGACTGAATTTTCTATTTTTAAAATACTAATTAGTATGAAATAATAATATTCAGTATGAGTTAAGTTTAAATCATTTAATTTTCTAATAAATATTTGGCTGAATTCGATGTTAATCTATAAAATTAGTTTTTAATATTTTAAATTTAATATATATAATATTTTAGATTTGAAATTAATGACACGAAAAATTACTAATTATTTTTTTGAAATGGGTATAAAAAATTAATTTAGAAAAAAAAAACACATTTCATAAAAAAATTATTCCAAACACACGGTAATCTACTGTATTGTCAACATATTAAATTTAATTCACTGGTCAAGTGTCATTTTGTCAACTGCTCTTATATCATTACGAGTAGATGTCCAAACATTGATACAACATTCTATTCTCCAGTAGAAACCTACTATTATTCATCCATGAAAATATAAATTAAATCACGATCGTACATTTTTTCTTTTATTTTTTTTAAAAAGCAACGTTATTCTAATCTATTAGAAATCCTTAAAATAATTTTTTTTAAGTAGAAATCCATTAAATTGCTGGGTAAGAAATAATGGGTATTATTAGGATACTTACTTGAATAAATTTTTAAAAATGACATTTTTTTTTAATTTTTATTTTGGTCAAATAAAGACTATTCTACCCTAATGATATTATTGAGATGTTGAGGGTAATAATGGAGTTTTTGAAAAGAGAAGGAACGTTATTATAAATAAATGATAAAATTGAAGGGTTTTTTTTTTTTTTTTTTTTTTTTTTTTTTTTTTTTTTTTTTTTTTTTTTTTT
>NW_019268546.1:2546130-2552603 GCF_002738365.1 Cucurbita moschata | reverse complement strand
TTTTTTTTTTTTTTTTTTTTTTTTTTTGTAATTTACCTTAGAAGAATATTTATTATTTCTTATCCGATCATTTTTTTTCAATTCCATAAAAAAAAAAAAAAAAAAAAGTGGGTTTAACCGTTAAATTACAATTTTGGTCTAAATTTATAAAATTATTAAACATAAAATAAAATAAAAGTTATTGACATATTTGTTAGAGTTGAAGGGTATAGCCATAAATGAAGTGAAGAATATAGATAAGTCCAACTTTAATATTACTTAAGGAATTGTTTCACATAAAAATTTGAGAAAATATGCATATACAATTTAATAACAATTATCATATTACAACTAACTTGACCTTAGATCCTAAATACGACTATCCAACCCAATGGTTAAAAAAAAAAAAAAATATCGGTGTCTGATTCTAGGCAAGAAATATAAGAGTTTCAAAGCCCCTAATTTCGACCGAGTGTCCCAACTGCCCTCTAAATTGTTTTCGAGGGTGGTTGATTTGACACATATAGATTTCGAATGGTTTGGACTAATTTGAGTGATTTAGTAATGGTAATGAATGGTTAGGTTAAAATGGACCAAATGAAAAGAGTATTTTCCCGCCAACCGAATCTAAGTGAATTTTAGAACAATTTGGAAGGGAATATTCTATGGGAGGCAAATCTCAAAAAATGGGAACAAATGGCATTCAACGTAAAAAGCCAAAGATAGGGAGGGTATTTTTGGAATATAGAAACTCAACCGCCCTTTGCTGTCCTCCCACTGTTTGGTGTCAATTTCCATTTCCCGGTCGGCCTTTTCCCTCTCTACAACACCAATAATAATTCGTCTCAAAACCAAATTTCCGTTCCTTCATCTCTGAAAAGTTCCCTGAAAAAAGTTTCCCCAATTCGGAGGTTTTTGATCCATGGCTTCTCGTAGGCGCATACTTTTGAAAGTCATTATCCTTGGGGACAGTGGGTGAGCTTTCTATTTGCTTTTCTTGTTTGTCGCTCCTAATTCTTTGGATTTCTTGGATTCGAGAGAGTCGAAGGAAGTATGGTGGGGAATTTTGAAACTGATAAGAACTGGACCGATTCCAAGTTCTTTTTCTTTGTTTTTTCTGTTCTAATTCTTCCTTTATTGGATGTGATAGGTTTTCTTTTTTCTTTTTACTAATTAAGTTTCTTCTATCTTTGGCAGCGTGGGGAAGACATCGCTGATGAATCAGTATGGCTTTCATTCAATCCCAAACTTACAAGTTTTGTTTTCGAAGTCTTTTTGTTTATTAGGTCGTTTAATTACCTTTTGGCTCTGCTACTTCCATTTGTTTGTCCAGGTATGTGAATCGTAAGTTTAGCAATCAGTACAAGGCGACTATTGGAGCAGATTTTCTCACAAAGGAAGTTCAGCTTGATGACAGGCTATTCACGTTGCAAGTAAGTATGGCTATCTTAGTTGTACTGTTTTCATCTGTTGGATATTCTATTTTATCTTTGTTGTTATGTGGAATGTGTTCAATAGTTAGTGGGATGCAACGACTGCTTTGGTTAATAAGCATTAGGAGTTCATGCTAGAAATGGTCAATGGGGATCTTTAGAAATCCCATTTTATGAAACTTTTTAGCATCACTCATAATATCTGAAATGAAAATCAATTGGAACCGAGTTATGCAAAACAATGGCAATTGGTAATCGTGCCTTTACTCTGTGGTAAAAATCCCCTTGTCGTTCTTCTCTGACTTGGATATGTTTGAGATATAGTTGCTCCCCTTCCTTCCCTTGGTTGTGGTTTGGAATAGTTATGTATAGAGAGAGAGTTAACAGTAATTTTGTTCCTAAACTTATGTCTCGTAAGATCTTGAGCTTTTAAAAATATCTTATAGGTGTTTAAACTTTCAAACATTCAATTTTAAGTCTAATAGGTTAATGAACTTCAAAGGTGTTTAATAAGGATTTGAACTTTTAATTTTGTATCTATTAAATCCCCAAATAGATTTATTATGCATAAAATTGAATTTTGTGTCTAAAAGGATCTTAAACTTTCTATTTTGGTGTCGAATAGTGATAAGGCTCTGACACCAAATGATAAGGAATCACTAGGGAACTAAGATTTGGATTACCCTGTTGATCAAATATCTCAGGGCAAGAACACTTGTTTGAAATTTGAATCACTCCACAAGCAACATTGATCATGTCAAACTTGAATGATTTTAAACATGCAACCTAAACAATATAGAATTGCAAAGAAACTTAGTCCTAATGATAAAGGAATCACTTCAACGGAAAGTTAAATTCGGATTACCTTGTTGATCAAATATCTCAAGGCAAAAACACTTGTTTGAGATTTAAATCCCTCCACAAGCAAGATCGATCATATCAAACTTGAATGATTCTAAACATGCAATCTAAACTACATAGAATTGCAAAGAAACTTAGGCATTCGTTAAAGGAAAGTACAAATGCTCTTTTTATAACATTTTCCAAGTCTCTTTTACAAATACAACATACATGGCTTTATATAGCCTAAAAAAGAAACCTTTGACATTCCATTAGGCATTTCAAGAGTTGTAACATTCATATTTTATGGTCGTAATTAACCATTATATAAATGTAACCTAAAGTAAGTTAAAAGTCCTAAAATGCATTAATGAAACATCATAATGATCCACCCAAACTTTATGACAATGAAGCTTGATTCTTCTCCAATGTGGCATGAATTGAAACATATTTTATAATTTGAACAATATTTTCTCACATCTTCCTTAAAGTTTATATTGCATGATTATGTCTCAATTCTTATCAAATAGGTTTGTGAATTTTAGATAATGAAGGTCGGATTAGACACAAATTGAAAGTTTAGAGACCTACTTGATAAGTTGTTTCTTACCCTAAAAAAAAGATCTATTAGACACTTTAACCAAGTATCTATTAGACACATAATATAGAATTTAGTGACTTATTAGGCTTTTTCTTTTAATATTTTAATGACCTATTAGATACAATTTTGAAGGTTCATGCTCTACACTTGTAATTTAACCTATATAAGAAAACTCCAATGGTTTATTCTTGTTTTAATTTTAACTTTTTTATTATTACATTTTTAGTTTGTTGACAAGGTGGTGTTTGGCTTCCTTTGTAATGTCTTGAGATGGACAATTTACATATGTGGTGTAAAATTGCAGATCTGGGATACAGCTGGGCAAGAACGGTTTCAGAGTCTTGGTGTGGCCTTTTACCGTGGTGCTGATTGCTGCGTTCTAGTTTATGATGTGAATGTTATGAAATCGTTTGATAATCTTAACAACTGGCGAGAAGAGTTTCTGATTCAGGTTGTTTCGATCCAACGTTGATAGTTATGAGCCTATGACAACATAGATTGATTCTTACTGGAGGCTTTTTGTTCTTTATGTTTAGGCCAGTCCATCTGATCCTGAAAACTTTCCTTTTGTCGTACTGGGGAACAAGGTCGATGTTGATGGTGGGAACAGTAGAGTGGTGAGTTTTGCCTGATCTTGCTTGTATCATGACTATCTGAATTACTAGTCCAGAGTGAGGATAGTTCTTCTCTGCTTTAGGATAGATACTCATCTAGTAAATTGCATGGACATAAGGATCTTTTATTGGCATTGTAGGTTTCAGAGAAGAAAGCAAGGGCATGGTGTGCTTCAAAAGGAAACATACCCTACTTTGAGACATCTGCAAAAGAAGGATTCAATGTGGATGCTGCATTTCAGTGTATAGCCAAAAATGCCCTCAAGAATGAACCGGAAGAAGAAGTGTAAGTATATTCCACTCAATTGAACTTCAAGTGTCACTTCATTTACCCCCTGATGACATCTTTTTATTGATTACACATTTAGCTACATTCTATCTTTATGGAATCTTGTTCAAGTAGATTGAAAAACAGCATGAATATAGCATGTCTTGATGAAAATAAATTGAGGAACAAAGCCAAAAGAGGGGGAACTCCTGTTGACATTTGGGTGTACATTACGTTATAGTTATATCTGCTAAAAGCCAGCTAAAAGGGCAAGGGATATACTTCCATTTTCTTGTTAGGATTCCAGTTTTCTTTTTGTTTGCAATGTAAACTTTGATTACGTTCGATGGATTTATAGTGATAAAAAAAAAAGTACCAGTTTTTTAATGGATTTCATAAGTAGGGTTGGTGTAACAATCCAAGCCCATCACTAGTAGATATTGTCCTTTTAGGTCTTTCCTTTTCGAGTTTTCCCTCAAGGTTTTAAAACGCGTATGCGAGGGAGAAATTTCCACACTCTTATAAGGAATATTTTGTTCCCCTCTCCAACCAATGTGGGGTCTCACAATCCATTCCCTTGGGGGTCTAGTGTTCTCGCTAGCACACCGCCCAGTAACTGGCTCTGATACCATTTTCCACCGCCCAAGCCCACCTCTAGCAGATATTGTTCTCTTTGGGCTTTCCCTTTCGTGCTTCCCCTCAAGGTTTTAAAATGCGTCGGCTAGGAATAGGTTTCCACACCCTTATAAGGTATGATTCGTTCTCCTTTCCAACCAATATAGGGTGTCACAGTTGCCCTTTAGCCATGTCCCTATCCGTCTTGAGTTTCAATAGATCTTTCACTCTCTTGCTAAGGTATGGGCAATAACTGTATCCTCGGAGCTTTGGAACCCAAGATATGTGTTCTTCCTTATAAGGTTTCCACACCCTTATAAGAAATGCTTTGTTCTCCTCTCCAACCAATGTGGGGTGTCATAGTTGCCCCTTAGCCATGTCCCTATCCATCTTGAGTTTCAATAGATCTTTCACTCTCTTGCTGAGGAATGGGCAGTAGTTGTATCCTCGGAGTTTTGGAACCCAAGACATATGTTCTTCCTTATAAGGAATGTTTCGTTCTCCTTTCCAACCAACGTGGGGTGTCACAATTGTCCCTTAGCCATGTCCCTATCCATCTTGAGTTTCAACAGATCTTTCACTCTCTTGCTGAGGTATGGGCAATAGCTGTATCCTCAGAGTTTTGGAACCCAAGACGTGTTCTAGTCACAATCCATGACAATCATACATTCAAATGCCTCAAAAGTCTCTCTTTCCAATTGTATTGAAGGTCTTATTGGTGATTTCTTCAAATGAATCTTTTGTGTTTGCACATCACGAGGATACACAAAAACTGAACACCCGCCATCTAGAATTTCTTACCTTCTTCTAACGTGGTTGTTTTGTTCTTCCTCTACTCTGTTGAATCCCTTATTAGTTGGAGTTTTTTTTTCCCTTGCTTGTCATTAATTCTTGTATTCCTTCTTGGGGCCATGGCAGATACCTTCCCGACACCATCGATGTTGCGGGTGGACGGCAGCAAAGATCAACAGGATGTGAATGCTAAGTGTTTAACTACGAACGAGTTCTGTCTACTTCACTGTATTTCATCTGTTTTATGTTCCTTGAACCATATGGTCCAATTGTATTAACACGTAGTAGTCTAGTGATGCTGGTAAAGTTCTACTTCTATTCTGTGTTGTATCTATATTCTTTGATGTTTATATATTTTGCTTAAATCATTTGGGTCGGTCTCAAATAAAATGAAATACTTGAAAACAATGTACAGAAGGAACAAACTAAAAGAAAAAACACAACCTTGAACAACTCCCCCAAGCTTGAATCTTTGATGCTTCAAGAATTAGAGCACCAAGAGCCCTGGCTTGATGCAAGCTTGCATCTTGAACTAGATTCAATCTTGTGACCAAACAGGAGAGCTGCAGGTGGCTGTAATG
This sequence comes from Cucurbita moschata, assembly GCF_002738365.1. Lineage (NCBI taxonomy): Eukaryota > Viridiplantae > Streptophyta > Magnoliopsida > Cucurbitales > Cucurbitaceae > Cucurbita > Cucurbita moschata. The sequence goes on along the minus strand of NW_019268546.1, from coordinate 2,546,880 downwards.
GGCCTGGTCTCCGAGGTTTTGTTCCATTCTGGGTGAACAAACAGTCCAATTTGTGGGGTGTCTCATGGTTTGTCGGTCCAATTGTCCTTATCCTTACTGCCATAATCTTATTTCTTCTCCAGTTGGTCATTGACACTAAGTACTCAAACCACCAATCTGTACAATGAGATGGGATTTATCTATCTACTTCACTCAGGGTTTCAAACTTTACTTCTTCAAAGAAGATAGAGTCGCCAAAAAGTGTATCAATAAAGCTGATTGGTCATATTTTGCAAAGGATCGAATCATTCGTTCTTTTAGTCCTCTGTATCGAACAAACGTGAATAAAATGAACTCTTTGGAAGAGATTTGAGGTAGATTTCGTTTAAACTAAGATCGAATAGAATAATATTTTTAACTGGATTCAAGAGAAATAGTTGATAATAGTCAAATTAATATTATTAACTTGACTCACCCTCTATTGAATATTATTAGTCTTGCTCATGGATCAAAATCTAAGTAGAGATTCTAGGAAGATATTTTTATCTATTGGTCCATATTTTTTCAAAAAATAAATTTAAAATGGTGTGTTTGGATGTTACTTCAATTATTTACTTTTTTTTTTTTAAAAAAAATCTTCATTTTTTTAATTGGAAGGGGGAGAGTTTCGATTTAAACCTACATTTTTTCTGTCTATCTTATCCAATTTTTAACCAAAAAAAAAAAAAAAAAAAAAAAAAAAAAAAAAAAAAAAAAAAAAAAAAAAAAAAA
>NW_019268546.1:2541652-2545954 GCF_002738365.1 Cucurbita moschata | reverse complement strand
AAAAAAAAAAAAAAAAAAAAAAAAAAAAAAAAAAAAAAAAAAAAAAAAAAAAAAAAAAAAAACTAATAAGTAAGCTGAATTATAATTAATAATTATTGTTCCATAAACTTTTATAAAAACGATGAATTATTGCTTGTCTTGATCTTGCGGTTATAACTACTACATCACTAGCACCCCAACCCAATTTGGTGCCACTTTATGGGAATCTTTTGGCATTTAATCTTATTTATAATACAGTAGGTGACATTCTATATTTTATATTGTTCTTAAAGATAATAAATTATTGCCTTAACTTTCCAATGTGATTTTCGGCAATCTTAATGGCTAAACTTAGCACAATTTGATCACACATGATTTGATTAAATAAACAAAAAAAAGCAGTTTCAACCTACTTTTTGTTAAGCAAAATACAAAAACAAAAGCAAAATATAAAATTAGACCATGTTTGCTCTCGTTTGCTATGACACGCCAATTATATATAATTTGAATGACGTAACTCATGTAGTTTTTAAATCAAGTAAAAGAAAAATAAGAATAATGCAACTTTCAAATTTAAAAGTATGTTGACAAATTATATGTTTAAATGTACCCATTTTGCATCTGTTTATTAAAAAAAAATCAGGAGCAATCATTTAAACAAAATTCAAGTAAGACAAATCTAATCTAAGTCTTAAAAAAAATTTGAAAAAAGAATTTATGACTAACCACCAAACAATTAAAAATGTAAAAGTCTCCACACCCATTGAAATTAAAAGAGAAAAAATAAAGAAAACGGGGAAATTTTATAATTTAATCTATCCAATAACAAGCAGCTGCCGACACTCGTTCCCCCACTAGTGGTTGTCATTTGGCTTCGAGCCTTTTGGCCTTCGGTGGTGCTCAGAGCTTACCCCATTTCATCTTCTTCCTACTTGGCCTTTGAGCAGAGAGTTGCAGAGTTTTCCCCTGTTTTGGAATTCTGAGACGACCATTTTGAAATGGAGAGTTGTATCAATTCCTTGTTCTAGTAATACAAGGTTCCATTGAATGCGTTAGTGCTTTTTGTTTCTAAATCTTCATCTGGGTTTCAACTGCTATCTGATTCTTGTTCTGAAACTATCTTCAATTATCATAATCTCTGAAGAAATGCTGTCGGCAAAATCTGAGTCTGATATTACCAGTTTGGCGCCATCGTCGCCTTCAAGGTCACCAAAGCGACCAACATACTATGTGCAGAGCCCTTCAAGGTGTTCTAATGATGGGGATAAATCTTCATCAATGCACACTACTCCAATCTATAACAATAGCCCAATTGAGTCACCTTCACACCCGTCGTTCGGCCGTCATTCAAGAAACTCATCTGCGAGCCGATTTTCTGGTATTTTCCGGTCATCTTCAGGCAGAAAAGGGAGCAAGAAACAGAGCAATGACAAGGGGTGGCCTGAGTGTAATGTGATTATGGAAGAAGGGCCCTATGATGACCTTGAGGACAAGGCTCTCTCACGACGCTTTCAGGCAATAATTGCTCTGCTGAGTTTCATTACTTTGTTCACTCTTTTATGCTTGATCATTTGGGGCGCCAGCAGGCCTTTCAAGGCACAGATTTCTGTCAAGGTAATCAAGTTACTAATAGCTATTGATATGGTTGGATATATTTATATGTTCTTCACCCTCCTGATGAATAAATAAGTGATCATGTAAAGTGAAGTGATCATCTATGTTTACTAGAGAAGAAATGATACGCTAGAAATTTCATCGTAAGACCCTATATTTGACCAAAAAAAAAAAAAAAAGCTTTAAAACTAAGGACGCAGTTATACAACCTATAGACCAGAACATATTCAAAGAAGATCGTCAAACAATAAAGAAACTGATAGCTTGAAGTATGTTAATCTTTTATATATATCCGTCACAGTTCTTTTGACCTTAAACTCTCTTCTTGACCGTGTCAATTTCCAACTTCATGAACAGAGCGTTCATTGTTTAATGTACAATCTGATCCTTTCAGAGCTTGGCTGTGCATAATTTCTATGTTGGGGAAGGTTCAGATTCCACTGGGGTTCCTACCAAGTTACTGACATTGAATAGCACATTGAGGTTAAGCGTATACAACCCTGCAACAATATTTGGCATTCATGTTACCTCCACACCAATTGATCTAATTTATTCAGAGATTGTTGTGGCATCTGGTCAGGTAATGAACTTCTACTGAGTTTCTGTTTTTTGACTCACAGCTTTGGAACTAATTGGTTTGAAAAAAAAGCTTGGATTGGAGGTCATTCTGTTAAATGCATCGTAGGCTTGCCTTAGGCAATAAAGCTAAGGGTTAAGCACAAAATCCAGGATTGGAATGTAAATCTTATCAAGAATTTGTGATTCTGTAACCGAAAATCGACCAAAGACATTAAATCATATGCCTTATGATGATCCTATGTGCAGTTGAGGAAATATTACCAACCAAGAAACAGTCACCGGACAGTATCTGTCAATTTGGAAGGAATCAAGGTTCCCATGTATGGAGCTGCATCAACTTTGTCTCTTCCCTCAACAAGTGGTCCGGTTCCAATGACGTTGGTGTTCAAAATTCGATCCCGAGGAAACGTTGTTGGGAAGCTAGTGAGAACAACGCATATAAAGCAAATCTCTTGTCCAGTAGGCATTGATTCTACCAGCACCAAAGCCATCGTGTTCAAGAAGAATTCATGCACATATGAGTGAGATTCTATTGCAGTTATTGCACAACTAGGCTCACTGAGTCCTGAGTTTCGTATCAATGCAGTTATCTGTCTGTGAATGAAGTTGATAAGAAATTTGTCCGCAGATTATTTTTTTGTTGGTTTGTGCAGAGATACCTCAGTCAATAAAGAGTCCACCTTTGTAAAGTTCTTTCTGTTTCTGTGCAAGAGTGTTAACAAAACTGTATCAGATTTGTCTCCTCAACCATCTCTGAATGGCTTTAAATGACTAAAAATGAAGCCATACTCTTATTTCATTGCAGAAAATCAGGTTCTGGAAGAGAACCGATCAAGAATTCTGCATGGAATGTGGCCCTAAAAGTATTATCGGAAGAATTAGATAAGAAGATGGTAAAGTTCTGTAAAGATGTAGCTACGAACGTGGGAATTTTCAAGGAGTGCTTGTCAAAGTACATGGGGGGTTATGATGTGCATTAACCAAAGCCACTATCACCAATTTAGTGCTATTGATATTTTTCCATTGATATATTCCTTGGTTCTTTAATGATATCTATCTCCCATTTACTTTCTTGACGGATTCTCTTCTACAATTAGTGGGTTTCTCCAATGCCAAAAGAAATAATCTCTCTTTGAAAACGGTAGAGAATATGATTCCATTCTCACTCCTGTATGTCAGCCAAGACTTTTCCTTTTAAACTTTTTTCTCTTTCCTTATCAAAACAATTGGATAAGTCGCTGAAACTGGTAAGATTGGCGTCAACAAGATTTCATCTTTCATATTTATCTTCTTCTAGATTTATCTAAAACCCTTGTCCATTGTCCAATCCAACACTGAAAAATTCTCCATTTTGACTGATTTATCTAAGAACTTTGTTGTGGATGTTCAGACCGCCTTGATCGGAAGGCTGCAAACAATCCACGAGGACCCTTCACCTTGATCCACATCACAGAGCGAGTAAATTTGTCTGTGCAGTGTTTTTTAACTTTGGAACATAACCTAACGGCCCTATCCCACGTCGACTCGTTAACAGAAAAATCCAACGAAAAACTTGGCTTCATTATTGGCCTCAGCAGCTTTATCCTTTACCCATAATTATCTTCAGCGGGAAAAGTGTAAGGAAGATAATGAAAAATGAGATTTTCATTAATAGAATATTGTTAAAGGTCCTTAAAGTGGGGAGAGAAAATGACTGAAAAATAGTATTAATTGGAATCTGTGCCAGGTTAAACTTGAATGTCAAAAGATTCCGTCACATTTGGGAGAGGGGATTCCAGAGTTTTTCGTTGTTTAAAATCATCGTCCATTTGCTTCCTTCTTATATCTGTGTTTGATTTTACTCCTGGAAGAACGAAACATTCGAGATTGGTAAAATCTTTTCTGGATTTTGAAGATAAGACGCGAAGAGATCGGCGAGAACAAATCCCAGACAGTTTTCTGTTTTTAGAAAAGGGCTAAAGGATGTTGGAAGGCAAAGCTTCGGTACAGGACACAGATATGCCTAGCAAGATGCAGATCCAAGCCATGGACGCTGCGTCTAAAGCTCTGGATCTCTATGATGTTTTCGATTGCAAATCCATTGCTGCCCACATAAAAAAGGTTCTCCCCCCCCCCCCCCCCCCCCCCCCC
>NW_019268546.1:2533303-2540601 GCF_002738365.1 Cucurbita moschata | reverse complement strand
CCCCCCCCCCCCCCCCTCTCTCTCTCTTCCCCTGTTTGATGGGTATGTGTAGAGGAATATGGTGGATTGCAGATGTTTTTTCTCGTCTTTAATGGCAGAATCTCAGGCTTTGATTTCTGAACTTGTTTGTTTGCGGATTTGCAGGATTTTGACCACAGATATGGGAGCGGATGGCAATGTGTGGTGGGTTCAAATTTTGGTTGTTTCTTCACCCACTCCAAGGGGTCTTTCATCTACTTCAAACTGGGGACTCTCAACTTTCTCATCTTCAAGGGGGTGACATCCTCGCCCCAGTGATTTGAGTTGTGTTTTCTCTATATATGAATCTCTAGAGAGCTTGGGAAGCTGGAAAGAGAGAGAGTAAAGGAAGGTGTTTTCCTTTTCTATGGCTAGGTCAATTCGATTGGAAGGGAAAGATCGAACCAATGTAAGGGAGATGATAGGAAGTGTCCAAATTACATTATGGGATTGTTTGAAGGTTTATGTTCAAAATGCTTTTGATGCTTTTGTGGGTATACTCTGTAAATATTGAAATCCCGGGGAGACACTTCTTAATCCTATTCGAATAACTTTCATTGTCCCTTTTCTAAATTTCTATTTTCTGCCAAGAAATGCTAACTGTTGGATAAAGAAATCAATTACTGGCAACGACCTCCTTGTTGACTCGAATGGTCAGAAATTATCCAAGATTTGTCAAAATGGAGTCATATTTACAAACTGAGATCCCTAACAAACCTACACATTCTGATAAATAAGGGGACAGCTGAATGAGAAATGGAAATAGATTTTGTCCACCAAAGAAATCTTGACAACAATCTTTGAGGGAAACAAGAGAGACCATATAAAACAACAATAGTTTTAACATTCTAGCTCAAATGTATCAAAGACTACGGGGAGATGTCTAGAAGTAGGGAAAAATTAAATCACAGGAGTAATCAGAGGCTCGTTCCTGAAATGTGCCTCCAAGTTTCCAATCACGAGGTCCGCCATTGCAATGGTGGTCTCAATGGTATCCGTTCCCACATGAGGCAGAAGAACTGCATTCTCAAGCTCAAGCAATTGTTCAGGTACATGGGGCTCGTTTTCAAATACATCTAGTCCTACCCCTCCTAAACGACCTTCGAGTAGCGCGGATACGAGCTCAGATTCATTGACGTGAGCACCTCGCCCAACATTGATAAGAATGCCATTTGGCCCCAATGCATCAATTACTTCTCGATTGATAATGTGCTTAGTTTCTTGGGTCAGATTGCATGCCACAAACAGAAACTGGGAATTTGCAGCCAAGTCTACGACGCTTGGAAAGTATTTGTAACCACTGTGATGCTTTTCATTCCTACTGCAATAACTTATGAAGCAACCAAATGCTTCAGCTCTCTTGGCAATGGCAGAACCAATCCTTCCCAATCCAACAATTCCAACTGATTTACCATTGAACTGAAACAGACAACTACTAAATCAATCAACCAAATCAAGTAACATGAATTCGCAAGAGTTAATGGTTAGGGAAAATTCTATCATCATCAAGACTTGATTATACTTCTTGTTCCAGGAGTTAAAGAGCGGGATAAGATTAGGAAAAACCATGTGATGTCGGACAACAGTGAAGAGCAATCTTTGGTGTTGAATAAGATTGAATGAATGGAAATGATTACGTCTTTCAATTTCCACCAAAATATCTGGAATCTAACAAAAATGTTCCGCAATCTAATATTTCAAGTTCGAAGGCTTCTCTCCTCTACAATCCAGCTTAATCGAAACAAGCAAATATCACTAAGTAATCACTTTGAGCAAAATTAGAGAAGAAATAACGCAACATACACCAAGTAATGCAACGATTAAAACAAACTCACAACCATCTCTACTCTATCGCAATTCACAATAAAAAGAAGCATACCTTCGTTCCCAATCCCAAACCGCCTTTCGTCCACGATCCACTCTTGACGAACCGGTCAGACTCACAAATCCTCCTCGAAACCGCAATGGCCAGTCCAATTGCGGCATCCGCAACATCGTCGGTCAACACATCGGGTGTATTAGTAACCCTAATTCCCTTCTCCCGGCACTTCGGCAAATCAATTTTGTCTAGTCCCACACTGAAGCTCGCTACGATTTCCAACGCCGGAAAAGTGTCGATTAAATTGGCGTCGGCGCCGATCTTGGTACAGCCGACTACTGCTCTGATCGATTTCGCGTTTTGTTGAAGGTAATCGGAGTTGAGAGGATGAATCCAGAGCTTGAAGAGATTGAAGCGTTGTTCAAGCTGTTTTTCGAGGTAACTGAACATTGGAGTGGTCATTGCAACTCCTATCTTCTCCATTTTCAGGGCAGCAAAAAGTTCCAGCGCACTGCAACAATTCACGGAGCAATTTTGAAATTTAGTTGTGTATTTTTTAAGAGTAATTTTTTTTAATATATATATATATATTTTTTAATAAACCTGTCTTTGGTATTTAAATTCACTATGATTTATTTGGTCTACTCAAACAAACAAACATCAGTCATTCAATTCAGATGCTGTACATGGTGACGTTTATTGACGACTATTCGAGATATATTATAGCAATATAAAAACGTTATAAAAAGTCTTGAACTTGTAATAAGATGGGCTGTAACGACGTACGACGCTATCATATCCATTATTTTTTATAGTGAAACTTCGTAACTCCATGTAACTCATCGCTCCAGACACAAACTTCTTAAACTCAGACTCTAAGTCACGGGAGTAAGTAGAGGCTCATTCCTGAAATGTGCCTCCAAGTTTCGAATCACAAGGTCGGCCATTGCAGTGCTGGTCTCGTTGGTATCGGATGCGACGTGAGGCAATAGGACTACATTTTGAAGCTCAAGCAACTGTTTAGGTACATGGGGCTCCTTTTCATATACATCTAGTCCTGCCCCAGCCAAACGACCATCAAGCAGCGCGGAGACGAGCTCAGATTCATCGACGTGAGCGCCTCGTCCAACGTTGATAAGAAAGCCACTTGGCCCCAATGCATCGATTACTTCTCGATTGATAATGTGGTTAGTTTGTTTGGTGAGATTGCATGCCACGAACAGAAACTGGGAGTTTGCAGCCAAGTCTAGGACGGTGGGGAAGTATTTGTAAACACTGTCATGCTTATCATTCCTACTGGAATAACTGATGGAGCACCCAAACGCTTCGGCTCTCTTGGCAATGGCTGAACCAATCCTTCCCAACCCAAGAATTCCTACTGATTTTTTACTGAACTGAAATACACAACAACTGCCGAATCAATTAAAATTATATGATGTCAGGTTTTAAAACTGGTGTTTGTTTAAAAGTTTTAGGATGTAATGTCTCTACAAAGGTGAGAAATTTTTTAAACCAAAACAATTCTCGTACCTAACCATTTATTTTTTAGATTGAGATCAATTATTAATATTTATTTAAATTCTTGTTTTTAATAAAAAATAAAAAGTTAGTTTTAAAGTATTTATTTATTTATTTTTAAACATTTAGTTAAGTTTTACATTTGATTTGATTATATATTTTTTATAGTTAAAAATTTATTTTTTAAAATTATGGAAGAATAAATAATTATAAAATGGATGTATAAAGAACTGTACGGCAAGAAAAAAAATGTATTTTTTTAAAAAAATTAACAATAAATTTGTATGATTCGACTTAATATTAATAAAAATAAATAATTGAGTATGAAATACCTATTTTACCGAACATCATAAATTAATAAAAATATCTCTAAACTTTATATTTTGCTTCAAAATACTTTAAACTTTTAAAAGTTTCAATAAAATATGTTAATTTTGGATGGAAATGGTTAATAATTTATTTCAAAAATACCCGTAAATTTTTAATAATGTTTGAAAAATACTCTTGAATGTTAAAAAGTTCAAAATATCATTACTCTCAGTACTATGTTTAAAAAATATCATTATCGTTAAAGTTACTATTAGTATATATTTAAATAAGTTAGAAAATACTATTATCGTTAGTACTATATTTAAAGAATATTCATGAAATTTTTAAAACAGGATTAGCTCTCTTTATTTTTATATATATATAAAAAATGTTTAAAATTTTTTTTATCATCAATATATGAATATATGAACGAAAACGGTTTACGGACATCTCAAAGATTATTTCCAAATTTTTTAATATTACTTTTGAAATTTTTTTAATATTTTTTAAACCTAATAGTAACGATAAATATATTTTTAAAGCGTTTTTTAAGAAAAATTAAACGTATTAATGAATTTAAATTTAAAAATACTTTTCGTAACTAAAAAACGTTGAAGTGTATTATAAAAAAGAAAGTATTTATTTTTGAACTTTTTATACCGTTTAGGATATTTGTGTAATTTATCGTATTCCCAGCCATCAAATAATCAGCGCAATCTCTCCTCTGTATTTATCCACAAACAAATGCAGAGCGTACCTTCGTTCCCAATCCAAAATCGCCTTTGGTCCACGATCCACTCCGGACGAACCGATCGCACTCACAAATCCTCCTCGAAACCGCAATGGCCAGACCAATTGCGGCATCGGCGACATCATCGGTCAACACATCGGGCGTATTGGTAACCCTAATCCCCTTCTCCACACATTTCGCCAAATCAATTTTGTCGATTCCCACACTGAAGCTCGCTACGACTTCCAAAGCCGGCAAAGCGTCGATCAAATTAGCGTCGGCGCCGGAACTGGAACTGACGACTACTGCTCTGATCGATTGCGCGTTTTGCTGAAGGTAATCGGAGTTGAGAGGATGAATCCAGAGCTTGAAGAGATTGAAGCGTTGTTCAAGCTGTTTTTCGAGGTAACTCACCATTGGATCGGTCATTGCAACTCCTATCTTCTCCATTTTTAGGGCACCAAAAAAGCTTCGGCGGATTGCAGTAATTTTCTGAAATATGAGAGCTCTTTGGGGATTTTGCTTTGTGGTTTTGTTTAAGAGTAAAGTTCGTTCGTTTTATATTATTATTTTTTTAGATTCTTTTTTCTATTTATTAATGAACTTATTTGTATGAAAATTGTTTCCAAAATGGAATTTTATAACAAAAGTTACAGTTGGAAGATATAATGTCAAAATCAACCCTTTTTTTTTTAACTTTATAAATTAATTTGGAATAATTTAAAATTAATTTTGGAATAACTTTAGAAATTAAATTCGAATTAGGTACGCATTTTTAAAGCTTAAAAAAGCATTAAAGAGTACGTACACTTACTTTTTTTTTTTTTTTAGTTTCCAGTTTGTAATTATAAAATACATTAGTAGTAATTATTTTTTAATTACTCTATTAAAATATAAATAAATAAATAATTTATAAAAAAATATGTAGAAGGTAGGATTTGAAGAGCTCAACTAAATCAACTAAATCTATGTTATATTCTTTTTAATTCAAAAAATAATGTTTTAAAAGTATTCTAGTACGAGCATAAGTAACATGGAATGAAATGAAAATTACATAAAGTCGTTTCTTAAAAAGTTGTCTAAAAGTTAGATTGTTACAAAATAGTTTTTAAAAAACGTTTGGAGATCACTTTAAGAAACCAATGTTATAGGCTAGCAAGCAAACAAGCAACAATCACGACTTTAATAATATATAACCTAAGTAAAAAGAAGATAACAGACGAATATGTCTTTGAATTCAATCGAGGCGTGAGAAAAACTCAAATTGGCGAAGCATATGGTCCATGGGTTCCCTTTATTGGAACCATGGTTCTATTTATTTTTGTTTTGAATTGGTCAGGGGCTCGGAAAATCATATAGTTACCTCATGGAGAGTTAGCCACACATACAAATGATATAAATACTAGTGTTGCTTTAGCTTTACTCACATTAGAAGTATATTTCTATGCGGGTCCTAGCAAAAAGGGATCGAGTTACTTTGGTATATACATTCAACTAACTTCAATCCTTTAGCATGATAACGACATCTTCCCCCACTCAATTGGTTCATGTCCCTTTCAACCACTCTTCACGCTCTCAACAATGTAGAACGAGGCTAACCTCAAATCTTTTGATCGACTCATTGCATCTTCTCTGCTAAAGTCTCTTCTACTTATTTCTTAGCGGAATTCTTCATCGTGGTAGGAGGTTGTGTCACCTCTTTGAGCTCGATGTCTTCCTAATCGGAATAGTAACGTTTATGGTTACTAACGTGAACAATAATGCTAATCCTCATTCATGTGTAACAATTCGCTTTTCAATGCATCAAATTACGGTAGACATTAAGGATAAAATAAAGGTAAAAAAAAAATTGCTTTTAAAAAATGAAGCCGTTAAATACATTAAAACAAAACAAGTTATATATACCTTTGTGCACACAACTTTAAACACAAAGTTCATTTAAAACGAACAGGGTTTTCAAAAGCCATATACAAATAAAACGAGACACAAGTCAACAGGTCCCCTCCACCGTCACACGACCCAACACATTCATACCATGGCCAACTCTCTACTAAAAAATGAAGTGTAGCAAATGTGCGTATTAAAAATACTTCATAAACAACCTACTAATAGACTCTCATCGTACTTATTCCTTGTGACATCTACTTAGGCTATGTGCTCAACTATATATTTCTTCGGTAGTGGCTCTAGCTAGCCTTCTCAAGCTCATAAATACCAAAACCTTATATATACCTCCTCTAAGGAGTACTCTAACTCCCTAGGCTTCATAACTTAAAAGGGTTTTCGGTACTCTTAGATCTATGTTTTATGCTTGCCTAGATCCCTGGTCAACCTTGTGTTAATCACCTCGAGTCATTGTGGCCCATAGAAAAAGACATAGGGTAAATCTCATAACTATAGAGTGGCCCTTTGTTCTTGAAACAGTAACCGTATTTTACACGTATTTGTTTACTGGGTTCTAACAGAAAGATCCTCCCTAGTGGTGCAAGGCAACAACTGCTTACTTCTAAGATCAATAAACTACTTGTCGTATTGCCTTTTTAATTCGAAAAATAGTAAACTGCTTGTTCGTATACCCTCCTCGGGTTAGAACAGTAAACTACCTGTCGCATCACCTTTTTCAGGTGGAAACAGTAAACTGCCTATTCACATCCTTTCTTAGGTAGAACAACGTGACCCCACAAATGCACAAATGGATAATTCAATAGTATACCCTCTACAACTCCTAGAGCTCCATGCGGATGACAACAGAACTCGGTATATCAAGAAAGCCCTAACCCCTTTTAGATAGTTCACGAATAGGGATCATGCCCTAAACATCCTTACAAGACAACGGGTTAACTTTTTTTTTTTTTTTTTTTTTTTTTTTTTTTTTTTTTTTTTTTTTTTTTTTTTTTTTTTTTT
>NW_019268546.1:2462411-2532722 GCF_002738365.1 Cucurbita moschata | reverse complement strand
TTTTTTTTTTTTTTTTTTTTTTTTTTTTTTTTTTTGGGAACCGGTTTAAAACTAACTTAACCGGTTAAATTATTGAGTAAAATCAAATTGGGAAGAAAAATGGCTCACCCACGCGCTCATGTAACTCCACACGCAGCTAGATGAGGCGTATACGCGCGCTCGTACTCGTGGCTCCCAACGCGCGCGCCAACTTTTCCAGTCGCCCACGAGCGGAGCTTCGAATCCCAGACGACGTGATTTTCACGTTAATTTCTTTGGATTTTTCCTTCAACGCGCGGCGCGGCAGTTCGAACCCCAGAAGATGGACAAGCGTTTATTTATTTATTTATTTTCCGTGAAGAGTGCGCGTGTTCAAACCTGAAAAACGTATCTTTCCCAGATTTTTTCCTAATTTTTCCTGCAATTTTCCAGATTTAATTATTTCCTTCTATTTTATCCCTAAATTATTTTAGAATAAATTAGAAGTCCTAAGCTTTGTTAAATCATAAAAAAAGCCCAAATTTAAATTCCTTACCAACTTAGAGCTCAAAGGGTAACTTCTCCTTCGCAATTTCTTCTTCCGAATCTACGAGACCAAAATTGAGTTTAGAAATAGTCTATAGACGAAGAATATTGAAAAAAAAAATATAATAATACTCATAATCTAATTTTAACCTCGTTTCTTTGTTGATTTTCAAAATCGGCCGAATTAGTGATGCAGCTGATATCACTCTTTTAAGAAAGACTAATGTGAGCTCTTAATTCTAAATATGCCAAATATGGACGGAGTAACTTAAGTTTATAAATTGGAGTAGAAGATGAACATGGAACTTTTTTAATTTGAATTACCAATGAGAGTCTTCCACTTGTCAAACATCCCATGGTTGATGGTTTTTGTAATTATCCGTAAATCTTCTTTTAATTATTAATTAATAACTTGGTAATTATCTAAAAAAAAAAGTATTTATGCCCCAAAATATCAATTTGTCATCTTATGAGCTAGCTTTTAAATCAATAAGGCTTGTGTGGACTTAATTTCCAATTTGATTAACTATGGAGCAATTTTCCCAAATTGCAACTTTAGGGTTATTTCTGCAATTTGTCACTTTTTAGAGTTATCTTTATAAATTTAGTTTATTATGAAGGCATTCTTTGTAAATTGGACGTGTAGATTAAATTTCCAATTTACCCTTTTAAGACATTTTTTCGAAAATACCATTTTAGGATTACTTTTTTAATTTACAAATAAATTTAACGTCCCGTTTTATTCATGAAAATTACATATAATTAATCAAGGTAATTATCCGATAAATATGAAACGATGACGTTTGCTGAAGCTTTCTATCATTTGGATGTCGTTTATTCCTTTGGACAAAAAGGAAGAAACAAAATGTCAAAATATAGAATATATTCGCCACTTTAAGAATTAAATTCCTAAATTTTTAAAATAATAATAATAATAATAATTTAATTGATGTCAAAATATTTATTCGTATTTAAGAATTAAATTCTCAACTTTTTCTTAAATAATAATAAAAAATTAATTTAGTCTTTATATTTTCGTTCGAATTTCAACACATTTCACAGGTATATATAGTTTTCCGCTTCCCCTTAAGATTCTAAGACACGTCTATTAGGGAGAGGGTTTCACACCCTTATAAATAATATTTTGTTTCTCTCTCTAACCAATGTGAGATCTCCCAATCTACCTATTGAGATCGTCCTCGTTAGCACACCCAATAACCTAGCTCTAATATGATTTATACGGGAGGGCCCAATGTCCTCATTAGCATATCCAATGACCTGGCTCTAATTCAATTCGTAATATTTAAATATAAGTGAATAAGGTATTTTTATTTTCCATAGGAGTAGAAATAAATAATTTAATTATAAATGTAGCACAACTTACACTTACCCACTAGGATTGGCTTTGTTAGCTGAGAGCTATAGCTAAGGCCTAACTCCTTTGTATTCCAACTTATACTTTCAGTCAACACTAATAAATTCATTTCATTTATGTAACCTCATGAATGTGAATGATTCAATTTTTCTTATTTTCACTTATTCAACATCATTTAAAATAGCAATCTAATTTACTCACCAAAATATAATCCAAAAAAAACATGAACTATTAGCAAATATTGTCCGCTTTAACTCCTTATGGATCGTTAGCCTCACGATTTTTAAAATGCTTCGAAGTAGACAATATCTGTTAGGGGTGGGCTTAAGCTGTTACAAATAGTATCAAAGCCAAATATTGAGAGGTATGCAAGTTGGACCTCTAAGGGAGTGAATTGTGAGATCCCACATGTCGGTTGGAGAGGAGAACGAAACATTACATATAAGGGTGTGGAAACCTTTACTTATCGGACCCAAAACCTTGAGAAAAAGTCTAAAAAAAACAATATCGGCTAAGAATACCCATTGGGCTATTACGCATGTATAAACCGACAGAGACATGGAAAAAGCCTAGAAAGTAGATAGCTGCCAAAATCAACCACCGAAGAACAATAATAAACAAATAAGGGAAATGAAATAATAATGAAAGTAGGCTCTGATTCTGAAAACAACTCCATGACCCCCTTCCCACTTATATTTATATGGAAGGAATTTTAAAAACAAATGACAGATCTACTTCAGAACTTTAATTCTCTAGCAATTTCATCCATATAAACTTTAATTTAATAACCATTTAATCACTATATTCTGAATTTTTATAAACAATACATATATTATTAAAACTTAATGAAATACATGTTACTTAATCATATATCCATCCATGAATACATACTAAGAAAAGGCAAGAAAATAGCATTGAACTATTTTGAGACTAAAAATTGAAAAAGAAAATAAAAGAATAATCAGTGGTCTTCTTCCTGCACTTAAAATGGGTATCAATTATAGGGAGAGATGATGGTTAAGAATGAAGGATGGGAGTGTGTCCATTTTTCTTTTTGGCAAAGTTTGACCTCAAGATTTTCAGCAGAACCATCCAATTGAAGCCTTCAGAAGGAAAAAAAGAAAAAAAAGAAAAAAAAGAAAAAAGGAAAACAAGTTGAAAATATTTCATTCATTATTTCTGTAACCACCCTTCTCTTAAGATGCACCTCACGTTGCATCGATCTGCTTCTCAGAAATAGAGAGAGAAGAAGAAATCCAAATAAAGGGGAAGGGAGGGAGGGAGAGAGAGAGCAAAACCAAAAACTTTTCCTTATTCCTAAGTTCAAAGGAGGTAAAGAGAAGCAAAACAAAACCATCCCACCACCATTTTTCTTGTTTTTTTGTCTAAAAATCCTGCTTCTCTTCCTCCTTTATCTCTCAATTCCCTTCTTTTTCTCTCTATGCTGCCTGAAACCCAGAAGCAATTGATCACCCAGTTGCCGGTTTGTTGTCCCTTGCGGTTTCAGTCAAAAGTTTCATCAAGAAACTGAAGATGATTCATGCTATGGAGCAGGAGCACGAAGGTTTCAAATCCAAATTATGTCATTTCAAAGGAACGCACGAGAATTCTGGCAGACATGCCAAGAGCTTGAGCATCGAGAGTGCCAGCATGTTGGACTCTCTTGTCGACGAGGATACATCAAGAAGCCAAGGATCGACGCCGGTTCACAACAACTCTGCAGAGAAGCCGCTGACACCAACCAATCGACCTGAAAAGTCTCTGAAGCTGAAGTTGACCAAGGATGAAGATGCTGTCACTGAGAAGGAACCCAGAGACAAGAAGGCCTTAGGTTCAATTCCTAGCCATTCTTTTAAGATCTAATATTCATTTAATCACTACTCACCTTAATCAACCTATACATAACTTGGAGGGACTTGAATCTTTGACCTCTTGCTCGAAGGGAAGGTACATGTCAATCAAAGCTAAGGAACATATTCAAGCCACATTATTCATTTGTTAAAGTTAATAACTAAAGATTTATTAAAATTAAGAGATAACAATGGTTAGTTTTTTTAGAAATTTTGGATTGAAAATAGGCATATTGAGGGTTAAGGGGGCTAAAATAGAACAAACATAAAGTTCGAGGACCGAAATGGGCATAAATAGGCCATGTGAAGTTAAGGTATCAAAATGGGGCTGCTGTTCATTCTAGGAAGAATGCATTTTGTTTGATTCTGCAATTAACATTCTCCTCCAATCTCGGGTTACAATTCAGAAATGGAACAAATGAAAGAGAGGTTTGCAAAGTTACTCTTGGGGGAAGACATGTCTGGGGGAGGGAAGGGTGTTTCCTCAGCCTTGGCATTGTCTAATGCAATCACAAACCTTGCTGGTATGTACTTAGAATTTTCTAACATGGTAACTGAGAAATCTCTGTTGGGATCTAAAATTCTGTCAATGTTGCAGCTTCTGTGTTCGGAGAACAATGGCGTCTAGAGCCAATGTCATTAGAAAGAAAAACAAGATGGAGAAAAGAAATCGATTTGCTCTTATCCGTCACAGACTACATTGTTGAGTTTGTTCCTTCACAACAGAAATCCAAGGATGGAACGAATATGGAGGTAAACCTTTGATTTCGAATCTGTAGTTAGAACCGACTTGTATGATTCTCACAACCTTAGGTAAGGGAATTCATGAACACCTGGAGCTTGACTCAAATGTTCCTTCCTTTCTCATTCAATCTTACAAATGAGGTTTATGGCTGTTTTAGATAATGGTGACCCGGCAACGAAACGACTTGCACTTGAATATCCCAGCTTTGAGGAAGCTTGATGCCATGTTAATTGTAAGAACTATGCCTACAATTTACTCTATTGTTCATTGTTTTCTCTGCTTCAGTCAGAATGAATCCTATGTGATATTGGATTTGCCACGACAAAACACAGGGTTGTCTGGATAATTTTAAAGAACAGAACGAGTTCTATTATGTATCGAGAGATGCCGATGACTCGGAGAAAGGAAATAACAAGAGAAAAGATGATAAGTGGTGGCTACCTACAGCAAGAGTTCCACCAAATGGTTTATCAGAGATGACAAGAAAGTTTCTGCAGTACCAGAAGGATTGTGTGAACCAGGTCCTGAAGGCAGCCATGGCTATAAATGCTCAAATCATATCAGAAATGGAGATCCCTGAAGATTACATTGAATCTCTCCCTAAAGTAAGCGAAATTGAATATGTTTTAGTAATGATTTCGAAATGAATCTTCACCTGAAACTAAGTTTTGTTTTTATGGATTTACAGAATGGAAGGGCAAGCCTAGGGGATTCCATCTACAGAAGTATAACAGTTGAGTTCTTTGATCCTGATCAGTTTCTTTCCAGCATGGACTTAACATCAGATCATAAAATCCTAGATCTGAAAGACAGAATTGAAGCTTCCATAGTGATTTGGAGGAGGAAGATGAAAGATGTTAAATCTGCTTGGGCTTCAGCAGTGAGCTTGGAAAAGAGAGAACTATTTGAAGAGAGAGCAGAGACCATCTTGCTAATACTTAAGCACCGATTTCCCGGAATCCCACAATCTTCACTCGATATCAGCAAAATTCAATTCAATCGGGTATAACAATGCTACTTCCTTGTCTATACTCTCGATAATTATATTTTCAATTCAAGTTTAACAAGAAAAGTAGGAGAAGCATCACAAAGAACAGAAAAGAAACGTAAACCAAACTTGTTTGAAATCTTTCAAGATCAATCAGAACTTACTGTTTCCTCCATTGCAGGACGTAGGGCACGCCATTTTGGAGAGCTACTCCAGAATACTGGAAAGCTTAGCCTTCACAGTGATGTCTCGAATCGAAGACGTACTCCACGCTGATGCCTTAACTCAAAATCCATCACAGACAGCATCGAAGAGGAAACCAGCGAGCGAAACTCCACCGGAAAAAACGCCACGCAAAAGAGAAGACAACGGCACAGAAACGCCGGTTTCAATGACACTGTTGGATTTCATGGGTTGGGGTCAGGAACAAAGCGAGAACGAGCCGAAGAAGAGTTCACTGGGGCAGTCGGATGAATTAAACGCCGATTCAGATGCGAAAAACGGGAATACGCCTGGGAATGTAGTGACGAACAAGAAGGTTTCGTACGTGGAAAATTTGAGCGCTGTGAAAAGTCCAACGGCCCGCCATTGAAGAGGGATTGAAGAACAAAAAAAGTGCAGGAAGATGACAATTAGATAGAGGGATAGGGAGAATTGCAAAAGAGAGTGAATTATCAATGAATTTGGGGTTCCTTTTTTTTATTTTTTTCTTCCCACATTTGGGGATTTGACAATTTTCTATCTCATTCCTTGGGTAAATAGGAGGAGGAATGAGAAGAAAAAAGAACACACTTTAATTTGTATAATTTGTATCATTGTATCAATGTAGTGTTCTTAGTCATCATAAATATCATATATTTTTCGTCGTCATTATATTCACCGACAACAGAACAATAATTGTGCGACATTTATTCTAATTTGATAAACAAATTAGTAGAATTCTCCGGACAATCTTGACAAACGATCGATCACACCTGAACAAAATCAATATTATAAGCAACAACTACGACGATTGACACCTCATAGATGAACGGGGTTTCAACTAATGACGGAAAAAAATAAATAAGCAACAATCACGTCTTTAATAGCATATAACTCAGTTAAGAAGAGTTGACAGCTAGTCACATCTTTCTATAATATATTTTAAGACATTTAGCGAGTGTAGACATGATTTTGATGATCATGAACCTTTGTTTTATATTAAAATTAATTATTTAATTCCTCCTTGAAGCATCCAATATTGGTTACGATGAGCTCTCCCACACACGATTCCCCCCTTCTCCCAGTCATCCTTCTCCCGCCCCAATCTACAGATAACGAAACCCTTCTTATCTTCGTCTCCAACTCGGACAATCCCAAAAAGCCCTAAAAAATGTTTGCAACTCTAAATCCCTCGTCCGTCCTGCAAATTCCTCCATTACAGAGATTCAAGAAGCTCTCACTTTCCACCTCTTTCCTCCATGGCTCAACTCCTCTCTCATTCCTCTCTAAGCCTGCACCCTCGCCTCCCCAAACTCTCAATTTCCTCCCCTCCATTAGGGCCATGAAGTCCCTGCAAGGCCGCGTGGTCTGCGCCACCAACGACAAGACCGTTGCCGTCGAAGTCGTGCGATTGGCGCCTCATCCGAAGTACAAACGGCGCATCAGAATCAAGAAGAAGTACCAGGCACACGATCCGGATAACCAGTTCAAGGTCGGAGACTTTGTGGAGCTTGAGAAATGCCGGCCGATTAGCAAGATGAAGACGTTCCTCGCCATTCCGGTTCCGGCAAGGAATTCGAAGCAGAAGGTGGCGGAAGCTGCGGCTGGGGACCTTGGGATTCCATTGGAGTCTCAGCAACAGGTTTAATCGTAATCGTAATCGTAATCGGTTGCGTTTTGTAGATCTATTCTTGTTTCTGGTCGATGAATGATTGAAGATTGTTTGATGAATGTTGTTTTCCAAATTCTTAGAATCTCTATTCGTCTCTGCAATTGATGCGTCTGAACAGTGAGATAACTGCCGATGATTATGGTGTGGTATTGTTCCCGTCCAAATTCTCTTTATTCTTGCGTTTGGTTTAGAAAAACAGTGAGATTTGCATTATAATGTTAATTAATTATTATGATTATTTATTCGTTAAACTAAAGATTTTACGTAATTGGATAATACTACTAGTTTACATATGTCTTTCTATTTGATATATCCCATTAACTCTATTATAATTAGATTAATGAATCTTTCACCATATTCCTTTGTTAAAGGATAAATACAAGTATAATTAGCATAATTATTATTACTTTTTTTTAGTTTGCAAGACTAAAATGCATAATTCATAATTTAACAGGTATTTTCATAGTTGTCGTCACCCGCCATGATAACTACTATCAACCATTACCAAAATCGGTTAGTAACTACTGAAAGTCCCACGTCGGCTAATTTAGGGAACTAAAGATCATGGGTTTATAAACAAAGAATACTCTCTCCATTGGTATGAGGTATTTTGGGGAAGCCCAAAGCAAAGTCATGAGAGCTTTGGCTCAAAGTGGACAATATCATACTATTTTAGAGTCATGTTCCGTCTAACATGGTATCAGAGTCATGCCCTAAACTTAGTCGTGCCAATAGATTGGTTGGTATCATAACCATGCCCTAAACTTAGTGGTGCCAATAGAGTGGTAAATCTGAACAATTGACTCCAAAAAGAAAATGGAAAATGACTAAGACTCCAAAGGGGTGGAGCCTCGATTTAAGGAATGATCATGGGTTTATAAACCAAGAATACTCTCTCCATTGGTATGAGACCTTTTGGGGCCATGAAAGCTTATACTTAAATTGGACAAAGAATACTCTCTCCATTGGTATGAGACATTTTGGGGCCACGAGAGCTTATACTTAAAGTGGACAATATCATACCATTGTGGAGAGTCGTATTCATCTAACAACTACAATTTCTGAATTTCATTGTCGATAACAACTTCAGTTGTCATCTGTTGCCACTTCATTGTCGATAATCACCGCATTACCTTGCCATTAGTGACAGATAGTAGTCATAATGTTTTAAATACAATAGAAGTTATGGGTTCACAGCGTTTAATACTTCATTTAAATATCTTTTTACGGGTAATCCAAACAAACACTTACTGATGTGTTTTTCTTTTAAAAAATTATTGATGCACCAATTTGAATCATACAAAAATGTTGATAATTAATGGCTTATGTACAATTAACTCTATCTGAATTACCTTAAAAACTTCACTGTTTTCTCCAGAAGAACAAAAGGAAGCAAAGAAGTTAAATAATGTGTACTTGAACAGCTAACAGTCAATAAATCACTACAAGGTTAGGGTAAAAAAATATGTTGATTTGAATAAATTTCAATAAGAAATATTAATACCTAATCATCCTCTACTTGAAGGCTTGCTTTAATATTCTCTAACGTATGTGATACGAAATCGTTAACATACTCGGCAGACTGCGACGTTTGAGTAGCTATTGTTAGCAACGAACCTCCTTCAGTGACCCTCTCTTCTTTGCTTTTACTGATAACCGATGCCCTCGGTGGGTGCCCGTCTGGGAGGATCGAGAAGCCCATAGGTAACGTCGTGATGGTGCTCGGGTCACATCCAGCCATCACAGACTGCATGCTTGTAATGTCAATTTGAGCATAGATCACTGTTGATTCATAATCGTTTGTTAGACTATCTTGTATAATCCACTTGTTGGATTCATCTGATTTTATTGCCTGCAACAATCGTTTGCATTGTCAAAATGAATATTAACGAGTATTAATTTCGATAATTGATATGTACTCGTTCGGAAACTCACTTGGATAGTAACAGCATTGCCTCGATTCTGTCCTTTGGCAAACACTGCTAACGTTTCAACTGGACCACTCAACATCACATCCCACTGAAAGTCATTGATTCAACAATTTAATAGCAACGTATAGAACGATACACACCGACGTATATATGCATACACAGAGGGAAAATCGTGTCGCCAAAAGCGAGGCATACCTCGATTCGTCGGGATCCATTGATCAAGAATTCGAACAAGAGTTTAGGAGAAATAGGTAGCCACACTGAAGCAACGGCACACAAGATTAAACCAAGAGGTTCTCGTGGATCATTTAAGTTCTTTCTTGAAGCAACTCTTATGTTTTCACCCATTTTGCTCTGGACCTTGGTCCATGTATGGCTGCTGGAAGCACCCATGGCTTGATAAATACTAGATGTCATTCTCTGAGCCAATCGAAGAACACTTTTTCTCCCACCAAGAGTGGTGATTCCTAAGAGTTTTTAGAAACTGAGATCTCATAAAACTTTGAAGGATTGAATGATTAGTAATGACTGAGGAGTTTTACCAGTGGAATCCTTCATGGGAACGTTGGTGGCCATGTAGAAAACCTGCCATTCACAATGGGTTTGCATTGTGGCCATCCAATGCCTTGCCCCGAATATCAAACCGCTATTCACAATGGTTCGATACATCGTTCGAAGTTTGGTCTTCTGGCATTCCCAGTGCTCTAAGACTATGACCTGATATGACACAATGTTAGGAATCACGACTCTCCACAATGATATGATATTGTCCACTTTGAGCATAAGCTGTAAATTAGCCAATGTGGGACTCCCTCCCAACAATCCTTAACAATCCTCCTCTCGAACAAAGTACACTGTAGAGCCCTCGAACAACCTTCCCTTAATCGAGGCTCGACTTCTTTATGGAGTCCTCGAACAAAGTACACCCTTTGTTCGACACTTGAGCCACTTTTGACTACACCTTCGAGGCTCACAATTTCTTTGTTCAATATTTGAGGATTCTAATGACATGGCTAAGTTAAGGCACGACTCTGATACCATGTTAGGAATCACGACTCTCCATAATGGTATGATATTGTCCACTTGATGAGAGGTTATGCTTAAAGTGGACAATATCATACCATTGTAGAGAGTCGTGATTCCTAACACACAACATGTTTAGGTCGATAGATTAGTTAGAGTAAACCTTTGATTCATATTATGAGGTTCATACCTTACAATGACCGTTAGATGTATCTTCAATGATGCAACCTGAGGGTCGTTTCCTACAAAAGGAGGGGGATGAGTCTATACTATCACCGACGTTGTTGATCGAAACATCAGCGACGACCCACTTTTCGGGACTTAGTCGTTTGCAAGTTCGAATGAAATAGACTTCTCTTGGAGGGAAGACGGGAGTGAGCATTTGGAGCTCCGCAAACATCTGCAAACCTGGCAGAAAAAATGAGCTTCTACGATAAACACTTTTCCAATCCACATCTTATTACACAATATATTTTCAATTATCCATTATTTATTGCTGATGTCATAAATACATATCAAGCTACAAGACATAAAAGTATAGGAAAAGAGAGAATAATAAAACTATATCATTTTAATAAATGCATTAATAAAAAAGACTTGGAAAAATAAAATAAGAAAAAGAAAAGGAAAAACTGTTTGTGGTTGTCCTTGTCCCACATCGGTAAAGTCGAGAACCTGGGGGCAAACATTCTCTATAAATAGCTTACATTGCATAATATTTAATTTTATTTATAAGAAAAATTATTTATTGTATAAAAGTACATTTAAAGAAATTATATAAATAAAATCAATTTCCATAAGCATTACTAATATGAAGTGGGTTTATGAGGTTGGATTCTCATAATTCTTTTGATATTTTAATATTTAGTTTGTTTTTTAATACTCTTCCCTCATTTTTTTTTATCGAGAAATTTGACTCACTTGACAGACTTGAATTACTCACTTGAATTACTTAATTTAATTACTTAATTTAAAATTTGATGACTGACTTGAATTACTTAATCTAAATTTGATGACGGACTTGAATTACTTAATCTAATTACTTAATCCAAATTTGATCCAAATCCAAATTACTTCATCTAAATTTGATGAATTACTTAATCTAATTACTTAATCCAAATTTGATCCAAATCCAAAATCTAATTACTTAATCCAAATTTGATCCAAATCCAAATTAGATGACTGACTTGAATTACTTAATTGAATTACTTAATCCAAATTTGATCCAAATCCAAATTTAATCCAACTTAATCCAAATTTGATCCAAATCCAAATTTAATCCAAATTTGATCCAAATCCAAATTACTTAGATGGATTAATCCAAATCCAAATTACTTGATCCAAATTCTGATGACTGACTTGAATTACTTAATCCAAATTTGATCCAAATTTAATCCAAATTTGATGACTGACTTGAATTACTTCATCCAAATTTGATCCAAATTCTGATGACTGACTTGAATTACTTAATCCAAATTTGATCCAAATCGAATTTGGATTAATGAAGTACTTAATCCAAATTTGATCCAAATCGAATTTGGATTAATGAAGTACTTAATCCAAATTTGATCCAAATGGAATTTGAATTACTTAATCCAAGTCAAATTAGGTTAATCCAAGTTTGTTCATATGTTCAATCTCATCCACTCAACCAATCTGAAAATAGGGTTACAAATCTCTTAACCCTCAGCAATAAATACTATGAAATTTTAGTTAATGTATGTAACAATTACGTAGAATTTTTTAAAAATAATTATAAAAAAAATAGAATTTTTTAAAAATAATTATAAAAAAATACTAGAGGATCCAACCCAACTCAACTTAAAAATAGAGGGCTAGTTAAATCTCTAATCTCGGTAAATAAACAATAATTACAAAATAATAAATAAATAAGTTAAAAGAACAAAATAAGAATTTTAAAGCGTTAACCCAAAATTTGAGGGGAAAATATTTGTAATTAGTAGAGTAACTTTTTTATAGTTAGTAAACTATGCTTATTTTGATAAGAAAATAACTAAAAAAATTAATAAATTCATTTCAATCACCAAACAAATTTATTATTTTTAAAAAGAAATTCTCTTTTGCAGATTCTTCAGACGAAGAGAGAGACTTACGAGTTGAACTGCGCCATTCCTGGTGGACCCGTCGCCATTGCAGACGACCTCGATGGTCGACGCCTTCGAGATTATGGAGGGGAACATTTCCTTCCATTGAACCTTCACCGGCAAACAACAACAAAGAAATACATGAATCCGATCAGGCAACAATATTCCGGAAACTTTCAGTCGAGTTAGGGTTTAATTTTAATATTCACCACATCCATGAAGCTCTGAACCAATCGATGAAGATCTACGAACACCACGCCGGATTCTCTCGACGCTTCGATTTCTCCCTTTGGCTGCTCGTGTTCGCCGGCGAATTGCTTCATGTACTCGTCGTAATTCAGCAGTTCTCGTCCTGTTTCAAAGCTTCGAATCCAAAGCGGCTCCCCGGAATCCGCCATTTTCACGACCTCCTCAATCGCTCTCTTCGCTATCTCCATAACCCTAGCTTTCTCCAGACCGAAAATCCTCTTCGATTTCTCCAAATTTCTTCTACCTTCAATCGCATCCTCGTTCTCCCCCGATCTTGACCTCGATGTTCCAGCAGGAGCGTATTGTTCCAGAGCCGTTCGCAATCCCTCGACCTGTAAATCGAAGGTTAGTCCCATAAATTTGAAGAAATTGGAAAGGAAAACAAGAGATGTAATATAAACCTCGGCTTTGAGTCGAACTATTTCAGTTACTAATTGTTGTTGATTTTGGTCAGAACTTGTGAACATGGAATCCATGGAAATGGCGATGGAGTTAGCTGAAGAACAACATTTAGGGCAAGAAGATTTGTTGATCATTTCCTTCAGTGCTTGGTTTTCTTCTCGCAATTTCTCCATTTCCTGACGCTCGAGACTGACCTAGAAAAGCGAAACAGATAAAGGTAGCAAAAACAAGAACAAGAACAAGAAGAAACAGAGGAGAAAAAACTGTTGAAAAAATGTGCAGAACTGAAAACCTTGATTTGTGTTCTTCGATTCTGAAACCAGAACTTGATTTGCTTAGAATGAAGACCAAGATTCTCACTGAGTTTCTGCCTCTGTTTCTCATCTGGATGCGGAGACTCTTTAAACACCCTGCAAATAGTCCTCTAAATTTGCTTCAATCTTCTAAATCCATTCCCATTTTCTTTATATTTCTTCCATTAATCAGTACAAGAAATGGAGTTCGTTCGTTAACTTTGTTTAATCTTCCTATTTCTTCCATATATAAACGATGAACAGTGTAGAAATTTGAGTTTCATACTTCTCCATTTCTCTGATTTGCTCTGAAGTATGACGATTCTTCCTCTTTTTTCTATTCCCCAGTCCCTTATCTTCATCTTCATCATCAGGCTCGACGCCCAAATCCTCCGCCGACCTCGATCCCGCCGGCTCGGAGTTGTCACTGCAGCTGTCCTCTCTCCTCACCGGCGCGTCGGCGCCCATATCCACCGCATTCTGGAAAACCCCAGCCTAAGAAAAAGAAAAAAAAAAAAAAACCCATTAGAGGTGCATTTTTGCAGAAAGATTTAGCGGAAGCGTGTGAAGAAGATGAGTACAAGGGTGAGAGAAAGAGCCGGAGAAGAAGGAACATTCATAACACGGCGAGATGGGCGGTTGTCGGACATGACAACGGCCATTAATAGCTGTGCGATTAAAAGGGCTACGAGGGCCTTGAAAATTGAAATTATATTTCTGCAAATAGAAAAAGGAATTTTAGCATTCCAGAAAAAAAAAACAAAAAAAAGATAGAAAGAAATACTGATGATCCATCAAATTCACGTTACACAAGAGGTGGATTTTTCTTTTTCTTTTCTTTTTTTTTTTTTTTTTCCTATGTGTATGAATTTTTATTGAAGTTTCACGTTTAATAAAATTAATTATATAAAAAAGAGAGAAAAAAAAAGTAAAAGGTGGAATATGCGCCCTATGCTAAATTTGTTATTCAATTTTGAATGGACAAAAAAAATTTAGCCAATTTTTCCATTAATTTTAACTTTTATTCTTCTTCACTCACTTTAAAAAAATATATATTTATCATTTTTTCAATTTAAACGTGAGTGATGTATATAGATTTTTTTTTCTTTAATATTATTATCTATGTAGCTAAACAAAAATTAAATTAACGATAAAATCAATATGTTTTACCATTATTTTTTAAGATTAAAGGCTAAATTATTAGTTTAGACCAAATGGAAACAGAGAAATATACTTTATAAAAAAAATCATTTGATCTCGTGATAAGACCAAATGTTACGTATTGTATGGCTCTAGTTGAAAGAGATAAGAAAAGAAGAAGGACATAAATATATTTCAATTGATTTATTAAATTCTAAATAATTTTGTCTTAATGCTAAATAATATATTTATCCCATGAGGAAAATAAGTGATTGGAATTTATAACTGGGAATAAGTCAATAATAATTAATGTACTAAAATAATTGTCATATTGTATAAATCAAATTTATTAAATACGAGATTAAATAGACAGTGGGTTGAATAATTGACAGGTGAGTGATTTAGTGCATTGAAGAAACGTGGGGAAAGGGTATAAATGGAAAGTGAGTGAAAATAAATATCTCCTTATTTAAAAAGAAAAAAAAAAAGAAAGATAATGATAAATATCATAATTTATGTGGGCTATAATGGTTCACAGTTGAACAGCACATGCAAAATAATAATAATAATAAATAATAAATTTACGTGACTTATTTACCATTATTTTATGATTATTTATAACTAGTTATCAAAATATTATAATTTTTAAAATCATAAAAAAAAACATTCGGTTATTCAATTTGTAATTTAAATAAAAAAATATTTAAGAATTTGTTCAATAATAAATATCTCGATTGTATAAATAATTTATGTTTTTTCAAAAATCATTTATGTGGCTTTGTAGACTTTATCCGACCAAATAGAAGAATTATCTTTGAATTATGTTTATATTAAAATTTCTAACCTTTAAATTATATAATATTTTAATTAAGAAAATAGTAAATATTAACGAAAAAAAATCAAATTACTAAATCATGATTTAGATATCAAATTTGTTATTAATTTAAAAAATCAAATATTAAATTCCTTACAAAAACCAAAAGTATTTATAATTTTATCGGTTGGATACACAATGCTAAATAAAAGATTGAACGTTTAATTTTAAAGAAAACAAATAATATCTTTGTGTATTAAAATATATCCAAGTCAGCACATAGTGATAGAGAAATCAACCATCTAATCATGGAATAAAATAGGTTAAAAGAAGAAAGAAACGAGATCCCCATATCTAAAACTGAAGTTTCTAAGTTATTCTAATTCTCAATCCGAGTGATATTGGTTCAAACTAATAAAATCTGAGAGATCATATGTGGATATGATATTGTCCACTCTGAGAATAAACTCTCGTGATTTTGTTTTTTTTTATTATAAACTATGATCATTCTCTAAATTAGCGGACGCGAGACTTTCATTATTTATTAATTTTTTTAATGTTTTGTTCTTTATTAACGTTAATAATTTGTGGCATTTTCACTATTATTTTAATAAATTTGAATTATAGAAAAAAAAATGTTATAATTTTATTTTGTTTTTTTTCAAAATTATCAAATAAATATATTAAGAGGAGAGGAAAATTAGAAAAAGTTGGGAGTTGGCCCCACCTATTAATGTGCTATGGACGAAAAAAAAAGAGACTAAATTATAAATAATTTTAAATTTATTCCAATAATTATAATAATACAATGTGTATTAAAATTATAATTTGAAATATAAATTCATTAACATATTTGACATAAAATCTAATAACGTGATGATAATTATTACATTTTTTAATATTAAATTTGAAAAAAAAATGATATTAAGAGACATTAATTTTTTTTTTTTAATCTAATAGTTTAATGAAAAAAAATTATATTTTAAAGATGATTTAAATAAATTACAAAAGTCGGGGTGTGAGGCTTGTGAGGAGCGTGGGCCAAACCATGGGACCGAGACGCAGTGGATAATAACCAGCCAAGCCCACTGGGTCCTTTGTCGCTATCCGATTTAATTTCATAAGGCTGGCGTCAGGACAGCGGCTTGACACGTGCCAGAAGTTAATTGGATAAAAGAAGGTAAGAAAAACGTGTTGTCTTGGGAGCTTCTTTTTCTTTAGTGGTAGACCAAAATTAATTTAATATTTGTTTGTTTTGCGTCACCCTCATCGTACCACGTTAAATTATGTGAATATCCTAAATTGGTCCTAAGATATTGTTTGGACATGGAACATACTCACTCAAATCTTTTAACGCCTATCTTCAAATCTTTAACGCCTATGTTCGATAATAATTTATTTGGTCTACCAATGACACGATTCAAATATGAATCAAATTTATCTAATTTTAAAACGATAATTCGTATTTGATTTAAATTAATATATTAAAGTAATAAAAATATTCTTAAACTTTAGTTGGTTTTAGTTTTGGATAAAACGTATTAATATTTTATTTTAAAAATATAATTAAACTTTAAAATGTTACATTAAAAATATTATTTGTATTAATTATATGCTTAAAAAATGTTCATAAAAATTTAAACATAGTATTAGCATCTAGACCTTAAAAAAAATATATTATACTTAATATATAATGAAAACCATCCATTGATATCTCTACCTTCAGTATATGGACAAAAACTGTCTATTGGTATCTCATAAATTATTTCTAAATCTTTTAACTTTATTTAGGAAAGTTCGGTGAATATTTTTGAAACATAGTATTACTATCAAGGGTATTTTTGAATTCTTTAAAATTAAAAGTGTTTTAAAGTTTTTAAAAAAATCTAAATGTATTTTTGAATTTTTTTTTAAAGAATATTCTAAGACCTTAAAAGTATTTATAATTTTAAAAATTTATAAACCGTTTGTATTAAAAATAACATAAAAAATGTTTTTATTGAAAATTTAAAAAAATTATGAGTATTTTGTTCCTACTTTTAGATACAATTAAGTTTTTATAGGTTTTAAAATTAATAGATTAATTAAGTTTGAATTTGAGTTTTAATTTGGTTCATTATGTTAGACGAACACGACTCTCCACGGTGGTATGATATTGTCTCTTTTGAGTATAAGCTCTCATGGCTTTGCTTTGAGCTTTCCAAAAGGGTTCGTAAGAGTATTATTTGATTATAAACCCATGATCATTTCGTATACGTAGGTTTCATCATCCACAACTTATAATTGTTTCCAAGTATTAAAAAAAAAAAAAACTAAAATACGCATTTTATATTTTCATATGTTAGTATATTTATAAATTTAATTTCAATTAAAACTATTTAAAATGTGTTTTATATATATTCATAACCCGTAAAACTAGCGGTTGAGTTTATAACATGAAAATACTATATTTTATTAATTTTAAAAAAAAATTTATATGTATTTTAAAACAGTTTTGAGTGGTTTTAAAATCAAAGGAAAGTAAAATGTTAAATTTGGTATTTACTATTTATAGAAATATAGAATTTTTAAATTCATCATTGATTTTATAAAACTTTATAAGTAGTTTATAAAAATAGATTATTTATAAAGATTTTATCTGATCAAATTTATAATAAATGGATTTTGTTCTCTAATATATATTATATATAGAAAAAAATCTGGAAATCAAAATCTTTGTGGTGCAGGTTGAAGCACCGAAGCACCGAAGGTCCGAAATCTTATCTTCTATAGCTACAAGCGTAGGTTCGTCGATCCAAGGCCACGAGTTCCCGATAATCCCAAATTTTCTACTTAATTTTTTATTTGGGAGTGTAAATTTCACTCAAACTTCATTGATTTCCGTTACTACTCACTAATCATGGCTTCCATTTTTGCTACTCTACCTCCGCCATTGTTGGCCCCTGGCAAAAGCTTCACTCCTCTGTTTACTTATCAGAAGAAGCTCACTGTTTTTCCCATTGCAAGTAAGTTTATCCATTGGATAGAAATCCTAATTACTTTAATTTGTCGTCCGTGTGAAATTCCTGCGTTGAAATTGATGTCTGTTCGATCGTGTTTATTGAGTTCGATTCGCTATGTTTATTGTGCATTCATGGGGCATAATTGGTGGGTGGATGGAAGTGGTTATTTCGATGCGATGCTGAAAGCAATTTTCAGTAGGAGTTTTGGTCTTAAGGTATAATGTAGTTTGAATTAGGGCTAGAAAATGGCGCTTGTTACTCTTTCAGTCTTTACATTTTCATATCTGGTAGCACAATTCTTAGAAGATTATGGAAGATGGAGAAAGTATCACATTATAGGTTTGAAACTTTAGAATCTTCAAATTTTGAGAGGCTGCATAACTGGTTGTTGATATTGAAGCTTTGAACATCAGTATGAATGTCTATAATGGAGATAATTCTCTTCAACCTCCAGAAGCTTCACATTCCCTGTGTAGTTTCTTCATAGAAGCAAACCTTGCAACTGCCTTTTAGACTTGAATTTGATTTTCAGGATGATAGGAATCGGCATTGGTATTATTCATTAAACTAAAGGGGATAGCCAATGCATATCATGTAAAGTAGTCTAGACAAATTGAGAGTGCTAGCTTCTTTCCATAATATTCACAATGTTAATGTCACAATTCACTTTGATGGGTTGTGTTTTTCGTAATTTTTGAAGGTCTATGTAGAGCAGACTGTTGTATATCAATAGGAGTAGGAGTTTCTTCCCAGTGCCTCGAGTGGTTGGCACCCCTTAGGTGGCTTTATCTCGATTGTATAGACTACTATGGATCGGCCTAGTGGTCAATGTAAACTAATGTAAATAATATATGGGTTGGATGAAATGAGTTCATAATATGGTGGCTACTCATCTAGGAGGATTTCATATTCTACGAGTTTTCTTGGCAACAATATGTCCTGTAAGAATAGTTAAGGTTTGTGCAAGTTCCCTCGGACAAACTGCGGTTGGAAATTTGCATCTTAAATGATACATTTTCTTCCTAGCCATCTATTGTAGATAACATTTTGGTATGGCACCTCTGTTTAATTGTGAGAACTAATTGAAGTTCGCCATATCTCGCTTAGCATACTTCTTCTTGTTGGTATAAATAATTTCTCAAAATTGCAGAGGGACGTTCTGCCAATGGTATTGTAAAGGCTATTGGAGACAGCTCTGAATCTTCTACTTCCATTGATATTATTAAGTCTGTTCGAAATGTTGTAAGCTCTTTATTTCTTTGTCCTTTATGTAAGCCTTTTTTATACATTGGAACATCTTGATTGGGAGGAAAAATTGATGAAGACTTCTTTGCGTCTACAGTTTTCAATTTTCCTCGCAAGTGGGTGATAAAAAGTTTCTTTTGTCTGCAATTTACAGTTTTCAATTCTCCACATTTATTGGTTGTTCTTTCTGTTACAATTAGCAAATTTTTCATCCTATGGATGGCAAATTTTACCTTAATTTAAAGTATTTGTATTTTAATGGTTCATTTGGACAGTGGGATCAACCTGAAGATCGATTGGGACTTTTTGGCCTGGGATTTGCAGCTGTAGTAGGTGCATGGACAGCAACAAATCTTGTTACGGTAATTAAAAAACAATCACCCCTTTTGATAAATGAGGGACAAAATGTGATATCCCACATCGGTTGGGGAGGAGAACGAAACACCCTTTATAAGGGTGTGAAAACCTTTACTTAGCAGACGCGTTTTAAAAGCCTTGAGGAGAAACCCGAAAGGGAAAGCACAAAGAGGACAATAGCTGCTAGCAATAAGCCTGGACCGTTACAAATGGTTTCAGAGCCAAATCACTGGGCAATGTGCCAGTGAGGAGGCTGTTCCTCGAAGGGGGGTAGACACGAGGCGGTGTGCCAGTAAGGATGCTGGGCCCCGAAGGGGGTGGATTTGGTGGGGGTCCCACATCGATTGGAGTAAGGAATGAGTGCCAGAGAGGATACTGGGCCCTGAAGAGGGGTGGATTGTGATATCCCACATCAGTTGGAGAGGAGAACAAAACACCCTTTTATAAGGGTGTGGAAACCTTTCCCTAGCAGATGCGTTTTAAAGCCTTGAGGGGAAGCCCGAAAGGGAAAGCCCAAAGAGGACAATATCTGCTAGTGGTAGGCCTGAGCCGTTACACGAGATGATTCCTCATGGAGTTTTCGACGGTTTTAGTGGTTCCTCATGCTTTATTACTTTCATATTCAACACATAACTGTTTCCTTCTCGCTTTTAGGCTGTTGACAAGCTACCACTGCTTCCAGGTGTATTAGAATTCATAGGAATCCTGGTTTCTTGGGTAAGTAACAAGAAGCATGAAGAATTTCTCTACTGTCTTTACCAAATTTGAACTCTGAAGCCATGGTTTTCTCCTATAGCAAATTCCATTACTCACCAATGTTTCCCCTTTTCAATTCCAGTGGTTCGTGTATCGCTACCTCTTGTTCAAACCAAACCGGTAAGGCAAAATTCATTCAATTTTTCTTTTCATTCACATGTGAAGTCTTTTCAATCCTGTATTTTCGACATTTTTTTCATCTTTAGCACCTTGCCGCAAAATTTATTCAACCAGCTTGTGAATATGACATTTCATTGTAGCAAACAACCGTGAACTAGCTTCTTTATCTTTCACTGCAGGGAAGAGCTTTTGCAGATAATCAACAAATCAGTAGCAGATGTGTTGGGACAGTAAATTGCTCCTGTTCTTAAAGGTCCGATTTGGTACAATCTTCATTATCTTCGTTATATTTTACAAAGTGGTGTGAGTAAAGAGGGTTGGCCGCTGGGTTGGTTTCTGAATTGTTTTCAACTGCTGGGTTGGTTTCTGAATTGTTTTCAACTGTCAAAAGTGTGAATTTTAACTGATGTTGGTGTTTGATTCATCAATGCATTCCAATCCTATATCTTCAATTCTGTAGTTTATACCTATATCAGTTTATGCTTCAAAAATTTCTGTCATTGTTTCTTATAAAATCTATGCTTTTATTTGATATTATTTCTTGGTTTCTTGAGTATACAGTAGGAATTTCAGTAGCTAGAGTTTGAAGTTCATGGCTCATATCATGTAATGCATAGTTTAGTTTACTGAGGTTGGATTTTGATTTTGAGAGCGAGGTTATGCAACTACATTGTGCTATGTAGATTTTAGATTTGAAGATCAGTAGAAAGAATCATAGAACAATGCCTATTCACTTGCAGCCGTGACTCCGCTGTCGAGCGATCGGTAGCAACAGATAAATCATGCCTCTCACATATCGGCTAGATCTCTCCATCCTCGGCGTGGCCTGAGGTTTAGTTTCTCCATCTCTAGCTCTCCCCGTTTCCGATTTCAAAATCGACCTCTGTTTTTATCGCAACTTTGTGCCTCAAACTTCCAAAACCCAAGAGAGGCTGAAAAGTAACGGATTGGTTCGGATTAAAACCGATTCTTCATTTGCTCAACTCTGGTCGGTCTTAATCTGTAAACCAAAGTTACTGGTTTGGTGTTGCTAGGCAAAAACCGAAATGAACCGATGGTCTCTAATGTGGTTTAGGTTCATTTTCTATTATGAAATTTGTCAATTTTTAATCGTAGTTTAGTCGTTCAATTCAAACTTAACTTCAAGAATTCAATGGAAGACTGGATTAAAACTCACGAACCAATACTTCATTTTAATGTTTTTTCACTTGTTTTTAAACTCTGCTAACGCTCGCGTGTTTTGAATATGCAGACGAGCTTAATAAGAAAATTGATGTCGATGTCTTAAACATATAAACTTCGGGACACATGAAACATTTAGACACTTTAATATCGATTTTGTTTTGATAAAAATACATTAATTTAGATAATTTTTTTTTTTTTGGAATTTAGTTGAAAATGGCTTTCCCAACCTGTGTGCGCACAGGATGGAGTGGGAGGTCCCCATGTTGTGAATTTTTTTTTTTTTTTTTTTTTTTACCAGAAATTTGAACTCAGTGAAGTTAATGGATTCACGTGGAAGGTAGGTAGCCCTGTAAACGTATTTAAAAACAAATTTTAATGAAAAGTCATTTTAAGACTCAACATCAACTTAGACAGAAGGATGGAATGTTGATAGCCAATTGAATCTAAGAACCCGTGCTCTAAATACGCAAACCTATTGAAAACCCTTAAAATCGATTTGATTTCATTCTAAATGATTGTAACTCTTGGAAATTTGATCGATGAGTAAGAACCGCGCAACGATAAGGAATCAACTCAACGAAAATTAAGATTTAGATTATTTGAACTACTTTACGAGCAACATTTATCAAGTCAAACTTGAATGATTCTACTATTAGAAAAGCGCATATGCTTTTTTTTTATTTTATTTTACGGCATTTTGCAAGTCTACTTCACCAAAACAACGTACATGAGCTAAAATTTTAAAAGTTATGAAATTATATTTTATGACCATAATTAGCCGATATACAAATGTAACCTTTAAATAAATAAAAAGTCTTCAAATACATTAACTAAACACTATAACTCTAGATTATTATCTACTCAAAATTTCTAACCATTTAAGAATAATTGAAGTTCGTATCACCTGGGTTGGCTTCTAGAGTATAGAGTGAACCAAAACGAGCTACACGAATATAACTAAACCAAAATGACCTCTTCTTCAATTTTGCACGAACGGGTGTTAACCCGAGGCTTCAACAACGACTTCCTTTAGTGTTTCACATCAAACCACGTCTACGATCAAAGCACTACGACGACAAACTCAATCCTCTCATCAATTCAACCGTAGTCAATGGTGGTGCAAAAATTTGTCGAAGTTTCAAAGTTTTGCTCCTAAACTTTAAATTGTTTTTAATATAACTTCTAAAAATTGAAAGAAAAAAAAACGTGACATCATTTATAATATTATTCACATAATTTGACCCAATTACCTTATTTATGGATAATTAATATGCATATATTTATTGTGTTTAATTTTATGGCACAAACAACGAGAGCGATGGGGGAGGAGGGGAAATCAAATCAAACTATATCACAAATCAGTGATAAACTTCGAAAAAAGTTGCTTTTTAATTCTCTCCATTTTTCCGTCTGTTTATGGATGAGAAAGAGAAAGCAGCTTTCGTTTGCAGTGGGCATCTTAAATAAGCAACGTTTATTGGCGGTGGCTCGATACACACGGACGTCGCGATCGCCACGAAGCCCAGCAAAATCGGAATCTACTTCCAAACCATCTTTTGAAACAAACCCAAAACCCAAAGTAAAAACCCCAGATGACAAATTTAATAGCCATTTACGAGCCCCCACACGATTAATCCTGCGCCTCCAATCGCCATAACCAATACTGCATACAAGCAGTTACTCCCACCGCCTTTGGTCCATTCCTTTTCCTTTCCCACCTAACCTTTCTTCATGAACTCTTTTACATTTAATTATTCCACCTATTTATTTCGTCATATTTGTCATCTATCCTTTGCCCCTTCTCATTTGATCGCCATTCAGTCGTGTTCTACTTGCCTTCGTCTTCACAGAAGCATTCCTAAGCTCTGTTTTCCACGTTCTCGACTGTTTTCAGGTGAGTTTTCTTGCTTTTTAGTTGTTTGATTATTCAGGGTAAGCGTATAGATGGGGAATAGTGGGGATTTCTTTTTGCAGTTCTTTATTTAGTTTATGGCTCATTTGGAATTGTGTTTTTTATTGTTCTTATATGGGTTTCATTCTTGAACTTGTACTGTTCATTTCCAGCTGAAGTAATGGTGGATTCTTGTGTTCGAAAGCTAAGAAAATGTTTTGAGATGAAAAGGGGAGGTGGGGTTTGAATATTTCACCTAGGCAAAGCATTAAACACATCGATAGTTTAACAAGTGGTATTGGGTATAATCTTCTTCAATCTGATACCGGTTATGACATTGGTCGCTTTGGTTCCGCCATTTAGCTAGTGTGGTGGCATCTTAATCTAGGTTATTATGGTTCAAATGATCTTTGTGGTAGAATTCTAGTGCATATAATTGAAGCTGGATCATGAGATTGTTACTCTTCAATGAATATGATCTCCTTAAATCTGATACCATTCATTGAGCCATGACGATTGCTCCCATTTCAGTTACCTCAGTTACCTTTCTGAGATGTCACATCGGTTGGAGAGGAGAACGAAGCATTCATTATAAGAGTGTGGAAACCTCTTCCTAGCAGCGCGTTTTAAAAACCTTGAGGGGAAGCCTGAAAGGGAAGCCCAAAGAAGATAATGTCCGCTAGCGATGGGCTTGGGCTATTATAACCTCAGTCCGAGTGGGGTGGGGCTAGATCTTAGTGTATTTTTGTGTTATAACTTCCACGGATGTATAACTAAGCTCAATCATGGAATCTGACTGGAGTTCAACCAATTGGAAATATAGGATTTTGGTGTCAACTGTTTTACCAGTTCTTATTCTCATGTTATGCAGTATCAAGTTCTTCTACCTTCATGGAGGTGGTCAAATCAGCTGCCAACCACGGGTCAACTTGCCATGAGAATGTCGCTATCAGAGCTAACATGAAAAGTCATAGTTACATGCAACTAATCTCATCTGCACTAAAGATATCTGATCTATTCACTAGCTGTGATCTGCGTACGGTATGTCCACTTTCTATAGTGAAAACTGAATATTCTAGTTTGATACTGTGGCATTTGCTTTGTATATTTGTATGAATGAGGTAAACTTTGGTGATTGTTGTCATAGGATTGTAGTAAGCAGAAGATCCAATCGATGTCTTATAACGTGGACGATAAAACATCAAAATGTTGACATTATTAGACATTTAACTTCAAAATGTGTTCTTTTATGTTTCTAAGAAAACGTCAACAATGGACTATTTTTACCAC
Organism: Cucurbita moschata; assembly: GCF_002738365.1. Classification (NCBI taxonomy): domain Eukaryota; kingdom Viridiplantae; phylum Streptophyta; class Magnoliopsida; order Cucurbitales; family Cucurbitaceae; genus Cucurbita; species Cucurbita moschata. Next base: position 2,507,584 of record NW_019268546.1, on the reverse strand, counting down.
GTAAGTCTTCGTTTGATGCTCGAGGCATTACTATAACTTTAAGTTCGTGTTGTATTTACTTTAAGCATGATAAGTATGTTCTTTATAGTTTATTCAGCCTTTCACGCAACTGATTTGTAATCTTATTAAATGTTGTGAAAGGGACATGGGCATCTTGATGGAGCTAAAATTGGAATCATAGCAAAACCCTCGGCTGAATTTCTTGCTGGATTGCTGGGAACTTGGTTTAGTGGTGGTGTAGCTGTTCCACTTGCACTCAACTATCCAGAGCCCGAGCTCTTACACGTCTTGAATGATTCGGTTTGCTCGAACCTACCCTCTCACAACTTATTGCCATTTTACTTGCAATCTATTGAGTTAAATTATGCACTTTGTTGGTTGTGTAAGCTATAACGCGCCTAAAATTTCAGAAACTCCTACTACATCACTCATTTTTCTGGCTCTTGAATCAAGCATATATGATTTTCTTACTAATGGAATGTTCTACTTTGACTAGTTTCATCTGTTAGCATCTAGAACTTCCTTTTTATTTTTATAGGTAGGTAAAGTGTGGATTATTTGCCTACCGACACCTTTTCTAACGTCGTAAAAGTATTTAATATCATACTTGACTATAGGAGGTCTCGATGATACTGAGTACTGAAGATCATGCTGAAATTATGCAAAGTGTTGCTGCTAAAACAGCTGCAAAGTTTTCTCTTATTCCACCAGTTCCTCATATTTATTCAGAAATAAATTCTCGTGATCAATCAACTGATATAGAAATGGATGCACAAAGAGTTTTTCAGGGAACAGTTGAGAATTCGAGTAAGATAGATGATTGATTAACTTTATGAAATTATTCATTGTACCTACCAGACTATGTTTGTTTATTTCTCATTTCAAATGTGCAGGTGATGATCCTGCCTTGGTGATTTATACGAGTGGTACAACTGGTAAACCAAAAGGAGTCGTTCACACACATAAAAGCATCACTTCACAGGTATGGCATGGTCTTCCATGTGTGATAAATATGAGGTCCAACATTCAAAATTAATATTAATCCTTTTGGATCCTTTGGTCTTATTTCAGGTTCAGACCTTGTCAAAAGCTTGGGAATATACATCAGCTGACCAACTTCTGCATTGTCTTCCCCTGCATCATATCCTTGAATTTTGTACATTTGTTGCAGTATCAATTTAAAATAGAGTGGAAAAATTGTTGATTTTAACTAGTAATATACATGTTCATGGGCTGTTCAATGGCTTGTTGGCCCCTATCTACGCAGGTTCCACGGTAATTTAACTTCATTGAGATCGTTGCCGTTGTTAATGCCTACATTTTTTCGCTTAATTTCGAAGTCTGCTTGACTTTGGCTTGCTTTTCATGTTCTTGATCAAGGTGGAGTTTATGCCAAAATTTAGTGTCAGTGGTATATGGAAAAGGTGGCGGGAATCATATCCATCGAACGGTTCTAAGAATGATGATGCTATAACTATTTTTACCGGGGTTAGCATCATCTTTATGTCGAGTATGCATGTCTTTTTTCTTGTTATACCTGCCTAGATGGCTACATTATAAATGCAGCACATACACTAAAGCTTATCTAACACTCTCAAGTATATCTAGTCGATTTAATTCAATTGGTTTGCTTTATGCATTTGTTATTTTTTGGTTATGCTCTTTATTTTGCATGTTTCTGACGATTATTCAAACATTTGTGCATCATTATTCATATTGAGAAGTTCAGTATCTGTGGATTTATAGGTTCCAACCATGTATGCTCGATTATTACAAGGTTACGAAGCAATGGAACCGGACCTACAGGTTGCTTCTGCCAATGCTGCAAGACAGTTGCGCCTTATGGTGAGTTTGTGCATCATTATTGGGGGTTTTAAAATATTATTTGACCTTTTTAACCTCTTTTAAACTGTATCCAATTTCCAAATGTCCCTACTTCTGCCTTAAAATTTACTCCCATCTTCTTCAGATGTGTGGCTCTTCTGCACTCCCTCCTCCTATCATGAAACAATGGAAGGCGGTAACTGGACACCAACTTTTGGAACGGTACGGTATGACTGAAGTAAGTGAATTTGGCTTAAGATTTTGTCAAGGTTGTATTCTAATGATATGATGCCATTTTATTTCTTTTCATCTTTTGGTAGAAAAAGCACTAAAAATACTGTTCTCTTGGTTATATTTATGTTCTAGTTTGTCATGGCAATTTCAAATCCTTTAAATGGTGAGAGAAAGATTGGAACTGTTGGCAAACCCTTGCCTGGTGTGGAGGTTAGTACTGATACTATGGAAAAGACAAATCTACAGATTTTGGTAACTTTGTTGGTTTGTCAAGATTTTTGACAGTGCAAGTAACATTCAGATTACATTCAAATCTATAGATTTTTATTTCTAGCTGTCCTAATGAATTAGACTGTTGCATTTATAGAGAGAGCTTACAAAAACTGAACAAGGGGATAAGATCTTACCCTAAATAATATATCTCAAGAAAGTTACAAAAACATTTTCTTGTTTGAATTAATAAAAAAAAGATTGGTATTTACGAGAAGCCCTTGTCAAGAATTCTCCGTCGAGGGATAGGAAATGCCAAATTCGAGGAAGTTGTTCATTTCGTCCATTCAAAGATTTTGAGAGTCATGCATTGAGCACTTGTTTATCTTTTCACATAATCGTTAGCCATGTAAGTGGTGATGAAGACGTGCATGTAATCCCGATTGCCATATTAAAAAAGGCTAAATGCGAGATCTCACATTGGTTGGAGAGGGGAACGAAATATTCCTTTTTAGGGTGTCGAAACCTCTCCCTAGTAGATGCGTTTCAAAACTTGAGGGGAAACCCAAAAATGACAATATCTACCAGCGGTGAGCTTGGGCTGTTACAAATGATATCAAAGTCAAACTCTGGGCAGTGTGCGACTGTGAGATCCCACATTGGTTGGAGAGGGAATGAAACGTTCCTTATTAGGGTGTGGAAACCTCTCCCTAGTAGACACGTTTTAAAACCTTGAGGGAAAACCCAAAAGGGAAAGCCCAAAGAAGACAATATCTGCTAGCGATGGGCTTGGACTGTTACACTAAAGGTCTTTTAGTGACACCAATCTAAAGGTCGTATGTTCGAATTTTTGGGTGAGCTTAAGAAGGAAAGTCCTTGACGCCTCTTAAAGCTAGTCTGGGCCTTGGGGCCTTGGGGTGACACGGACCTTTAGAAGAAAAATAAAAGCCAATGGTGTTGCATCTTGGTATTAATTGATTTCTCCTATCTTGGACAAAACATTGTTGCAGTCGTATAGATAATAAAAGCGTGCATAGTCATAGATATTAAATAGTATTAATGGGTATCATAAGCTTACTTTTGTTAATTTGACTCCAAAGATGTAACAAGGCAGTAAAACCAGTGTTGGTTAACCTGTGCATCTGACATAATGAGTGTCTTATTGAAAGATCTACTAACCATTGAATCATATATACTAATCTGTTTCTACCTTTTAACTCTCTTTTACATGCTTTACTCTTCGTGTGTTAGGCCAAGATTGTTTCAGATGATGGGAGCAATAATGACACAAACTTGGAGGGCGAGCTATGTATTAGAAGTCCTTCAATGTTTAAAGAATATTGGAAGCTTCCCAAGGTAGGTAGAACCATACGAATACGAATTCGAACATTTCATGTTGATTCACCTTCGTATTGGGTATCATTCTTGTATGTTTGGGATGCACTGAGCTCAACTAGTTTGAAACTTACATTCTAGCTTAAAATCTTCTCACCTGCACCTGTACCTTACAAATGGTGGGATCATATTCTAAGTACAGGTTCTTTCTGTAGGTTACCAAGGAATCATTCATTGATGGTGGATTCTTCAAAACAGGAGATGCTGCTAGACTTGATGAAGATGGTTACTACACCATACTAGGACGTAAGTTACCATATTATTTACCTCGTGCCAATACGCTACGATTATAGTTCATAGTTCATAAACTGGCTCTGCTTTTACTCTTCACTTTTATGACCTGCTTATCAGATGACATGTTTTCTGGTCTGAGCATGTGATTAAGTAATGAATTGATACCAAGTAGACAACTAGCATTGTCTTCTACCCTGTTGAATAAAACATGGTGTCTTATTCCTTGTGGAGCATTAGAGTGTCGTGGGATCCTTTGGTGTCCCATCTTTGCTAGTCCTGTAGGAGTACGGTGGTACATGCATCTGACAGCTAGGTGTTGTTAACAAAGCATTTCAAAGATGTTTTTGTGTGTTCATATCGTGTTTGAAAACATTAGCTTGCTGAGCTTCATGCTCTTGTCAGCTAGGCTAGTTTGGTGCTATGCTCCCACACTCGCAAATTACAATAGGCAGTAGAATTGACATGTAAATTTTGTATATTTTCAGTGGCCCTGCAGCTCTCTCCTATAGTTGAGTTTAGCCAATAACAAGATAACTTTGAAGTACCCCACCATTAACTTATCGGTGTCCCACTATTCTTTTTCTTGAACTCTGTAACTGTGTAACTAATACCTGTCGCATCTTTCCCTCCCGCTTCTTTATTCTTTGTAATTTCATATCATGGATGAAGTTGTTTCTACCGAAAAGGAAAAGGTTAGCCATTGCCAGCCTTCTAATACCTGCATGTGAGCTGTGGGGGTCCGAGTCTCAACATCATCTATTAAAGTTCAGTCATTTCATGTGAAATCCCACATCAGTTAGAGAGGAAAACGAAGCATTCTTTATAAGAGTGTGGAAACCTCTCCCCAGCAGACGCGTTTTAAAAACCTTGAGAGGAAGCCTGAAACAGAAAGGGCTATTACAAATTACAAATGGTGTTAGAGCTAGACACTGGGCGATGTGCCAGCGAGGAGACTGAACCCCGAAAGGGGCGGACATGAGGCAATGTGCCAGCAATGGTCTCACATTGATTGGTGTAGGGAACGAGTGCCAGCGAGTACGCTGCCCCCCCCAAAGGGAGGTGGATTGTGAGATCCCACATCGGTTGAGAGGAGAACGAAGCATTCTTTATAAGGGTGTGGAAACCTCTCCGTAGCCCAAAGAGGACAATATTTGTTAGCGGTGGGCTTTAGCTGTTGCATTTCATATCAATCTTATTTCTATGTAATTTGACATTCACCTTTGTCTAACGATTCAGGTATGAGTGCCGATATCATGAAAGTCGGGGGATATAAGTTATCGGCATTAGAGATCGAATCAGTGATTTTGCAGGTAACCCCATTGCTCCTTCTATTCTCTTTTTTCTCGTTCTCTTTATCTGAAGGAAAGTGAAAGACAAACCCCCACACCCACACCCACCACAAAGAAAGGAAGAATAAAAAACATGAAATGACCACCGCCCAAATCACTTTGTGCAGCATCCGTCTGTCATAGAATGTTGTGTGTTGGGATTACCAGACAAAGACTATGGAGAACGTGTGTGTGCAATTATTGTGCTTCACCCTAACTCTAAAGCAACGCCGCCTGATCAATCCAAGCCTAATATGAGCTTAGATGATCTCCGCACATGGGCTAAAGACAAGCTTGCTCCATACAAGGTAATGTAATCAATCCATAGTGGTGTTTTTAGCTGTTAAAACTGCCATTTCAGTGTGAAAGGCAGCCTGGTTTAACAATATAACTACACCTTTTTTCCAGATACCGACCGTGTTATTGTTGAAGGACTCGCTGCCTCGGAACGCCATGGGAAAGGTCGGTTGCAATCTACAACAGAAATGCTCATCTCTTTAGTTCATTCTCTGTCTGGTTGAGACTGAAACTTCTCTTGAACTCTGCAGGTGAACAAGAAAGAGTTGAAGAAAAAGCTGGCAGAAGAACACCAACCATTTTGTTAGTATTTCATTATTTGAGAACTTGTAATCTCTACTGTTCATAATTTATTAGCTTCGTTTATGTTATACCGAAAGATCATACGAAAAATGTTATTGAAACGGGTCGAACTCGGAGAAATGAGGAATTTCGTCGCAGTAGGATCAATCTAAATCTCAAATGCAAGCTTAGGATTATATATCAAATATGATTATGCCCCTTTTTGGCTGTTTGATCAAACAAATATTACACTGAGACCACAAAAAGAACATATATACACACACACACACACCCACACACAACTCCATATTCAAGCCTGCAATTCCTTGGGCTTCTGCAACTCTCCTTCTTCCTTTACTCTAGCTTCCAACATCGACAACTCTTCCTCGTGGGAGCTGATCTTGCCGTCATCCATGGCGGTTCTTCTCTGGTCCACACTCGGTCCATAAGCCCAGCTACAAACAACATAATACAACACATTGATCACACTCAGAATCGTAAGCAGCCAATAGTAATTCTCGAAATGCCCTCTGTTTATGTTCTTCGAAACCCAGCTCTCTTTTCCCCCTTTTGAAGTCACATTATCCACAGTGCTCATAATCGCACTCGCCAACAAATTAGCCACCGCCATTCCCATTCCGAACAGCGAAGAAGCAACACTGGACATTGTCTTGGGGAATTCAGAGTAGTAAAACTCCGTTTGGGCAATCGCATTTAGCGCTTCGGCCAATCCGTTCAAACAATGCTGCGGAACCAGCCACATAGCCGACATGTTCACGACAGCGTTGGGGTCATCCACAATGCCTTGTCTTATCGCTTTTCCGCGGCGGATATTCTCAACGATGGCCGAAAGCGCCATGGACATAGCAGAGCAAACCAAGCCAGCTCCCATTCGAGATTTGACTCCGAAATGGACTGGCTTTCCTCGAATCTTGGAGGCAAGAGGGAGAATAGCTCGATCATAGAGAATGACCCAGATGACTATGGTGATAATTACAAAGGTGCCGAAGGAGCCCGCCGGAATCTGGAAAGTGGAGGAGATGTGACGGTCCATGGATTTAGCTTGAAGAAGAGGAAATGAGCTCTGGCTGATGTTGATCGACATCATCACGCCGGTGGACCAAATGGGTATCACTTTGATTAGGGTTTTGAGTTCTTCGACTTGCTCCACCGTGCACAGACTCCATGGATCTGCAGCTGTGCCGTCTGCTGCTATGTCCTGCTCTGGATTCTTCACCACACATGCTTTGTTCAAAAATCTAAACAAAACCCATTTAACATTAATCGAAATTAATTAACCAAATCATAAATTCAAGGAGTTTGATTAAAGTAATTCTAAAGAAACCGCACTTTTAGAATAAAGAAAAACACATATACTCTGCTTCTAAAAGCGAAAGGCACTTTAATCATTAACTAAAAACCACATGCTTAACATTAATTGTCACAACACCAAGAAACACATAATATAAATTAAATTAATTTTAATTACCTGAGCTTATCAGAGGGTTGAGTAAAACAAGAATCCGTATGATAAAACCACTTATTCGACGCCGACCCCGACGCCGACGGAAGCGCTATTTTCCGATTCTTGAACGCCGCGACGGCGACCTGCGCTAACCTACTAAACAAGCTCTTTGTCGCCTTTTGTTTCACGTAAATCGACGAAGCTGCAAAGAACAAAACGGTGGCCACTAGCATAAGGCTCGCCGGAACGCCGAAACCCACTTTCCAACCGACGTGATCTTGAATGTAAACGATTCCGGTCAATGCAATCAGAACTGAAAATGAAGCCGATGCGTAGTACCACCCAAAGAATCTCTCCAGTATTCTCTTGTTGTTAGGATCATCCCGCCGGTCAATTTGGTCGGCGCCGAAAGCCAGAGTGCACGGCCGGATACCGCCGGCTCCAATGGACATTAGCGTGAAGGAAGCGGCAAGAAGGGTCAATTGGGCTGCCGTTGGAGATCGGCAGGTTTCCGGGTGGAGCTGGTCGCAGACCGTTGGTTTCGTAGCCGGAATCATCGCCGTTAGCCATAGCAGTAACATGCCCTGTTGGAGTAAGAGAATAGATAACAAAACGACGTCGTAAAATCCAATTGTTTTGATATTTTCAAAGGTTAAAAATTAAAAAATAAAATTTGTATTTCACCTTTTTTCTACAAACCAATAAAAATAATATATATATATATATATATATATATATATATATATATAAATTAAAAAAAAAACTCCTTCAACTTTTTTTAACCTTAACAAAATTAATAAAAATACAGTTTAAAATAAATTAATTAATCATAAAATGAATAAAATTCCAAAAATTTAACTTCATGATTTTATTTTTATTTTTTTAAAAAGAAAAAGTGAGATGTAGAATGAAGACCCACCAGAGGAAGAATAATAATAATATAAAAAGAAAAAACAGTAAAGTATTATCCCATCTCATCACTGACACCTTTATTACACAAAAGCTTAAAAAATTGGATTTAAATTATAAATAATAAAAAAAAAAAAAACGTGAATCCAAAATCCAACAGCCCCACTCTGAAACTCAATTCCACAAAGAACCAGAAGATCTTCCTAAAAAGAAACAGTAAATAAATTTCTTCAATTTTTCAAAAAAAAAAAAAAAAAACAAACCGTAAAAAGCAAGCAAAAACAGTGCAGTTTAATAATGTTCGAAATTTTGAAAGTAATAAATGCGAGATCCAGAGTTGGAATACCCTGAACTCAATAACCCATGTCGCAATTTTCTATATTTTTTCACCGACACATTAAATTATTATTATTAATAAAGAGAGAAGAAAGTACCAGGAAACTAGCAATGGAGCCAAGCCCAATGGTGAGAAACCGACCCAAATAAGAATCGGAGAGAAACGCGCCAAGGAGAGGCATGAAATTGATAGCCGCAGACCAGAAGAAGAGGATGTTATTCCCCTCCGCAAATCCCATGTTGTAATCCTTCATTAAGTAGAGTATCATGTTGGGGAGCAGCCCGTAGCTGGCCACTTTCTCGAACGACTCGTTGGCTGCGCGCGCCCAACAACAACATATAACAACAACTTTAAATGACATCTCTGTGACTCGGATTTGGGGAATTGGTGGTGTGCGTACGTACCTATGATGAAGGGCATGGTTAGGAGGCCGCCTTTTCTGGATTTGGTGTCCGCATCTCTTTCTTCTCTGCTTGGACTCTGCATTGTCGCACACCTTTGTTGTTCTTCCATGCCCGAACAACAACAACAACAACTACTGAGTGAGTGTGTGAGAGAGAGATGGGTTATTTGGGAGTTGTGGACATTCCTATAAAAAGGTGCCATTTTCCTGATGACGTGGCTTTTCTCCTTTTCTCCTTTTCTTTTATTTATTTATTTATTTATTTTTATTATTATTAGATCAACTTTTTGAATTTTTCTTTTTTTTTTTTTTTGAAGGGAGTTGAATTTAGCTGGCGCTGTCTGGGCTGGGTTGGGAAGGCGGTTAAAAGGCACCCGGAAGGATGGGGTTATGCTCTTCTGGATTAATTTATTAATTTATTATTTAATTAATCAATTATTGCCATTACCAACTTTATCTTACACAATTTTACTCTCTTTTGTTTTCCTTAATTTTTCCCCATTAAGAATATTTTTAACGATTATAAATATAAACTATAAACTTGATTGTATTGCTATACTCTTTAATCCTACTAATAGAGTCCCACCGCTTCCCCAAAAGGCCTCACGGAGAGAGTATTCTTTGATTACAAACTCATAACCATTCCCTAAATTCGTCGACGTGAGACTTTCATCATCCAACACTTACCCTCAAACAAAGTACGTCTTCCCTTAATCCAGCCTCGACTCCTTTGGAGTCTTAGTCATTTTTTACTATGCCTTCAAGAAGGCTTAACTCCTTTTCTTTTGGAGTTCTTTGTTCGATATTTGAGGATTTACCGATAGATTGGAGGGAATGATGATGACTTTATAAGTAAAGAGTGATATTGGTACGAGACCTTTTAGGAAGTCATAACTCCAATTTTGAATTTAAATTACGTCTAGAAATTCATAAATAAATAAAAACAGGAAAACAAAAAGTGATAAATTTAATTTAAATAGCGGAAATGAAGAATTTAACTTAAAAGTCAGAAATAAAGGGAGGTGTAATAATAATAATAATAAAAAATAATAATAATGGGGGTAAGAGGGGGATGTAGTGCGGTGAGCTTTACAATAATTAAAATGGTCCACTGTCCACGGTGTCAATATTTTGCGTGCCCTTCTTGCATTGCAATCACGGGCCACCATTGGAAAAGTATCTTTCAAAAAATATATATAATTAATTTAAGAAAATAAATAAATAAACGATTTCTTCACTGTCCTCAGACAGATGCTATGAATGAATGAACCGTAAGTGAATCTTGACTTTCCCGACCCATCCCATGCTTCTATATATATATAATTCCCTTTTTTTCTTTTCAAATATATTTTTAAATTTATTATAAACTCGTAATTATAGTTTTTATATACTATTTCATTCTTTTAAAAAATAATTATTTCATGGTTACATTTATTTTAATTATTATTTTTTTAAATCAATGATGAAATACTTTATTTCCCACAAAAAGGAGAAAAAAAGTGGTGGAGTAAAATTATAGTGAACAAAAGAAGTTTTGAAATTGAATATATATATATATTAATTACACGTGAAGAGAAAAGAGAATAATAATAAAGAAAGACCTTTTAATCCATTTTATTAGAATTATTTTAGCGTGTGGGAATTGTATTCATATTTGATAGAAATATATTATAGTTTTTATTTAACCTATAGTCTAGAGTGTAGACCTACGTGGAATACTGTATTAAATTAAAATAAAAAGCCACGCCTTGAATTTTTGTGTTCTTTTTCATATTATAAAGGTAGGCCGCTTAAAATTACCCATAATTTATAACTTTCTATTTTTCTCCATTTAAATTGTTGATTTTTAATTTTAATTCTTATCCTTTTAATTATTTGAATAATGGGTCGGAATTTTAACGGAATTTAGTTTGACATTTTGGCTCTAAGAGTAAAAACTATCCCTTAAACAAACACGAACATTTGTCGGTACTCATGCACTTTAAGAAAATTACTAAGAGGTCACAAAACATAATTTTGTTTGAAGTAAACCTTCTTGAGTCACACCAAACACGAACATTTTTGTTATTCTTTCCTCACAATTATAAATGGTATTAGAGTCGGACACTGATTGATGGGCCAGCCAGGAGGCTGAGCCCTAAATGGGATGGACACAAGAGGGTGTGCTAGCAAGGACATTAGGTGCTGAATGGGGTGGATTGGAGGGTCCCACATCAATTGGAGAACCAATGAAGGCGCTTATCCCAAAAAGGGATAGAAGAGGAGAAGGAAACGTTGTTTACAAGGACGGGATTTTTATATAGTTTAAGATGAAGTGTGGAAGAGAGAAGGGGAAAAGAAGAATATTTAGGGAGAGGTGAATATTCGTTAGAAGGGGTAAAAGAGAGGTTTCTTGTGGTGGGTGGCAAACAAAGGAGTCAAAAATAGTTTCTTGGGAATTGAGAAATGGGAAACTTGGGGTTTACAAGTTACCATTCATCTTTTCAAACTACCTTACATATTCATGATGTCCACTTTTTCCTAACTCATGTCCTCTTCTCTCTCTCCTCCTCCTCTTTCCCACCTTCAAATCTCTAACAATCGTAGTAACAAAAACCCATCAAATTTCTTTTCGGTATCCATACTTGGCTATTTTGGACCTTCTGTTTCTTTCGAGATTCGTATTCATCCAGATACTATCTTCTTTGGGCCTTCCCTCCCTTTCGGGATTGGTACTCATCCAAATATATTATATAAGAAATGGTCTGTTCTACTATGAGATGTCACAACCCATGATAAATATTTTAAATTAATTAATATTCATTTAGTTATTTATATTTTTTTGCAATATAATAAAAAATATGGATTAATCTTTTTAAGTTAATGTCAGATCTATAGAGTGAAAGAGAATTAGATTAAGAGAATTAGATTGTGAGGGAGTGTGATTATTATTATGTTTACAGGGTGTGAATGCGGTGTAGTTGTTTGGGTGTAAATGTCCATATTCCCTTTTCTCCCACTCAACACATCCCAAAATGTTTCTTTCTACTACATTCCCCTCCTCTATTATTGCTTTTAACCTTTTTTTCGCCATTAATTTATAAATTAAATTATAAATAATATTTAATGTCTCCAACTATGACTTAAATGAATAAAACATTTAGTCACCTAGTCTTGAATCATTTATTTTATCGTCATTTTTAAAATATTAGATGATTTTTTATTCATTCATTTGGGTTTTATTTTTATTATATGGTTTTAAAATATTTTTTATGGCTACAAATTAATTAAAGAAAGAGAGAAGACAGTAGAAATGGAAGTTTTGTTTGTTTATGGTTGTCTAAATAAACAATATTCAAAAATGTTAATAATTTTGATTGTGATTTGAGAGAATAAATAATTTATGGAGAAAACAAAAAAAAAAAGGTAAATAAAAAATAAAAAAATTCTTCACTTTTTCCCTATTTTGGGAGTACTTTTGAAAAAAAAAATTTTAAAAAATTAATCTTTTTAACAAAGAAAAAGTCAATTCATGATATGACATTGTTGATGTGATTTTGGGTTTGAAGGCATTTGTGTGTTCAAGTTTAGTACTTTAATTATTTGTTAATTCATGTTTAATTCCTAATAATGGAATTGGATTTTCTTTTCATTTTTAATTGTTTTTCTCTAATTATAAAAATTCACATTAAATATATGTTTTTGTTCTTCCAAGTTTTTCTTTGACTATTTAATGCAAACTTTGACCGTTTTTTATTGACTTTGACTTTGAGTTACTATGTATGACTTTAAACACTTGTTCACACACACACACGCCAAAATATAGATTAATGTTGCATTTTTATTAAACCTTGATTCACTAAAATTAAGGATAATTATTCTCTTGTCACAATTGCTTAATGGCAGCAGACTTGCGATTGTGCGACACTCACTTCTCAGTAGAAAATGAATTAAGTCTATTCGTTCTTGCGTCGTCTACGACCAAGTGACGTATGCTCGAGTCTTTGACCCTAATACAAGAAGAAAGTTTTAGAAAACGGGGACAAAGAGATTTCAAAAGAGTTTTGAAAGCAAGATTTGAGAAATTGAAATTGGTGTTATATGGATATGTAAGCAAAAGGCAATACAGCGGCTTACTGCATATAACTATTGGGTAGAGAAAAGTTGACTAATGACATGTTGAATTTTCTTCTCATGTCATATATGTAAATGAACGAAATATAAATTAACGTTGAATTTTCTTTTTAATGTTGAATCCCGAGGGACAGAATTGAAATTAGAGTATAATTAAATTTGATAATTCATTTTATTGGGACTTTCATTGTTTTTTTTTTTTAAATAGTTCGTGATAAAAAAAAAAATTTGTATAAATCTAGAGGAGAATTGAATTCTTCCTACTTCCTATATCAAATTATTGACTGGATGAACATTTACTTTACAAGAAGAGAATTTAATGTAAAATAAAAAATGAAGACCAAAATAGTTAAAAAAGATAAATAAATATTTGGCGGGATGAATCTGAATTTCGAGATCATTTTCATTACATCTTTATACTCAATTCAAACTATGATATGTCTTTCTCTCTTGAGTCAAGTCAATCCTCGTTTAAACAACATTAACGAAAGTCAAAGATACGCTTTTGCTTATGTATCTATATGGTCAACATCATGGTCAAGATTAGTATCGAGTTATTCCACTGTGATCAATGAATCTTCTCCATCTAAGACCAATTCTAGGAAGCTCAGATACAGAGGTGAATCAGAAATGCAATCTGAGAACCATATATAATTGCGTTGGGAAAAACTTAACCTCATACATAAAATAACGAAGAAACTTGATTGAATGAATTCCTCTGTTTATGAAAGCACAAATGTTTTATTTAGGAGACACGATACTTTATCCAAAAAGACAAATAATGGAATGAATACGACTAAACGAAATAGAAAAATATATGAACGTAATAATTTAAGAAAAAAATAATGAGAATTATTAGAAGTGAATCCAAGTTGTTTTGATGAGTCATTTCAAGGTAGGCCATAAAATATTTAACAAATATTATCTGAATTTAAAGTTAAAAAAAAGTGAGGTTAGAGAATATGAACACACTAGGCCACACTAAAAAAAACACCCCAAACTTTATTTTCTTTTCATTTTTTAAATTAATTTTTTCCTTTATTTATTTATTTTTTATTTCCTTAAGTCATTTTCAATTCAAATCATTATTGAATAATTTAATGCTTCTGTTCATCCTACCCCCTTTCAATGCCTCTATCTTCTTGGAATTTTTTTCTCTCATTCTTTGTATTACCACTTTCCAAAAATAAATAAATAAATAATAATAATAATTTGATTTTCTTTTGTTAAAATTGTTAAGTTAAAAGTTCAGCCCTTTCAAATAATTTTATTTTTAGGTCTATAATTTAGAAACTAATTTGATAATTTAACCAAATTAAGAAAAATAGAATTTAATTCTGATAATTTTTAATATAATGTGATTTATTTATGAAATTTGAAATGGTGATAGATTAAATGTTTATTCATATTATTTTTAAAAAAATTTAAAATTTAAAATTTAACTAATAAAGTAATAATTGGGAGAGCGTCTCCGTGGCGGAGGAGAGGTTGCGTCTTTGTTCGTCTCCCGACATATATCCAAAATCCGACGTCGTTTTCAGAACATAAAAAAGATGGTCAAAGTTTTGGTTTGACTTAAAAAATGGGTGATTTTTCAAGGATTGGCGGCCCACTAGGCCCACATATTTGTTGGACTGTTTTGACCACTCGTGAGCCCACTTCCAATGGCTGATTGATTTGACCCTTTAACTGCGACCCATCTATCAACCTTTCATCACAGCTGGAATTTTTTCTTTTATTTTATTACTAATACCAAATATGCATTTATAAACTAATAAATAATGAGGCCACTCTTAAGCCTAATAAATATCCTAATAAGTGTTTTATATATTCTAATTTTTTAAGAAAAAATTAAATAGCCTATCTAAAATATAAAATTAAATTTTATATTTATTAAACTTTCAATTTTGTATTCAATAAATTTATAAATAAGTTAAAAAGTAAATGAAAAGAAAAAGGACGATGAATAGAGCACATGAGTTGTTTCCATTCCGCGTCTTAGGAACTAGTGTAAGTCGTAGTAGGTCTTATGTACTTGTATTTTGGGTCTAAAATTTTAATGTTACACTAATATATAATCTTTATATATATATTTTAAAACAATTTTTCATAATAGATGCTTCCTACCTAATGGGCTGTCCCACTTGTTCTATGAGAATTTTGAAATTTTAGTGCTAAAGATGGAAGATTTAAATGTGAATACTTATACAAGTTTTGAATTTTCTTGTTTATTAAATATGTCATATTTTATATAATTTAAATATTGAAAGCTTTATGTTAGGACAAAATTTAATGATTAAAAATGTATTATTGTATTTTTTTTTTTTTTAGAGAGGACGAACCAACTAAATTCATAAAAATTTTCATTTATTTAAATCTAATCTCATCAAAATGAGTTGTAACTCAACCTAAACCATATAAATTGGGTTGATCGGGTTTTTTTTTGGGTCTATCGGACTTTTTTACATCTCTACTAAGAATAAAATACACTTCTCTTTATATGAACATTTTTGCATTTAGTGGAGTTCGAACTCAAGCGCTCAGATATAGCGCATGCATGACTACCGGTCAATTATGTTCTCTCTGAGGGAAGAGTATTTTCAAAGGAACTTACTTTAAGAAGGCAGACATGTTTAGGCTTAAACAAGTTATTTAAAAAGTGTTGCTTTTATGAAGGGTTGAAACCTACATGAAATCTTCAAATCACTCAACTAGACTCTTACATGAAAATATGAAAAACGTACTTCACTTATTCCATCACCATGGTCATACTTTCTCCAAAAGAAAAGAAGAAGAAAAACGACAATAACCTGGAATACGGAGTGTTTGATTATTTCGATACATCCAATCTTGCACGGGTTGAGATCGAACCATTATTTATCGTAGGAGATCATTTACCAGCACTAACTACATTTCCCATGGTAGGTAGGGGTGGTAGGGGTTCAACAACAGACCCGTCCCATTGATCGACTCTTACGACCACAACTCCCACATTCTCCATGTCAGTGATATTATCTGATACAAAAAAAAAATTCAGAAATTCCCTCATCATTCATTTGATTTCATCTCACAAAGTTCATCAGCACTGTTTTTTTTTTCACCTCCTCACAGCATTTTCATTGTCATATATATGAAGAGATTTCAATAGCAAAATCATAGACATGTATTGTTCTTGGAAAGAGAAGGGATTTAGATCAGCAAATTCACATACCATGATGGATTTGGACTGAAGCAGCTGCTGTTGCATCATAAAGAACAGTGATAGAATGGTAATCCAAAGATATAGCATCGAAAACAGTCTGTCTGATACAGTTTGGCGTTTGAACACCTAGAATATGTATCAGCCATCAACCATTTATTCCATTCTTTGAATTCTTATTCGATCGGTAACAGGAGATGTGTACATATTGAATCTTACCACAGATGACCAAATCAGTAATACCCGTCGCTTGCAGAAGGGAATGCAAGTTAGTATTAAAGAAGGCACTGAACCTGGTTTTCACCAACTTGTATTCTCCTTCTTTTATTTCAAAGCCTTCTATTAACTCTGCCCCTATGCTTCCCTTTGATACCGGATTCTGCTTTCCACTGCCGTAGAGATGGCGTCGAAACCGTTCAACGTCACGTCCTTCAGGATCATGCTCTCGCACAACCTTGGATTAAAACAGACTAATTCAGCATATTACCAATTTGCTAGTACGAATTTCACTCTCTTTACTCTTCAATTAGTACCAAACAGGGTAATGAGCAGCAATCAATTAAACTCAAGGATAATAAGAGTTAACTAACGAAGTCAATGCTGCAACATGTGATAATCAGAATCAACTTGTACAACAATCAGCATAATGTTATGAATCACGGATCTCCACAATGGTATGATATTGTCCATTTTGAACATAAGCTCACATGACTTTGCTTTGGGCTTCCCGAAAAGGCCTCGTACCAATGAAGATGTATTCCTTACTTATAAACTCATAATCATTCCTTAAATTAGCCAACGTGGGACTCCCTCCCAACAATCCTCAACACATAAACATAATAAAAGACCCACAAATAACAGTGTCATGGGGTGACTTGAAAGCCCACGGGCACATTGAAGGAAGAATCGCTGGCCAGGCTCCCAAGGCCAAGCCAAGAGGAATACCATGCCTATCAAGCTGGGTGTCATCTAAGTTGAGGTAGGTGTCCCTTCGCTCTAATTCTAGGTGACTCAACGTACGACTCTAACACGCGAGTGAAGGAGAAAAAATATAAATAGAAGGGACTCATACCACTAACCAGTTATGCAAACTATCCTAACTAAGCTCAAAACCTCTGCAATCTAAGAAATTAGGCATCCGAGCATTGGGCATAGCACCACACTTGTCTTGTGAGCCTATCTTGAAGGTTAGGTCTGCCTGCTTTGACTACTTAACTGGAGAGCAGAGCTACCTTCGGTCTGAATCCACATCAACAAACAACATTTTTCCCTTTTTCTAGTTCGATTGTTGAAATTATACATGATAGTATATGGAGATTGTTGAAATTATAGATTCTTTCAAATAGTTTTCATATCTTACCATATAACGTTATATGAAACATTTTCTCAACTAACAATCAGGGCTCTCGGGTTCAATTTCTCCATACATCAGAGTAACTTGACAAGCATCTCAGAAGAACGGGAATAATCTCTCGCAATCCGAAACCACTAATGTATCTATAACAGAAAAGTTACCAGAAACAACATTTTCTTGATTGTTGAAATGCTTTAGGGATTTCGTAGGGATTACAATTCCAAAAAACAAAATTAAAGCAGACAAAGGAAGAAACGGACCCAAACGACGAACATGCCTCGCTTCCTTGCACATTCGAGGGCATCATACACGCTTGGAAGTATGGCGTAGGCTCCTGGTACAGCAAACACAGATCGTTCATCAAAGAAATCTCTCTGCAACCAAGAATTGGAAGAAGGTTGATTTTGAGCATGAATTTGAAGAGCGAAAATTAGGAAGAAAATTAAGAAAAACCTGGAAGTCGATGATAAGAAGAGCAGTGCGACTCCATTCATTCGCCATTTCCATAATGCAACAGAACAAGAAAGATTATTGAATGGGCAGCAAGAACGATGGCCTGCGAGATTTTATCCAGTTTAGACTAATAAATTAATACAACTCCAAAAAAGTAAAAAATAAATTACTAAAAATAGATTCTCCTTCTGTTTCTCATCCTTCCTTTTGCTTGGTCTTTTTGTTCGTTAGGTTAAATTATTAAAAAAAACATTTACTCTATTAATTCTTACAAAACTTAGTAATTTTTATTTTATATTATCTATAAAATAAATGATTCTATATTGAAAAAAAAAATTAAATTCAGGGTTAAATGAGTTTCAATTTCTCAAGCACTTAATATTGAAAAAAATTATTTATAACGACCCGACTCAAATCATATTAAATATAAAAAAGACTTAAATATCTTTGCAATACATTAGTCTGTCCATATATAACAAATACTGTCTGCTTTGTTCCATTACATATCGTCGTAAGCCACACGATTATAAAACGTGTCTATTAGGAAAAGGTTTCTACACCCTTATAAGAAATGTTTCGTTCCTCTCTCCAATCGTTATGGAATCTTAGGGACTACCTCCAATGATCAATTCCAACGACAACTTGCATGTACTTCGACTACCACTCTAGAGTTATTAATTCATAGTTAGAGTCATAGTTTATTATACTTTAACATTCGTAAAACTATTTTTGAACGTAAATTAACAATACCCGCTATTAATTTCTCGATTTTTCCTTCATTTATTCATAAACTAACAAATCTATAACCTATGATACAAATTTAGAGAGGAGAATAATATAATAATGTATTTTGATACATCACATAACACTACTAGAAATTATGAAATTAATAACAATGTTTGTAGTGGATTACAGCTCAAAAGAGTAGAGAGTAAATTAATTAGGCAATAAAACATTATGATTAATTTAAATGCCAATATGAATATATATAAATATATATATATAGCATCTTGAGCAGTCAGCCATTTTTAGGGCTTTTGAGAAGGGTGACTGGTCATGATGTTATACTAATTATAATAATAATAATATTAATAATATTAATTCTAATTAAGCCATTTCCCAAAGCTTTAATTGTTGATGATTAGGAGCTGTAATTAAAATTAAATCAAAACCCATTTCCATAAGCAGGAGCCCAGTATGCAGCTCCATTGTTGTCCCCTCCAACCAGTTGTGTGCATGAGACTGGAACCAAGCACAGCCCTCTGCTCCTCAACTCCTTCACTGCCTTCTCTTCCCTTCTCATTTCTTCTCCCTGAAAATCAAACCCATTTCATTACTAAAATTTCTGGTTCGTTTGGTCAGTAGCTCAAGCAACCAGAATAGAGTCCGAACGATCTAAATAATTTGAATAGAGCTCACAACTCAGTTCAACTCAACCCAATCTAACCTTCTATTATCGGGTTGGACTGTACTTATCCTTACATCAAATATTTACAAGTGTCAATGCATCACTAATACCGGTTACTAACATTAAATATTTTTAATTTTTTAAAAATAGAATTGAGTTGTAACCCTACTTTTGAGTTGGTCGATCAAAAAATGTTAACCCACAAATAGAATCTAATTTTTCGATTTTTCAAAAATTCAACCTAACCTAACCCAAACCAACCCCACCTATGAACCCTAAATCCTAAACCCAAGTTTTATGGTTTAGGATGATTAGTACGAGTTAATCGGGTTATCGAGCCTTATGGGTGTATTTTTTTTTAATTAAAATTGAATCGTCTTTGAAAATTCGAGAATAATATGTACCTAAAAGAACGTAACATTGCGAAACACAGAGAAATAGAAACTAAAGTAAAAATATAACATTTTCAAACTCAACCCGACTAAAGGAATATTATACTCAAAATTGAAACACGAGAAATGTTTTTTTTTTAATTTTATTGAAATAATAATTTTTTTGGGATTCCAAAACAATTAGGCAGCCCCAAAGCAACACTTTTTTTAGGTCACTTTATAATGAGTAGATATGAAATGTATAAAGCTGAGAACCTTATTCTTTTTTCACACCCCTTTAATTTCTCTTCTTTATGGTCTATCAGATGCTTTACATTTAGACTGGACTTTCATGATTACGACCCCCTTCCCTTCCTAAACAATCTCCATTCATGTTCTTAATGAATGTTAATGAATGCATGAAAATAATATGAACACTTAAGAGTATGATACTTACACCACTTCCTGCGTCCCTGACATGCTTTGGTGCACTGCGCAGATATGGGTAGCTAAGTGCCTGCCACCCCAAGAAGGAGTTAACTTTGAGGATACCCACAAACACATAATTGGCATTTTTAAATGGCGTTACCTCGATTTGTCCCTGAAGAAATCTGATATACCCAATTGCTTCTGACAGCACAGACGCGGTATCAGTCTGCAAAAGGGTATGGGTGAAAAGGAATAAAAACTAGCATTTAAACCCTCGTACTATCGTGGAAGGTCGTGATTACTAATAATTACTGTTTTACCTTTCCGAATGGAGAAACGATTTGGTGAAGAGCGGTTATTCGATCTACGAGTTTCTCCTTCCTCACCTATTATTTCGTAATTCGAACTTTAAACATGAATATAAAAGATGCAAAGATGGAAAAATTTTACTTGTTTTATGTTACCTTTAGAGGTGGTTGGCTTGAAGATGGCGGATGAATTCTAGCCTTCTTACATGCGCTACCCGATACAGGGGCGATGTGGTTCAACTGTTCGAACGACTTGCAACTAAATCTCACCTCGGGCAAGTGATCGGCGGCGGCGGCGGGTTGATTGTGGGTGAGATCTGGGAAGTTAGTATTGTTAGAAGAAAAGTTAAGAAATTTGTTGGTGTTGGAAAATTCTTGTTTGACAATATCAACAAAGTTAGGGGGTGGAGGTGGTGAAGGATTGGTGGTGGTGGTATGATCCAAGATTTGGTGCTCCCAATTCTCCAACTTTTTTGGTTGATAATGACCCATCTGGGTTTGGTTCAAAACCCTTTCTTCCTCTCCTCTGATAACACCAAAAAGACATCACAAAATTACATATATTGAAGAACATATAGAAACAAATGAACCAAGTAAAGAACATACAACAGAAGTTGGCTCCATGATTGAGGCTGTTCAGCAAAAGAAGAGAAGGAAGGTGAAAACATGCCCCACCAATTAGGGTTTCCAGCCATCATTTGTTTAGCTTGAACTCTAAAAATTTATGCGAACGAAGAACGAAGAACGAAGATGAAGAACAAGAAGCAACAAGCTATAAGATTTTGTTGGGCAAAGTTTAAGGTATGCATGAAAGTTGAAGTCAAATGAGAGTTGGAGCCTAATAGTTTGGAGGAAGATAAGAAAGGGCTGGCTTTTGCTTTGCTTTGCTTTGCTTAGGTTGAAGGAAAGTTGAGAGAGAGAGAGAGAGAGAGAGGGGAAGATTTTGAATGGAGGGTTTGGGTTAAGGAACTTTAATTTGCATCATTTTTTTCCTTCTTGTTTTTGGATGCTTTGTTATGAGTGGAGGCCCCAAAAGTTGGAGGCTTTTAAGTTTCTTCTCTCACTTTCCCGACCCGACTCGACCCAAAAGAAAGAAGAAAAGAGAGAAAGAAACGGTTTAAAGTAAGTTAACGTTAATAATAGCTTCGTTTGATATTAGTTTTCATTTGAGTTAAATAAATTTAGATATCCATAATAAGTTCATAAGGTCATTCTAAATGCACACTAAATTAATCACTCGAGTTAAAAGCATTCTGATTAAATTTTATGTGAGATCTCACATTGGTTGGGAAGAGAACGAAGCAATCTTTATAAGAGTGTGGAAACCTCTCCCTAGTAGACACTTTTTAAAAAATCTTAAGGGTAAGAGGATGTTGAGCGTGAAGGGAGGTGAACACTAAACAATGTGCCAACAAGGATGCTGGGCCTCGAAGGGTCTGGATTATGAGATCCCACATTGATTAGAGAGGAGAACAAGTGTCAGTGAGGACGTTGGACCTCGAAGGGGATGGATTGTGAGATCCCACATCGACTGGCTCGCTAGGTCTTTGAAAGGGTATGGATTGTGAGATCTCACATCAGTTGAGAAGGAGAATGAAGTATTGTTCATCGGGGTGTGGAAATCTCTTTCTAGCAGACATGTTTAGATGTTTAGAATGAAACATTGTTCATAAGGGTGTGGAAACCTCTTTCTAAAAGACATGTTTTAAAAACATTGACAGAAGTCCAAAGAGGACACTATCTCTGAGCATTGGGTTTGGGCGATTACATTTTCTGACACTCATTTTCACCTTTTCTTTTAAAAAAAGTGTCTTTATGTTGCTTTCGAGCATGGTTTTGAATGAAAATCCCGTAGATATGACAAATTCTTTTAGTCGACAAAAAAAAACCCAACGCTCTCTATACATAATCTTATGTTAAAGATGGAACGTGGAGATCTAATAATAAAGGGAAACCCAAAAGATTTTTAATGAAACTTTGTGATTAAAACATAACACACTTAAATCTAAAGGCTTAATTACTCAAAAAATATATATGAAAGGATTAACATGAAATAAATGTGTAAAGTTTCAAAAAATATATATATATATATATATATATATAAAAGACGAGCCTTTTACTTCAACTTTTTTTAGTTCTTGTCTGTTTGTAGGAATAGCACAAGGTTTTTGAAGCCTTTTTCTTTTTCAATTATAGTCTTGTAGATATTGGGATAATATAATATTTTTTATCTTTTTTATTTTTTTAATTTTTTAATCAAAAGCTTAAATTTACAACTACTTTTAACCCAACATTAATAAATTGTTCTTGTTTAAAAAATAAATAAAAAAGTAACATTAATAGTTTTAAATAACAATTTAATAAAAATTAAGGATTTTAATACTGCTTTTAAAATTAACATTTTTTTTATTTTTTATTTTTATAAATATTAATGAAACTTTTAAAAAATTGAGGATATTTTTTAAAGATATTATTAAAAGTATAACTTTAGCAGTAAAAAAAGTTTATTTCATTAAAAAATAAAATAATGATTTTTTTTAGTAGGGTTGTGCAAGAAGTCAAAATGAGGATATATTTATTTTATATAGTTTGTCTTTTTTGAGGTTGTTAAAGAAAATAATTCCAACCACTCCCACCTTTAGCTGCTAAAATTATAATGGAAATATTAAATTTTAAAACAAAATTGGTTCCAATAATCCATTCTTGACCTCAATTTTACACTCACTTTTCAAATTAAATATTAAACTTAGACAATATCTCACTCTTTTTTTAAAAAATAATTAAATAACATGACCATATCTTATAAATTACCATTTTTAAAATTGACCCACTTAATATTTATATTATATATATATTAACAAAATATGACTATTTAAGTCATGTATATATATTTTTTTTTATATTATTATTAATATTACGAATTTCAGTGATCACAAAATGATTGATCGGATAAAATATCAATTATTTTTTAAATTCTTGCTCCAATAATTGTTAAATTATAATAATAATATATTTCTTTTAAAAATTGGCCGATAAATATGCCTAAAGCAGAACCCTAATCTTTAAAGTTTTATGGCACAAATAAATCTCATCATTAAATTTCTTTTTTGAAACTAGAATCTAAATTTGGTAGGAAAAGACAAAAGTTACCAAAGTTAATAAAGATTACTGTGATGTGATGTCTTACATTGAGTGGGAAGAGAACAAAGCACTTCTTATAAGAATGTGGGGCCTCAAGGATGATGTCCCGTTTTGGTTGGTGAGGAGAACAAAACACTATTTACAAGAATATTATTTTTGACCTCTCGTAAAAATTTCAAGAGATTAAAAGATTCAAATTTGTTGAACGAATCTAACGGGTAAAGAAGGGTACGAAGGGTATGGTGGAGGAGGGTCCAAATTCCATTTCGTGATAAAATAAAACTTTCTTTACAAAAAGTCCTGTCCTCTTAACTTTTCCAAAAGATGTTTTCTTTTTTTTTTCCCCTCATTTTTTAAATTTATTTTTAAAGCTTTTATTTATTTTATTGTCCAATCTTTCCCTTCAACATACCCTTTCTATCCAAAATTAAATAATTTTAAAGAAAATATAAAGTATTTTTTAATTTGTTAATTTAAAATGGGCTGGGCTTTCTTAATTGGGCTTTATTAGTTGGGCTTTCTCAATGTCCTCGTCGGCCCAGGTTACTAATCTGTATTACCAATTTTGCGGCCATTGCTGCCTTCGAAGCAGCGTTTTATATGCCGCCATAGACCAAGTTTCTGTTGAATCACTAGCTACTCACCGGCGCCGTGATTCGTCAAGCTTGTTTGCGACGTCGCGGTCTGTATGAGACAAGACCTATGAAATTTTCTATTTCAAGCTATCAGGAGTTTCCACAATGAGTGCAGGTACTCTAGCACATGCGTTCTTAATACTGAGGGCGAGAGAGAGCATGATTTTTCTCTTTTTTTGGGGTGAATTTATGTTAGTTTCGAAGAGGCGAGGGATTAGAGAATTTGTATCATGTCAAATGGTTTAGTGAGTTAAGATTCTTGATTGTTGCTGGTAAAATATATATACAGTTCTGATCGGGGATCGGTTCTTTAAGGAGCTGCATTTTTAGCCTTTTTCAGACAACTAGCTTATTCGGAAGAATGAAAAGATTTGAAAATAGTTGGATATGCTTGCAGAATCTCAACTCTAAATAGGAGTTTCTATCAATTGATTGAAACCAGTGAATGGATTGGGTTTGAGCAATCTGTGGGTTGATTGTGATGTTTTTATTCCATTTGCTTTACATGTCTCTTAGTTGAGCTTAGTCTTCAATGTAGAAAGAGTTGAATTACTTGATGACTATAGAGAATGATTTGAAAGGGAAAATTCATGTTTTTATTCCATTTGCTTATCAGTTGCTTAAACATGATCACCGGATTTTTAAAATTTACATAAATGACTGATAGTTTTCACTCTTTTCAATCTTATTGGGTTCAGACTAATTGTGATTTAGTCTTTTTCGTTTTACTATAGCTTGGTATATCAGGCAATGATGGCCATCCTTTGCGTTAGCTTCTCATTGCAAGTTTTGTGATCTGTGAAAGAACTATTTAGCGGTGTTTAGCTTTGTGAGTAATATTGATATTACCTGGAATTCATATTGTTTCTTCTTTGAGTTTTAGTGGATATATAATGAAGGGATAATTTGCTAAGAGGAGTTAATGAAAACCTTCAAATGCTTTGGTGATGAAAAAGAAGATAATGATTACAACGAGCTTACATAGAATGGATATATTTCTGTTTTAGCTAAATTGATTTGGTGAGAGCTATTGTGATCTTTGCAGGTGGTTCATTTGGGGGAAATAGAGGATTGAGACCGGTACCCCCAGAAAAAGGAGTCTTCCCTTTGGATCATATGCACCTCTGCGACCTGGTATTTCTTTTTAGAGCACTATTGTTTTCACCTAGGATATGTGGTTTTTGGGATTCTTTTGAAGGTTTCTTTGTGTTCATTGCTTGTTTTATGATGCATGAGCTTCATTGCAGGAGAAGAAAGAATACCTCAATTGTCTTAAAACGTCTGGTCACCAATCTGAAAAATGCAGGCACTTATCAAAAAAATACCTTCAATGTCGTATGGAAAAGTAAGACTGTTGAAATTTCTATATTATGTTTTTGTATTAATAAGTGTTGATTTGCTCTCTGTATTCTAGATTCATAAACTTTTGTTTGTGGGAACCTGGGTTATTGTTATCTTTCAATCCTGATGTTTTACACACCAATACACCACTATTAGCTGAAATGGTGGCATAAATGAATGTATATGAACAAACCCTTCATCCATATACCAATTCCAGTAGAACAGCAAGTGCTATCATTGTGATCTAACAAAAAAGGAAAAAAAGAGGTGCATGGTGCAAGTAGCTATAAGTTCCGCCTTTCTGAGGCTCTGCCAACTTTCCCTTCCTTGTCTAGCTTAGCTACAAGCCAACTAACTCATATGCCCTGAAAACTAGGAATGAACCTTTCCCTCGTTTTCTAACAACTTCTATATACTTCATCAATCTATCATTCTACCCTTATAGCCCAAGCCTACCGCTCGTAGATATTGTCCGCTTTGGCCTGTTACGTATCGCCGTCAGCCTCATGCGTATACTAGGGAGAGCGTGGGATTTCACATTTACTCGTCCTGTGATTCTATTCCTTTGAGATGCAATTTGTTCTTTTGAACGGTTTTGGTTCAACTTTGGTTACATTGGTCTAGCACAAACTAGAGAGTAACTGGAAACAGAGTGCATTATTCATTTCTTTTCCTCTTATCTTACGGCAAATAAGGGGGACACACTCGATTGATATTGTTATGAATACTGCTACCAAAATTATTGGTCGTAGTTTGTGTGTGCTACCCATCCAGTTTCTTTTCTCATTGGTTTGAACTTTGTTATTTCTTCTCTAACACAGCTCGGCGGTGTGAGTATGGTTATTCATGAGATTTCATTGGGAACTTGCAGGAATTTGATGGCAAAGCAAGACATGGCAGAACTAGGATTCGGGAATTTGAGTCAGCCCAGTTTGTCTGGCGATAAATTGGAACAAGTTTAAACTGTTCATCCATAGATAACCCTGAGTCGAAGATCTTAGTTGAAGGAAGCGGAATTGATTTTCCTTGATGTATCACTGAACTTAAATCAAGGGACTAATTCAACAAGCCTTTATACCATTCATTGATTGTTTTTATCTCACGCTAGTTTCTAGTCAAATGCAATGCAAGTCTTGTTCTTACATCCCTCCCGACCACGGTCGGGCCGGGTTCCCTATTTAAAAATCACTTTCAATCTTTCTTAAAATTTGAATTCGTAGTCATATCTTAAAAGTATTTGGAATACTTTTCTTTTTTTAGTTTTCAAAACATATGTATCAAAACATGAAGACCCATGGAGAGAAATATCATTTATAAGCATAATTTTTTTTAAAAATAGAATGACATAATTTTTTTTAAAAATAGAATGATTACCAGACGTGACCTTAATTTTAGATTATTTCTTAAAAATTAAGCTTATGAACACTGATTCTCCTGAAGAAATTTTTTTGTTTGATATCTAATTTTTGCTTGTGAGAATACAAATTATGAGGGAAAAACCAAAAATCAAATAAAAAATAATTATAAAATATGCTTATTATATTATGTCAAGGTAGCTGGAATAACTCAGTTGGTTAGAGCGTGTGGCTGTTAACCACAAGGTCGAAGAGGTTCAAGCCCTCCTTCTAGCGCTATTAAACGATATTTATTGTATTATTTTCAATATTAAAAATTAATTTATATAATTAAAATTATTGAAATTAACATCCGCTGGAATAGCTCAGTTGGTTAGAGCGTGTGGACCTTAACCATAAGGTCGAAGAGGTTTAAGCCCTCCTTCTAGCGCTATTAAACGATATTTATTGTATTATTTTCAATATTAAAAATTAATTTATATAATTAAAATTATTGAAATTAGCATCCGCTGGAATAGCTCAGTTGGTTAGAGCGTGTGGCTGTTAACCACAAGGTCGGAGGTTCAAGCCCTCCTTCTAGCGATTTTGTTTTTTATTTTTCTCCTTAATTAATTTCCATTCTCTGACACTTTCCGCCTTTTTCTTTCCGGCCTATGAAACTGACATCGGTTGGAATAGCTCAGTTGATTAGAGTGTGTGGCTGTTAACCACAAGGTTGGATGTTCAAGCCCTCCTTCTATCGTTTTTTTTTTAATTTTTCTCTTTAATTAATTTCCATTGTACACTTTCGAGCTTTTCATTCAGGCTTATAAAACTAACATCTACTAGAATAGTTTAGTTGGTTAGAGCGTGTGGCTGTTAATCACAAAGTCAGAGGTTCAAGCCCTCGAACCCTCTTTCTAGAGAAGTTTTTTATTTTTTCTCTTTAAATAATTTCCATTCTTCATAGTTCAAAAATCCGCTTCTAACACTTTTCCGGTTGGCCTTTAGCCCTGTGTAAAACCTTACCCATAAGGACGGACTGACGGCGACACCAGATAAGGCCATGAAGAGCCACACAACACACAATCATGATCCTTTTTCCACTCCAGACTTCACTTCCTCAACCCCCAATTTCCCAAAATGGAGGCTCTCCATCTGGGTTCTTCCTCCTTCCGTTCCTTCAACTACATTACAAATTCCACCCACACCCTTAATCGCTTCCGCCCACTAACCTTTCGCAGATCCAAAATCAGAGCCGTCGGCACTGTTCCACAGAGCCAATCCGACACCAGTGAGCCTCAGGAGCCTCCCATGGTTGATTTCGCTTTCGTTAATGTAAGCTGTAATGTTCGATTTTTAGGGTTTATACTTAGATTATCGAGGCTAATTTATGTGTTTGTTGAAGTCTGTATTGCTTCCTGATGGAACTCCTGATGTGCACTTTCGTCGAGCATGTGGTGGGCAAAAACTCAGAAACATAATGCTTGATTCCAATGTTGAATTGTATGGGCCTTATGTGAGTTTCCCAGTTCCTTAACTTCATGAATTGGGGTTTTCTTAGTTTTGATTATAATAGGGCTTTGATGTTGTTCTACAGTCGAGATTTCTGTTGAACTGTGCGGGTGGAGGGACCTGTGGGACTTGTATGGTGGAGGTGATTTTACTGCATTAGATCATGTTCTTAATGAGGATTTAATCAATACCCTTTTCATATCTCGGTTCTGAGTCTCTGTTTGTTTGATCATTATGGCAAAAGAGTTAATCAAAATCTGATGCGTTGGCATTGAACAAGGTGAAGAAGAAATTCAATGTTAATCTTCTGACTGCAATTCTTATCATCATTTCAGATCGTTGAAGGGAAAGAGCTATTAAACCCTCGCACAGACATAGAGAAAGACAAACTTAAAAAGGTTTGTATACAGATTCCATTGCCATTAAGCTGAGAATCTCTGGCTTTTGGATTGGTTTCAATTCCTCTGAATCAAAGACATATAATGGTCTTGTTTTTCATACACAGAAACCCAAGAACTGGAGATTAGCTTGCCAAACCATTGTTGGGAAACCAGATTCCAGGGGGATGGTAATGAGTAGAAATTTGATTGATTGATTGATAGAACAGTGTCCTGAGTTTATTGTTTGTTTTCTTTGGATGAAGGTTGCTGTTCAACAGTTGCCTGAGTGGAAAGCTCATGAATGGGGTTATGAAAAAGTAGAGCTTTCAGAATCATCAGAGTCTTCAGAATCTGCATAATTTAATAACAACCTTTTGTTTTACCCATCAGAGTCAGCTGAGATGATTGAGCTACGGACATTAAAGCTAAGCTCCTTGCCGCCGCTGCATTAACAATGTAATTATTCCTCGTTTAATTCAGTTTGTCCCCTTTTTTTTTTTTTTTTTTTTGAATTAGTGATGTCATGCTCTAATTGCATATGCAAAAATTCATAATAAATACGCTTAAAATAAAGTTGTAAACTTACCTTTCAAAACTTAAATAAATATAATATAATTTTTTTAACAAAACACCTATCAACTGATTAAATTTTTTAGAAGGCTGTAATGGAAAGCCCAATTAGAACATTATATGCTAGCGCTAGGCTTGAGCTATTAAACAAGTAGCTAACTTGATAATATTAAAAGTCTAAATCCTCATCCATCGTGTTGTTGAACTTCATAACAAGTTAGAAAATTGAGTAATACACGTTAAAAGAGCAAAATAAGTTTAAAATTAAGAATATGTACAATTTTAACCAATGAAATTATTTCGACTTTTGCAAATACAAGCGATTGATCTACTTATAAACGACAGGAGAAGAAGAATCCAACAAAAGCAAGACATACATTCATATAAATTAAAGGCATCAAACCAAGGGCCCAAAACAAATCAAAGGAGAAGAAGATAGAACAAAGGAAGAACAGCAGAAAACCTTGCTTTTCCTCCTCTTATTGCAGAGGGAACAGAGCAAAAGGAAGAAAAAAAAATCGCTTAATTTATTTGGGCCTTAGTAATCGCTTGGAATTGGGCTGGGCCCATAGGCCATAAAGGCATAAAAGTAGATAAGCCCAGCTAAGCCACCGCCAACGAGTGGCCCAACCCAGTAAATCCAGTTGTCGTGAAAGTCCCCACTGACCACCGCCGGTCCAAATGACCGGGCCGGGTTCATCGATCCGCCGGAAAACGGTCCGGCTGCCAAAATGTTTGCTCCGACGATGAATCCGATGGCAATTGGCGCAATTGTGCCCAAAGATCCCTTCTTTGGGTCGGCCGCCGTCGCATAGACCGTGTAAACCAGACCGAATGTGATGACAATTTCCATCACAACTCCTTCCGCTGCTCCGATGCCGGCCGCCACGCTGTGGACCGGAACTGCCTGCAGGGGAAAAAATGATAAAACTTTTCAACATGGGTGTTGAAGTTTCAAGCCTTTTTCATATTTATAGCCACATTATATGTTAAAAATGGGTATGAGAATGCGAAGAATTTAGGACTAAAACAGAGAAATGACCAGGCCGCCAGTAACATATTTGAGAAGGTAGCAGGCGACAATGGAGCCAAGAAGCTGAGCAATCCAGTAAAATATGGTCGTAATTAGGCTGATTTGGTCACCAAGAAGAAGGCCGAATGTCACCGCTGGGTTGACATGGCCACCGGAGATGTTGGCTCCGACAGAGACTGCAACAAACAGAGCAAATCCATGGCAAACCGCCACCGCCACCAGCCCCGCTGGGTCCAAAGCTGCAGAGGATGTTATTTTATCTGGCAGAAAATGACACCAAAGTTGTTGAGTTAATCCAAATATAGTTGAGCAAGATAGATAAGAGTGTGGGGGGAAACTGACCGTAGGCAATGGCGGAACCGACGCCGGCGAAAACGAAGAGCAAGGTGGAGATGAACTCAGCAAGATACGCCTTGCAAGAGCGCAAGCTAAAGGAATCTTGGAAGCTTCCAATGGTGAACCAAGCCATTTTCAAACAAACTTAGAGCCTACGCCTTATGAATTATTGTTGAGCTTCTCATATTAATCTTCTTCTTATATAGACATTCCACACAATTCCATTGCGACAAAATGACCGGTCACTGTTCGTCTTTCATGTAACTTCTGAGATTTACCCATGTGAAGAACTCACCAACTTTCTTTTTAAAATGTCCCCTATGTCATCAATATTTTCAAATCCCAAATTTTCAACAAAATAATTATAAAAAAAAAAAGGAGACCATTAAAACATGGCTAACAATTTTGTAATATTAGATATATAGAGAGAAAAAGTTTCAAATCTAAATCTAGCTGACGATATGACAACTTCATTGAACATAATATTTCGGTGAAGATTTAGGCAATAAGTTTTTGGGTAGGTATGTGTGAGATTTCATGTTGGTCGGAGAGGGATGGTAAGGGTGTGAAAACCTCTTCCTGGAAAACTAAAAAAGGACAATGTCGGATTGAGTATGATTCAAAGACGGTGTGTCTTTGCCAGCCGGGCGACCTATTGGGAGTTATCAAAATCGGAAATAGAATACAATGTTTTTGCTAGGATCTTAGCTGGATTTGAATGGGTTTAAAGGGAAATGTACAGAGAGTGATCAATAATAGTGTTTCTCATAATCATAGAGGTGAGAGGGGGAAGAATGTAGAATGGAGCCAAACAAAAGGAGATGAGAATGATATATGATCATCAATAATGTTTTCAAATATGAGTGGATAAGGGTCTTTTTCTTTTGAAATATATGGATAAGGTTTATATAATAATATCTGATCATCTGATGGATTCTATAGATGCCAAGTAGGTTTATTAGGATCTCATTTTAAAACATTATTGGTTTATATATTTTTATTTGTTTTAATTGGATCGAATAAATATGATTTTTTAAAAATACTTAAAAAAAACAACCCAAAAATAGAGAGTTAAGAACAAGCTAAATTCTACAAACAGAATAAATAAAAAATAACTTGAAGCATTCAGTTCGAACCTTAGTAAAGTAGAGATCAGTCGATTTGCATATGTTCGGTAGCACAGCAATTGTATCCATTTTCATAAAATGCAGATCTTTGTGAGAGATGAGCTTCACGGATATGATACTCGTTCCACTCCTTCGACCCATACTGCTTGAAAATTTCACGAGCAGCAAATGAATCCTTCTTCTTTTTCCTTTTATTTCTGAAGCATTGCGGTGACATGAAATCAGCCCTGACAGTGAAATCAAACAATTCAGGATTGTAAACAGAGATTCACACATGGAAGGAACTAGAAAGTACATGAAAAGATGAGCATATTGAAGAAAAAACGAACCAAATCGTGTACATTTTTCTAGGTGATGCATTTATAACAGTAGCAAGTGTCAAAGGATTGATGGAGTTCATTAAGGGAAGGTCACGAATATATAAGTAGGACACATTATTTCTATTGGTATGAAACCTTTTGGAAAAACCAAAAGTAAAGCCACAGGAGTTTATACTTAAAGTGGGCAATATTATACTAATGTGGACGTTCGTTGTTCCTAACAGCAGGCAACTAAATATTGATAATGAGAAAATCATTCCGAAGATATTTATCGAATCAAATCGCGAAGTAACAAACAAAACATTCTGATATTTGATCCTTGATGGTTGAGTTCGGAATGAAATGTATTAGAAGTTGTTAACATACCTTTAACTTCTGTTTTGCATCTTTCTCCAGAACAAGTCCAGCTTCTGTAAATGCATCAATGATGACTTCTTTAAAAGCTCAGGAAATTTAAAAGTGAAAAATGTTTGGTTATCTTAAGAACTTGAACCAAAAAGAAACAGATGGAATAATTTTTTTCTGCAGGATATGTTTGAGATGAATCTATAAAATGAATATGACAGGCTCGTAACAGTCTTCTGACATCGCCAATTTCTTCCACAGGAGCATAGAGAACGCGGGCTTTGGCAAAGGAACCTCTCATACAATCCTCATATCACACAGACATTATTGGGAATAAAAAAAATGAACTTCCAAACTACGTAGATGAGTGTTCTTCAAGTTACTTTCCCAAGATAATGCTTGCAAACAAAGTTTGGAAACAAATTATTCAATCTCATCATTAAAAACACCACTTTCTGTAAATTTGGTAAGTTGTTGAAAGTGACAAGATTCAAACCAAAATAGAGATACTTCTAATCAAATGCGACTGTATTAATCCTTGGTGGGCTGCAGTTATGATTGAAATGGTATCTATGTAGAAAATTTGATGCTTGAACATAACAGAACTCACCAACCCCTTCAGCTTAATTAGTAATGGCCTATTATCCAATGCATCCATTATTTTAGAGGAGATACCTCACAAAGAAGATGTGTCATCACATACAAGCTCTACAAATGTGAGATCTCACCTCGGTTGAAGAAGGGAACGAAACATTCTTTAAAAGGGTGTGGAAACCTCTCCCTAGCAGACACATTTTAAAAACCTTGAGGGAAAGCCTGAAAGGGAAAGCTCAAAGAGGATAATATCTGCTAGCGGTAGGCTTAGGCTATTACAGTTTTCTTTCTACTTTTAATACAAATATCCAACAAAAAACATGCAACTCATGATTAGGGCCTCAAGGTTTTTAAAACATGTTTGCTAGAGAGAGGTCTCCATACCCTTTATAAAGAATGATTCGTTTTCCTCCTCAACCGATATAGGATCTCACAATCCACCCCCCGGCACTCGAGGCCCAGTGTCCTCGCTAACACTCGTTCCCCTCACCAATCGATGTGGAATCTCACAAAAAATGTCCCATTAGTAAGTATAATCACTCTCAAAACTTCAGAAGCAGCCTCAACTCACTCCTTGTTCCACAACTTAAACATAAGTACCATTAGATGAAATGTTTAGGTTATAAATATTGATTTGTCAATTCCCAGACTGCACAGCTACAGTTATATGCTTTTGTAATATAAATTCCACATACCCTCAGAAGGGCTGGCGTGCATGTACACAGGTCTCCATGTTTGGCTGACTGTTTTGGGCTTTTTCTTCTGGTCAGCAGCACTCCAGAATTCCTTTTTACCAGTCATATTCGCATTCAGGCTCCAACCATCATCAGCATAGAGTCCCTGACGCATTGGAATAGAACTCAGTTTTATAAGGATTAGAAGCTAGTCCACCACCAGTTTATTACTAAGAACATCATTTCAACATCCAAATTCAGGCTCAGATCGTGTTAAATTACTATTCAACTCTAAAGCTTAAGCTGATAAGTAAGGCATATCTAATCATATCCTTGACCTGCCCTTCCTCTAACTTGAAGATAATCTATTGTTAAATCACGACTAAACAACTGAACTCAAAGTAGATAAGTTATGGCATATTCAATAATTCGTTCATATTTTTAATAGAAAATCATTCCAACTTCAAATTAATCGTTAATATAATGAGCTTCAGAGCTAGATTACGAGCTGCTATATGACATATACGGACTTGTACATTTCAAGAGACGGTCGACTCTACAAAAGCAGCACAGCAGATTAAATACAGCCAAACAGAGAATCTTATAAAGAGAGCGAAACTTTCAATCCATGGATTGAGCTTAGATATCTCTGATTAACTGATAATTTTTCAAGTAACATCGATCAAAACTTCCTCTCAGTCTTAATCGATTGAATTAGAACTATTTGATTGATCAAAACATCCACTAATGTTAGGTTATATCCCGTTTCAAAAGATGAAAATGGAGCCAAACATCGAGCATTGTTACGAAAGCAATAAGCTCAGAAATTTGTAGAATTACAAGATTTGTAGAGCATTGCTTAAGGAGATTTTCTCTGAATCCAAACAGAGTTTTTCATTTTTATGAATCATACCTGAAAAGAGACCTGCAAACTACCATCCGCAACCCCTGCCTGGTCGCGACCGGACCTGCACAGATCATTCAGCATAATGGACGAGAAAGGAATTCGCACGTACCTTCTCCACGTGCGAAGGATGAAGCATGGAAATATAAACGATTAATTAATTAATTATATATACATTATAAATAATTGCGGTGGAGGAATAAGAATATATACGTGAATTTTATGCTTAAATTTATAATATTATTCGTTTCCCCATCAAGTTCTTGTGGGCCATAGAGGAACCTAGCCCCTCCCTCAAATACCACCATTTACCTACTTTATTTTTTTTAATTAAATTATAAATTTATATTTAATTTTATATTTTCAAAAATTAACCCATAATTAATCTCTATAGTTTCAAATAGTCATATACTACAACAAGTGATTGTCTACATACGAGCAAGAAATGTCTTTTTGCTGATAATTCGAATAAGGTCAAACAGGGTAATAACCTTCTAGCGTTATGCACGCACCTGATATTCAGTACGAACCATCTACAACTCGAAAAGCATCCATTCTAATAAACCTGAAATTGCAATGGCACGGGAGTTTGTCTAGATCAAGTATCTTCTCGATATCTCGAGCCTTCAAATAGGCTCTCTCTAATTCAATTGGCAGCCATTAGAGAGCCCCCTTAGGACCTCCCATTCTTTGTTTTCCATGGTTTGTCTTGGAATATTATTTGGGTGCAAAAGGTCTCGCTCCCCCACAGACTATCTTCTCTCAGCTTTATTCCTCATTGCCATTCTTTCCTTTCTCCGTCTCCTCTGCTACCTCCTTCCTCGCTTCTTTAAACAATCCTGTCGTCGTCGTCGTCCATGCCATGACCGGAATCCCGATCCTGCCGCCATCGTCGAGCCTCCACTGCAGACTGATGTCACCCATCTTCACCAACCAACTCCTCTGCCAGAAAACAACCTTCTTCTTACCTCCTCTGCACCACCTGCTGCAGATACTCATCTTCCTGCTTTCTCGAGATAATACAGCATGTTTCGAGTCGTTTTCGCGTCGAACATGCTGTTCTTATTGTCCCTTTTGTGCTTTTGATTGTTCGGGTTGTGCGGTATACCGATGTCATCCGTGCTAAGGTATGAAATCAAAGTGATTTGTGAGCTGTGTATCATACTGATTCAGAGGATTCACTCTTAGTTTAAGAGAGGCAATAAAAATCAACTTTTTAACACACAAGCAGAAAAATGTTAGCATTTGTTAAGATTATGCATCAGTTTGTAACATAATGAACAATCTTGGTTGTCTTCAATGTCTTGCTCTGGTACCTCGGTTCTTGCACTTCTCTATGGCACTCGGCGCTGCAATTTAGTGAGCAGACATGTCTTTACATCATATTGAGCTTCTTTACATATGCATTTATCAAAAAAAGCTTATGAAAAATGAGTATGTTAAGCATCCGATTATGCCAATACTTTCCTAATCCAATTGCTTCAGAACCTTTCATGATTCGGAGTCTTTAATATGAATCGTTAAACATCCTGCGAAATCCAATCTAAAAGGGTAAGGACGAAAGTAAAATATAACATGAAGATGCACGTTTTTTCAGTAATGAAAAAGTAAGCAAACAGATCATGTGAAACTTCTCTTCGGTAGACGCGTTTTAAAGCCGTGGAGCTGATTCCCTGGTAGACGCGTTTTAAAGCCGTGGAGCTGATTCCCTGATAGACACGTTTTAAAGTCGTGAAACTGATTCCCTTGTAGACACGTTTTAAAGCCGTGAAGCTGATAACTATACGCAACGGGCCAAAGCCGCTTTACTATTTCAGAACAATTGATCATAGCAAAACATTTGGATTAAAGTTGACTATATGAAATGTATCTTCCTTTTAAGCTTCCCCTCCGCATATGGTAGAAGAGGTTTCCACACCCTTAGTGGGAGGTCCAGTACCCTGAAGAAGACGATAAATCAATGAAGAAGACGACCTAGCACGTTGGAGATAATGGAATAAAAATCTTTACCACTTTTAGGCGAAAGCAACACAGCCGCTTCCCCTAATTTAACCTCACATCCATTACTCCCACAGAAAAGCCATTTGGCAGAAGACAAATCAACACAGCCCCTTCCTTTTTCGCCGGTTACATAATTGACATGAAACCACATCATTTCTTTATATTTCAACTAATTAATACTTTATAAGCTTTACAAATCATTTGTTTATTAATCAAAAAGTTTAGATAACAGAGAGAAAATTAACAATAAAGTTGCAAAGATTTCATACTCACCTTCTAATGTGAACTGGTTTAATCAGAGGGAGAGAAAGAGAAGAAGAATATGTACAATTTGATTCTGTAAGTAAAAGTGTTTGTCAATAAGAATTGGGAATCTCAGGCCTACAAAATGTGACTTATTAACATCCTTCCTAGTTGCCATCAACATTTTCTGTAAAATGTGAACTGCCGTGTACCTGTTGAACGGGAAAAAATGGGAAAAAAAACAAACAAAAAAGAAAAACAACTCCATCAAAAGGCTGAGTTGCATCAGATCATGAATGCCTGGCCTCATCTGTAGGCGAAGACTTGGAATCTGCTGGGTTTGGCGTGGATTTTTTGTTGACATTACATACACGAGGGTGTTGAATTATCACAAAAATCGATTCCTTCGAACTTTCCATTTGGGAGAGCGAGGTCGGCTGCGTCGAATAAACAGAGTCTCTCAAAATGTATTGTAGTAAGTAAAAAGTTTAAGAACATCAAAATGAAGATGAAACTGAAATAACATAACTAGCTCAAAGAATTTACCACGCCAATTTGCCAATTATGACTGTTAAACTCTCTAAAAGTTGATGCATCCACGTCCTGTAATTCTTGCAGCAATTAGTAAACAAAATTGCATCTGAAGGATGGCCCCTTCAACTTTAAGCAATGTTCATTATCGATCTTCACTAACACTATTTTGTATCATTCTAATAAATTACCTTGCTAGTAAATTTTACAAGTCAACAAAAGATTAAGAGAGAAAAAAGATTTCTGGGTTCATCGTCTCTGTATTGATTCTAATGTAATACTTACAACGCTGTAAATAGGAGGGATAATCCTATTCTCTTCAGACTTAAAAGTTTGCATAACAGAGAAACGGGAGGCCAAGTCTTGGGACCTAAAGATCCAGCTGCAATATGGAGAGGGAAAAGCCAATAACCTTACAGACTGAAATTCTCCCAAGAAAAATTAAGCTATTCTCATAAAAGTATGATCATATACATATACATACCCGATGTAGCAGAAGATGCAGAAGAGGGCCCATTCTCGTACTAACAGACGAAGCCAGTAAATTTCCACTGAATCGTCCATGTTCAGGAATATCTGAAACCAAACAAAAGACTGAGGAGTGAGGACTGATCCATATATAGCATATAAAATCGATTTAACGATAAGATGCCATATCGAATCATACCATAATTTCTGCCATGACAACAATTTGCATTATTCCCCGGAATTTTCTGTGTAATATATATGGAGGTAGCACATCAGAAACAAGATTTACCATCTAAATATGACATGTAGATAAGAGTCTACAAAGTAATTGCATACTTGAACATCTTGTATTTCGTTAGAATGGCATCGTGCATTGCTTGAACGTCCTCTTCCATAATGAAACTCAATTGTTCTTGCAATGCCAGTAGATTTTGATATATGTGGTGGAAAATCACATAGAAGGAAATGAAGTAATTAAGCAGAAGTAAGACCTGGATCAAATAGGAAGCTGGGATTGAGAATCAAGGGAGGTGAAATCGTGCAACAGCGATCATTTCTAAAGCATGAGGCTACAGCTCAGTAAACTCACAGATAAGTAAGGTATGGAAGCTCGGTAACCAACAAGCGTCAAATAAAATATACAGCCAATTGAAGCAGTAGTTCGTCGCTCAGAAACTGAAAGGTGCTCGGACATGATGCAATAGCCATGAGAAATAAGTAAAAAGGACACAACAGAAGCCGTCTGAAAGAGCACTCCAGTTACATATACCCCAAATGACATCCATAAGGAGCATGTCTCAATATAAAAACATGAATACCTGCGATTGTAGATTAAATAGGAGTTCAAATGGGCCAAGAGAAACTATAAATTTTGGGAATACAAAGTCCCAGATCATGGTATATGAGTAAGGACAACTTTGTCCATTGACAAGAAGCCTTTTGGAGAACCAAAAGCAAAGTCACGAAGAGCTTATACCCAAAGTGGACAATATCATACCATTGTGGAGATATGTCGAAATTGGTTGTCCCTAATGAGAAAAGTAAAGAATAAAATTATAAGATTTGCAGACTAATCTCATTTCAAATCAGATCAAGGGAAGATTTCACGTCGATATTGAATTCCAATTTAACAGTTTATAACACCATTTACCAGAAACAAAAAAGGAAAGGAAAAATAGATTGAACATACCAAAAAAGGAAAGATAAAGTTAGCTGCAAGGCTTTAAGAAGAGGAAGGGAGGCGAGTGACCACTGCAAGTTATTGGTCTGCTCTCGAGCAACAACAATCCATGAAAAAAAGTCACAATTAATACAACAATCCGTGAAAAAAAATGAAAAAGAAGTCACAATTAATACAAAATCCACACCTGAAGCTACAAAAACGACGATGATTGAAAATCCAGACGAAAACGCTAAATACATAATTGTGAAAGAAGAATACGCATACAGTTAAAAGAACTTATTCGTCATTTTCTTAAGGCGACAATTTCTAACCTCTGTAACAACATCAAAGGGGGAAATTAATTAATTATTGTTGAATTGCTTGCAAAACAAGACGAACGAGTAACTCGGAAATCAAGTACCGAGTCAAAACCGAAAGAAGCGAGAAAATTAAATAATCTAACAAACCTATCGATATAATCCTCTCGAATCAAAGAGTGCATAGAGATCGAATTAAAACATCCAAAGCCAGTAGCTCCGTATAGTTTGCCCGAATCAAGCGATATCGTATAATTAAACCGAATCAAAACGATCAAAGTAGGCTCGATCAATACAGAAATTGATCCATTCAGAGAGTTCACTTCAAGAACTGATAAACAACTAAAAGATTCATCAAAATCCACCAAATCAGCTCTTAGCGGAAACTGATTTCAAACTCTAAAAGCTGCTTCCCACCAAATCAAAGTTGAACAAACAGTGAACAAGAAAGAAGAAAGTATTCGAACCTGAAAGTGACGGTTCTTGTAGATGTTAACAGTCCAGGAGCAGGCGGAGAGTAGCCAGATGAAGGAGAAGACCAAGTAGATAGAAGGAAGAGGCCGATACGACTCGTCGACTCCGATGGGATGCGACTTGTCGACACTGTCAGACACGTTCATTCTTCTAACGAAGATTGAAGATAGTGCCCCTTTTTTCGGTCGTGGAATTAAGTGCCTATTTTCCCGCTTTATATGCAGCAATTCTAATAAATATATATATATATAATATATATTGCATGTTTCTGATTACGTGGAAATCTATTTTTATTATTTTGTCTAAAAACGACCGTAAATAGAAAATTTTAATTCAAATAGCATAATAATTAAACAAGCATTAAAGTTTGACTGATAATAAGATCAATTAATATATATATATATATTAAGAAAGAGAGTTAACAATATTTTATCCCTAGATGAAAATTAATTAAGATCTTAAATTGGAATAAATGGGGAATATTAAAACATTTAAAGAATATTAATTTGGTAATTAAATTTATTGCTGACATAAGTGACACAGAAAATGTGGGCACGTCGGTCGGGAAATGAGGTTGGTGGTGTGATGTCCTCCTAACCACTCTCCCCAATTTCACCACAATTTTTTGGATCATCAACTCCACCTAAATATAGTTTTATTTTATTTTTTATTTTTACTATTACACCCTCTATGTATATTAAAATTACTGTTTTAACTTCTGGTCTAAAATTAAATAATTAATCTATGGTGTTGGTACATTTTTGTGTTAAATTACTATTATAAGTAATATTAAATTTAATGTGAATTTTGATGGATTAAATTTTATTTTAGACTGAGTTTAGGATAAGATAAAATAAGAATTTGAATCATTAATTTAATTTTGACTACAAATTTGAATGAAAGAGTAAATTTTATAATCATGGGACGTGCGGCCCATATTAACAGGATTTGGTCGGAATATAATTCCATCCGAAGATTTGGGAAGACCCACAAATAATAATATTATAATCATGAAAAATGGAAAAGGAAAAATAATAATTTAAAGGGTGATATTATGAATGTAGCATTAGGTAAACAAACTTACTACCAACTTACTTTCACTTTCCTTTTCATCTAATATTTCTAATCCATTCAACCAAATTCAAACCCATCTAAAAAGCTTTCAAATTTCTTTTATCATTTCAATCATTATTATTTAAACACTATACATAATTGTGCGGCAAAGTCAATTCGTTCTTATACGGCCAAGGGACGTATGCTCGAGCCTCTAGCCTTGGTTTAAGAAGAAGGTTTTAGAAAACGAGGGCAGGGTGACATTTTCGAAAAAGAGATTTTGAAAGAGGTGTTATATATGCAGATAAGAGAGTAACAACAATGGCTCACAGTATATGCGTTATATGCTCGAGCCTCTAGCCTTAGTTTAAGAAGAAGGTTTTAGAAAACGAGGGCAGAGAGACATTTTCGAAAAAGAGATTTTGAAAGAGGTGTTATATATGCAAGCAAGAGAATAACAACAACGGCTCACAATATATAACTACTGTTAGGGAGAAGTTGACAACTAGTCATATCCCAGTATGAGGCATTTCATGTCTAGTAGGCCTAGACATGATTTTTCCAAAACGTCATACTTTCTAGAAGTACAAAAGTAAAACACTAGAACATGAAAAGACATGAAGGTTTTGGCTTGTCATGGGCATACGGTCATGGGCAACACGCCTTGGACGAGCATGGCCGTGACATTCTCCCCCACCTAATTGGTTGACGTCTTTGTCAACCAACTACTTTCAAACCTGGCGATGTGGGTGGCGGCAGAGTCTAGATCTTCAGCGCGTTCCCAGCTTGTTTATTATGTAGGGAGATTCTTCCATTTGATAAGGAATTCGCGGATCTTACGTACAGGTCTTCCTATCTTCCAAACCCTGTCAACTAGGATCTCCTCTATTTCTCTGGTGTCTCTTTGTTTCAGATCAATGCTCGGTCTAGTGATTACATTTCGCTGGTCGTCGTCTGGGTCAAAGTGATAGGGCTATACAGTGAAAAGTTTCCACACTCTTATAAAGAATATTTCATTCATCTCTCCAATGGAGGTAAGATCTTACCGGTATAAAACTGCTTTTTTTTTTTTTTTTTTTTTTACTTTGAAATAAGTATATTGATTTTTTATTTAAATAATAATATAAATATCAATACATAAGCCATTTATTATTAGCTCAAAAGTGGATGGTTGAATCCTTCTTTATCACAATGATTTAACTAAAAATTAATAAAAATATTACCATTAATATCGTGTAAGAAAGTAGCTATTTTTTATTGGGCCTCGATTTTTTGTTTGGGATTGAGTAACATCACCGGCCCAAGGAGAAAAGCCCAATAAGGCACAACTAGGTTGGCCCAATACATGGCCCGTAAGTCCTAATTAATAACATTATTAATTAAAAAAAATAGTTGGAAGCAATTTGCAAGTAGAATACGTCACATACCGGTAAATAATATAATAAAAAATTAATTATCAAGTCATGGCAAAATAATAATAATTTCCCATTATTTTTATAATTATATTATTAAATATCAATTTCAACAAAATTGACACATTTCTATTCAACTTTGACTCAATATTGTCTGTATAAATTATTAAATAATCATTACTCCATTATCGGTGCAATTGAATATATATAATGTTAGTGTTACTATTTTTTTAAAATTTTTTTTGTTAAATTTTAAATAATCAATTCAAATTATTAGATTTGAAAACAAAAATCAATCGATATATAATTATTTACTTTAGCATTATATTATTTACAAAATTATAAAACATATATTTTCTCCCTTAATTTAGATTTCGATTCAATTATTTATTTTATAATGAGATTTTTTAAAAAAGAATATTACACTTTTTAAAAAAACAATATTATACTCAAAATAATTAATTACAAATACATATTTGTGAATTGCTTATTGGAATCTTATATTCAATTATTTTTTAATCATGTTACATTTTTTTAATTGTTTTTTATAATTAAGACAGATTTGTCGAGTCAGAAAAATAAGAAAATTCCAGCAGCCAATTGGAGAGGAGAAGAAAGATAGAAACCCTAAAATGGTGGGTCCCATATTTGTGATTTGGGTCCTACGCTTTTTCATATATTAAAATAATAATAATTTTAAAAAAAAATATTATTATTAGTGTTTTATAACAATTTTAATAAATTTATGGAGACTTAATTGAAAAATATAATTAAAAGTTTAATTAATTAATTATAATCAAAATTCAATTGTACAAATATACATATATATATATGTTCTCAATAAATAGGGTAGGTTATATTTATTACAACCGGAATAAAATTGATTTTTAAAAATGAATTTTGTCTAAGAAAGGATAAAGACGGCGACGTTTAAAAATTACCAAAATTGTAATTTAGTAAAAAATATATTTATTATTACTATTATTATTATTAATATTATTAATATTTAAATCTGTGTTCCTAGGGGCAAGGAGCGGCCCCAACGACATTCCCTACAAAAGCTTCTCATTGCCATATTCGAACAGAGCATCAAATCGACGGACTCTGTTACAAATGGCGAAGCCAAAGAGCTCATTCCCCACTACTCCACCACCACTTTCTTCTTCATTTCCGTCCACCCGACCGGTTTCCGGTGCCGGACCGGCTCAACCAGACCCACCGCCCCGCAAGAGAACCAGAGACTGCAACAGACATCCTGTTTTCAGAGGCGTACGGAAGAGAAGCTGGGGTAAATGGGTGTCGGAAATCCGCCAGCCGCGTAAGAAATCCCGAATTTGGCTCGGCACTTTTCCCACGCCGGAAATGGCAGCGCGTGCACACGACGCAGCTGCGTTGTGCATTAAAGGTGACTCGGCTATCCTCAATTACCCTGAACTCGCCTCATTTTTGCCCCGCCCCGCGTCGCTCATGCCGCACGATATACAAGCCGCCGCCGCTAAAGCGGCGG
Source organism: Cucurbita moschata (assembly GCF_002738365.1). Classification (NCBI taxonomy): domain Eukaryota; kingdom Viridiplantae; phylum Streptophyta; class Magnoliopsida; order Cucurbitales; family Cucurbitaceae; genus Cucurbita; species Cucurbita moschata. The sequence goes on along the minus strand of NW_019268546.1, from coordinate 2,463,614 downwards.
CGATGGCCACTGCATTGCCGTCGCCATCGGAGGAGGAGGAGCTTAGTGAGATTGTGGAGTTACCGAATATAGAAGACGATTTTGGTACTGAGTCACTGAACGAGTTCAAATTGGTTACTGAATCGTGGGAATGGTGGGAGTACGTGGCAATGCCGTTGGCGGCAGAATTCGGCAGCTGTTCTTTCTCCGACCAGTTGGCGGCGGAGGACAGTTTATTCCCCTGCAGCTTTTATGGTGCTCTGTGGGATTAATTACCGCGGGATTGCCAGGTAAAATTGGCGACAATTCACGCGGTAAAAAAATATATAAATTATCGCTTTACTCCATAGCCATTAGTCACCGAGGTTATTTAAATTTTAAGGAAAAAAAAATAATATAATTGATATTCTTGTAAGATATTAAAAATGTATTGAAATTAAATACTGTGATATATTTGTTATTCTAATCCTTAGTTTCCAGGTTGTCTAATTTTGGAGTTCTTCAATTATTTTCAAAATAAGGTCGATTGATAATTTAGTTAAATGAATGTTTCCCTTCAAAAAATAATTATTATTTAGATAAATGTCTTTTTTTTTCCTTTGATAATGAATATAAATAAATTGACATGGCTTAAAATTATAATTATTGGTTTTGTAATATTCATACTTTTATACTCTATATTTTGTCTAATTTTATCTAATGTTTTATTTTCACACAAAATTTCTGAGAAATTTAAGATTTTAGTAGCTAATTTCTAATATGTATATATTTAATGGATGAAAATTAGAGAAAATTACGGAGTTGAATTATTTTTGTATTAATTTATTTAATTGTTTATTGAATTATCGGAAAAGCGATAATTAATTTAAACTACGATGTTGACAATTAAATTATTAATAATTTAAAAAAAAAATAGAATTAAAACTATAGTTTAAAATTTTAAACGGTAATAAATTTGAAAATGGTATTTTTAATTCTGTTGATAAAATTTTAATATCCCGATTTAAGAAAATGAAAGAGTGGGGATAGATTTAAGAGATAAGATTGAGGAGAGAGAGAGTTCCGTTGGCGTTGGGCGCAAGGGATGAAGTCGGAACGCGAATTGGGATTTTTGTCAAGTGTACCGTTAGTGGGACCCTCACACACTTACCACTAAAGACAAAAAAAAAAAAAAAAAAAAAAAAAAAAAAAAAAAAAAAAAAAAAAAAAAAAAAAAAAAAAAAA
>NW_019268546.1:2446307-2462140 GCF_002738365.1 Cucurbita moschata | reverse complement strand
AAAAAAAAAAAAAAAAAAAAAAAAAAAAAAAAAAAAAAAAAAAAAAAAAAAAAAAAAAAAAAACACACGAGACTTTAATGTTAATAAATTAATATTATATGTTTATTATTATATTCATGAAAAAGAAGAAATTTTAAATTTTAAATATCAAAACGTTTCCTTAATTGACGTCGGATGACGTGACATTGTTAAATAATTCCATCCACTTGATTGGATGATTGGAAAAAAAAGGTTGATGTTAAAAGTTAACTCTCACCATTTTGTAGGGATGTACATTTAACTCGGTAACAACCGGACAACCCGAACCCACCAAATCCGAATTATAAGGGTTGAGTTGGGTTATTTTTTTTAAATCCGAAATGATTCGGTTTGGTTTCGATTTTATAGGACAAAAGTTCGAGTTGGACTCGAATAAACTTAGAAATATGTTATAAGAAATAAAGCGTATTCACAAGTTTGACTTGGACTCTTATGGATTTCATTTTTTCTTTTGTATTTTGTTTATTACGTTATTTTTTTATTTAATTTCTTTTGTATATTTTAAATTTTTCATAAAAAAAAAATCTCAATATATCATACTATTTTTTAACACAATATATCATACTCGTTATGATAGGTTATTGAATATGATTTATCTCTACGTTTACTTTATTTTAAATAGATGTTCAATGTTCATAGACTATACATGCATTTGAGTAATTTTAGAGCATATTGTTTTCATTTTACGTATTCTTAAATGAATTTTTTTGAAACTCGGAATTTCTATATTTGTGTTGATTGGAAAACGACTTTAAAATTCATTTTACTTCTCATCTATCATTTATTTTATTGGACTCCGTTGAAAGTAAATGAATTTAAATATATAATTTTATCAAAAGTGGTTCAAATGATTTTTTTTTTAAACTCCTAATTTCTATATTTGTATTGATTGAAAAACGACCTTAAAATTTATTTTACTTTCCATTTATCATTTTTCTCATTCACGTGGTGGAAAGTAAATGAATTTAAATATATAATTTTATTAAAAGATGTTCAAAATATTTTTATCATTCTAGTGTTTACGCTAGTTTCTGGTGAGAGAATTTTTTTTTATTGTTTTACGGGTTCCTTAACCCTTAAAATTGTTATACGAAATTTTTGGATAAAAAATGAGTTTCAATAAATTTAAAAATTTTGTTATAAAATTGAAATAGGTAATTATAAATTCTATGTATTTATTATTCTAGGTTTTAATGTACTCAAAATATTTTTTATTTTTATGATCTATTATTTCCTTATATTTTCTTTATTAATCAATTCTCAAGAAGGGTCCGTATTTAGTTATATTTAGTTCTATAGTAATGTTGAATTATGTTAAGATTTTACCATTTTCCGTTGTTATTGTTGATGATTTTTTTTTAATGATTATAGATTGATGTGTGTTTGTTTGTGATTTTTAATATTTTTTATCTAAAATTCTATCCAATAAGGATGAAGTGTGGATAAATAAAATTCTTTAATTTTTTAAAAAAGTTGACAACTCAACCCGAACCCAACTTGAAAATAGAGGGTTGTGTTGGGTTACTAATTCAAAACTTTTGTGTTGCGTAAAAAGTATTCCCAAATCCAACCGGGACCATGTACACCCCTACCATTTTTAATGCAAATTCAACACAAACCTATTCTTAATAATATAATTTATGGTAAAAATTGGATTTTTTTTTAAAAAAAATATATATAATTAATTTACAAATTGACATTTTTTTTGGTCGAGTCAAATCAACCAATCAAAAAGTAAGGTTGGTCCAACCTTACTTTTATATTATTATGACATTAAAAATATTTGACATTTATAATATGAGTTATGCCTCTTACAAATTTAATATTTAAGATTTATGAAATTTTAGTTATTAATGTAAAATTAACCACATATAGTTGAGTTTTATTAAATAATTAAAAAAAACCGACAACACAACTAAAAAAATAAAGGGTTTACTATATTTTAGACCACTGTCATTGACTCAACCATCCTACAAATTTTCAATTTGAGCATAAACTCGAGTGATTTTGCTTTGTGCTTTAATGTACATGTATTCCTACCCATAATCTTACACTTATAAGATCCGGTAACTTTACTTTGATCCATGTGTTGAACATTCGTACAAGATCTAGTGAGATATTTGTTCGTTATCTTCCTAGTAAATTTCAAGCACAACCAAACAAAGAAAAATATTTCGAGCTAAAAGTCAGCCATTATATTTCCCTACGCGTATAGAAATTCGACGATAAATTGAAGGCCACCACTAAACTTCATGGAAACCGCTGTGTGAAACGAAATTAATTATTGTTCCAAAATTAAAAAATAATAATAATAATAAATAAATAAATAAAGGAAACTGCCCCAATTGACTTGTGTGTGAAGTCAATCAGCAAAGCTTCCAAGAATTTGTTCCATCAATTTCTTATAAATCCCACCCTCATTATCCTCCTCCACTCATTCAATCGCTTTGCAATGGATCAGAATCTCTTGCAGGCAATTTCCATGACAGAAAACGAAGCAATTAACCCGCAACACGTCGAGGATGCCGATACGGTGAACGACGCGGTCGAGTCGCCATTTCATGAAGCTTGTCGCCAAGGACATGTCAAAGTAGTAGAGGCGCTTCTTAAGGCCAATCCCAATGTTGCTTCAAAACGAAACGCCGACGAACTCACTGGCTTTTCACTTGCTTGTTCCCACGGCCATCTCGATGTCGTGACCCTTTTGTTAGCTGAAAATGGAGCCTCGAGCTACGAGGAAGATGTCGGCGAACAGAGTTGTATTCATGTAGCGGCGTCGAATGGGCACACGGATGTGGTGAGAGAGCTGGTTAATGCGAGCTCAAAATTGGCACACTTGGTGGACTCGAATGGGAACTTGGCGTTGCATATAGCTTGCAGCAAAGGGTTGAGAGAAATGGCATGGACGTTGCTGCAACGCGATGCGAATATGGGTATGCAGTACAACAACAATGGGTACACGCCGTTGCATTTGGCTGTCATGAATGGCAGAGTTGTAATTCTTGAGGAATTTCTGTCGTTGGCTTCTTCATCCTTTTACCAATCCACAAAAGAGGGAGAAACCATCTTCCATCTCGCCGTTCGTTATGGTCGGATGGATGCGTTGGTTTACTTGTTCCATGTCTGTAATGGATTGAACCTATTGAACTGTCGAGATCGTTACAGTAACACTGTTCTTCATGTTGCTGTTGATGCTCAACGTTATCAGGTAAATTCAATTGAAAAAACCCATTTAAATTATGAAATGAAATCAAACAATTATTTATGAAATCCCCTGCAGATAGCAGAGTTTTTGATCAGAAAAACAGGGGTGGAGATAAATTTCCGTAATTACAAAGGACAAACCGCCCTTGATATACTTGATCAAATCGGAGACACGCCGGAGAATCGCCGACTGGAAAGTTTACTGATTAAATTCGGTGGCCGGAGATACTCCGAAGTGTTATCCCCTTCACAATACACCGACATGTCTACCATTTATCAGACCAACGCCGCCGCTTCCTCCTCCAGCCCCTCCTTGTGGAGCCACGTGGATGGAAGAAGCCAAGAACTAATCGTCCCCACCATGATTCCGTCGGACTCAAAATTTGCCGGTCAGTTTTCGACTAAATCGGAGGCGGAAAAAATACCATCCCCTGTTTTAACCGACCACGACCATAAAATTAACTCCCATGTGAAACGACACCGTGTCAAAATGTACACGGAGGCACTCCAAAACGCGAGAAACACGATTGTTTTGGTGGCGATTTTAATCGCGACGGTGACATTCACCGCCGGGATAAACCCGCCCGGCGGAGTGTACCAACAACAAGACGAGAAAAACAAAAGGAAAGTAGGGCAATCGACGGTGAGCGACACGTTAGCTTTCAGAATCTTCATGGTGTGTAATGACGTGGCATTGTTCACGTCGTTGGGGTTGGTGATCGTTGTGATCAGCGTGGTTCCGTTTCGACGGAAGCCACAGATTGTGATGGTGATGGTAGCGCAGAAGGTGATGTGGGTGGCGGTGGCGTTCATGGCGACGGGGTACGTGGCGGCGATTTGGGTGGTGGTACCACGCGATGAGGGTGTTGGGAATTGGGTGTCGGTGGTTACGGCGGTGAGTGGGGGTATTTTGGGAGTAGTATTTATTGGATTGACTGTGATGTTGATCGAGCACCATGTGCATAAATCGAAGAAACGAAGAAGAAGAAATGGAAGACAAGAAAATTCAGCTAAGACGGAAAGTCAGAATTCGGATATTGAGAATTGTTATGAAAGAGGATATCGCTCTTTCTAAACTGTAAAATAATCAAAATCTCAACCTTATGGTAGATAATTATATATAATAATTTCACCTCTATACATTGTATATGCCTCTCTCGTGCATCTTCTCTCTTATTCTTTGTGTTCATCTAGATTGAGTACGTAAGTTGTTGTGTGATCCCCAATTGGAACTCGGAACTTACATTAAAAGATCCCTAATTGGAACTCGGAATTAGAAACAATTTCTAAAGAGATTGAATTATATCAGATGAACGTTATTCTTCAAAAGAAAGAAGAGAGACCAAACATGCGAGAGAAGTTGTGTTATATAAAATCAAGACATCTCAATCATATAATATGAAGTTCAAAGAAGTTGTGAAAAATGTTTAAATTACCACGAGATAGAATGGATTGACCAAAACTTTAGAAATAAAATGAAATTAGACCAAGAGATGTTCCACAAGAAGAGAGGCTTCAATTAGAAGACACACAGTTGGTTCCCCTCGTTCAAAAAAATTGTTGCTACACTTAAATTCTATCAATTAACTTAATTTTAAAGCTAGTATTGTAAATCTCATCGATATTAACACTTCACTTTTATTTATTTTAGTGACAATGGTAAATAAAAGAATCAAATCAAAATGATAATAGATGTCTTATTTACTAAATTCAGACACACCGATTTCTTAATCTCACATCATGCTAGCCTTTAAGCATGTTTTGAATCACTTTTCAATCATGTTTTTAAGCGTTTGAAGGGTTTAAGGTAAGTTTTCTGGTCTCTGTGCTGCATAACTCTCCCTTCGTCGTGAAAGGGATGGAGGAGGACTGGAGGAGGACTCGAATGATATATGTGCATTCCGAGATCTAAAAATTCAAATAGTTTACGAAAAAAGAGAGTTCCAAACAACCTCATTCTTTAAAACACTCGAGATCAAAGTTAATACACCATAAAACCACTAATAGCTATCTAAATGAACAATCTGAGCTAAAAAAGCAGTGGGATGCTACCATGTATACACACCGTACAAGTTTCATTTGATTTAAGGACACTATGAAACCAGAAGGGACAGAAAGAAACACCATATTCTTTACATTAAGTTTTCCCATAGGCAGAAGGTTCATTTCTCATGAGGGTTCAGTTTTTGGAGAGCCAAATAACATATTGGATAGCAGAAGTGGTGAGCAAGCAGCAGGTAAAGAATGTGAAGGCAATAGATATGGCAACGTGGTTACAAAAGCGTTGTAATGGCTTACAAAAGTTAGGCAGAGTTGTGTGCCGAATGCCAGTGCGGTTCAGATTTGAGATCCCAGCTGCAGCTGATCCAGCACTCATCAGTGCATATGCCAAGGCCTACGACCCACACAACAAATTCTTGAAAAAACAGTCCTAATAGGACACTCCCTTTCATGAATCGCATAAAACAACCGTCTAGTCTAGTCTCAAGAACATTTCTTCCAGAAATTATAATCAATATGCTACTATTTCCCTTACCAGATCAACAGCGAAAATAAGCCAGGCTTGACGTCTGGAGCCAAGCACTGGGGACTTCCTGACAAGCTTGGAAGTAGTAACAAGAAGCTGCAGCAAAGAGTAGGCAGCGACAGCCCCTGAAACTCCAACAAGATACCTACACTCACAAAAAACTCACGGGGTTCAACGAATTTCAACTCATTAGAACAAAAACCCCACAATCCAATTTCTGTTGTATTCAACACGTAATTCATTTTTATAATAACACAAGTCTATGCAAATGCAACAAACTCTTTGTTTTATTATCCATTAAAAAATAATCAACACGGTGATCTGTGGCACCATTGAAGCAATAAGAATAATAAAGAAAGACGAAGAAATTATGCGGAAGGCAGTTGGTTAGAATTTTGTATAGATAGTCATAAACCGGTCCAGAAGAAGACAAACATGAAATAGGGAATATTTTGAGGAAAGAAGAAATTGGGTTCACGGGTTCAATTCTGTTCATTACATTTAGACGAAGCCATAAAACTTGGATGAGGAGGATTTTCCAGATTCCATTTTCTCCATTCGAAGAAAGGCAGGTTTGTCAGCATCCAAACAGTGGAAAAACGACTGAATCAACCGTAAGATTTAATGTGGCCTTTACCAAAGTAGGCAAACCAGTAATAATGAAATCAAAAGTGTTCGGGAACGAAAAGAAAAAATAGATGACATTCTGTTTGGATGCGAAGAAATCTCAGTAAGAAACAAAAAGAAAATGCAGTAAAATGTTTCCCCCAAAAGCAGACAGAAAACACCGTCCAATCCTTAGCCCTCCAATTTTCTCCTCTCCTCTCCTCTCCTTGGATGAATATCTGAAGCATTCCAATAAAAGATTGAAGGAGAACAAACGATGAAGAGAGGAAAACAAGAAATTATAAGTTACAGAGGACCGCCATTCCTCCACAGAGCAGTCACGTTTCAACTGATGGATCTCACGGTTCTTCCTTGCTTACAAGCCAATCACAGATTCAAATCACAAAAACCTCTAAGGCATTAAGCACCAACAAAACAAACGACGAAACTTACTCGAATACGTCCGAGAACGACCACTTGGAATGAACGGGAAGTTCAAATCCGTAAATGGAAACCGTGCTAGACTCCGCCGCCGTAACCATCAAGGACATTGCCGTCACCGACGTAGCAACACAAATCAGCCTCAGCATCAACTGACACAAATCAGCTCTCAGGCGGTCTAAGCTTCGGTCCGACGGTTCAATCAGTCCACCAATCGTGCCGCTCTTGGACGCCATAGCCGCCACCTTCGTCATCTCCGGTAGCTGCACCGCTACCTCCGACACAGACGACATTTTCCGGTCACCAGTCATATGGTAAAGTTTCAGGCGAATCTTTCCGGTGGGATTCTCTGAGAGATCGTGAGAGAGAATTCTGCGTTGTACCAGCGTTTTTGTGGAGAAAGTTTATAAGAGAGTTTATTTAAATCATTCTGCCGCTCGGTATTTTGATTCCCTCCAATTTTTACCGCGGTAAAATAAATTTTAAAACACATTGAATAATTTTTTACCAACTGTAAATAGTAAATATGGAAGAGAGACTTAGGGGTGTCTAATTACTTCTTTGTTAAAAAAACCTACTTGCTACTTGTATTCTATGTGTCCGAGCTTAACCCACAGATGTATTAGAAATGATACCTTGGGAGGGATGTAAAGCTAAGCAAATAGCTTCGGCTCCAAGAACAAAAGACTGTGTTGGCTGTAAGAGATACAAATTTGGCTGTCCGACGGATTTCTTGAGTTTTTGGATTTATTTATGGCATGAAACAACTTGAAGCATGAGTCTAGCTTATTGATGCGTTCTCGAAAAGCTCCCTTGAATTCATTTGATTTCTTTTTTACTATTTCCTCAAAGAAAGATTTGGTCTTATCAAACAAATTGAGTTGTCAATACAGTGTCAGACCAAGTCCTTTTTTTTTTATCAAATTTTTTCTTCATTCAATAGTAAAATAAGTCAATTTCTTTAGTCGCTAATTTAGAAGGTTTAGGATTTAGGGTTTGGTCACGGTTTCAGAAACAATTTATTTCGCAACCTCGAATAATTAAGTAGTTGTTAGGGTTTAAATGGAATTATTACTACCGTTCATGCCTAACTCTCTTAAAGAGGAGATTCAAGGCTTAGATTTGAAAGCTGTGATACCACATGTTGTATGTAGTAATGCCGCAACCAAAAAATGTTTTGATACTCAATTATTGTAGTGAGAGCGAAATAAAGATTAAGTACACTCGACAGGTGATAATCAATCACTATAAACAAATTGTTTAGAAGTGTATCTCTCACACTCTCACACTCCAAAGTCTCTCAACAAAGTTTCTCCCAATTACTTCGGGTCAAATACAAAATGACCATAACTACACAGACTCTACATGCGATGGGTGATTATATATATATATAAATAGTTGTTTTAATATTAAATATTAATTGAATTAAGAATATATAAATATTTATTTTAATATTAAATATTAGTTGAATTAAGGGCACACCCAATAATCTGTACACTTTGGAAATGGTCTTTTTAGTTTTCAAAAAAAGTCTCACCCGAATGGAAGACACTTTCTCTTACTATGTACTCATGATCTTTCCCTTAATGAACCGATATGGAACTAAAAAAATCTTCAACAATTATCCCTCGAACAAAGTGCACTATTGAACTTCCTTACACGATGCCAAAGGATTCTACTGACATGGCTAATTTAAGAAGAGAGTATGGTTCTGATACCATGTTAGATCAACAATCTCCATACTAACACAATATTGTTCACTCTGATTATAAGCTCTCATAGTTTTGTTTTTTTGTTTCTTTTAAATGTCACATTACAACAGAGATTAATGTCTCTTCCTTATATACTCATGTTCTTCCCATTAATTAGTCAATATACGACTCCAACATCTTTCAACCAACATCTTTCAACAGCTTAATGGTTGAGTTAGTTATCACTTCCATACTTGCTTCAATCAATACAAGACAGGCTTCACTGGGTTCCAGATTCTGAAGAACATCAGCAAACAAGAACAATCAAAACCCAAGGTGACCTTCGTGAATGGGTTTTAGGCTCACCCTGGCTCGATGTCGTGGGCCTTGGTTCAAATTTTAGGTATGAAGTAGGCCCAACTTTTTATGCGGCCCAAGCCCAAAAAGCCCAATAAGAAATCAACCGAATAACCACGAAAATATTAAATACGATTAAAAATAATAATTATAGTTTAATTGCCAATTGGAGCCTAGAAATAGGGATTAGCTTAACCATGTGCCAACTAAAATATTACTTATTTTGCCGAGTTACATTAAAAAAATATGAATTATTTAACACAATTAACTATATTAATATTAAATAATTTTGAATTTATCTTGGATTATTTGTATGGTTAATATTGAATAATATCGTTGTAAATTAAATTAAATGATTATTTTTCATGTTTTTTTTCCTTATTTCCTCGCATAAAGAAGGCATTAGCCTAAATACCAAGTCATTATTTCGAGTATTTGTATATCACTCCATTGAAACAAAAATAAGAAATTAAAATAATAGCATAAATCCCTTTGCTTTGGCTTTAAACAAAATATAGTCGGTTGAATTGTGAGGGGAAAATAAATATTTAATCTTTTTTTTAAATTAAATACGTCAACTTGACTTAGAATTATGTTTAGATTCACACATAAACTAATAATAAAAAATAATAAATAATTCTTAATATTTACCTAACAAAATATTTTATGCTTTAAACTCTGACCCATATGAATTTAAATACGCTATTTAGTTTAATAATATTAGTTCTAAACTTTTAAATTTGAGACGAATAGATCCTTAAACTCTATTTCAATTTTTTGTTCAATAATTTTTCGATTTGCTAGTGTCTTTCAATCTCGTGTCAATATTTTTACAAGTTCATGAATCAATTTTACGTCGAGAAAACTGACAAATTCGTGAATATGAAATTTAATTATTAAAAAATGGAAATTTAAAAAAAAAAAAAAAAAAAAAAACATCAAAGAACCAATCAAAATGATTTGATATTGACCCAAATGAAAGAGAAAATTAAAAGTTTAATAATTCAATTCACATAGAGTAATAATGGAAGTTCATATGAATGTGGGAATTAATTGGTAGCCACTAATATATTGTACTATGCTATCCATATGAATAGCATAAATGCATAAGTGAAATCACAAAAATGCCCTTCAATTCTCCAATTTCATGAGAGAGAGATGAAGAACAACAACTAACCCATTTTCTTCAACCAAAATAACAAGCAAAGCTTCCTAAATATTATGCATAAATATTATTCAAAATCACTATTTAAATTTGAATACTTTTATTTATAATTTCTTAAATATGAAACTGGAGGTGTTAAAAAAAACTCGATTATCACAAAAATTCAATCATTCTAATCCAATTTGGACGGTTTTGGTTGAGTTATGAATCTATTTGAGTTAGGTTGAGTCTAAACAAATAAAAAATTTATGGATTATATTGGTTCATCATTCTCTAAAACTAGACTGGGTTTAACCTCTTCACCATTATTACATGGGATACAATATTTATTTATTTTTCATTTTTAACCACTTGAAAGTTAATTTTTCAAAGTATATATTCGAATGGAGTAATAAATCTTAATTAAATGTTTGAAAATAAAAAAATAGATAGCTTACGAACTAATATTTTATTTTTATTAAAAACACAAATTTAAACAAATAATTCAAGAACCAACTAAACTCAAAAAGTTTACTGTTTTGTATCAAAAAATAAGTCAACTCAACCGAACCAACAACACTCCTCCCAAAAAGTCAAAATTGCAACCAAAGATGAAAAACATTTATGAAATACAAAAATTAGCATAAAAATCAGAAAATGGATGTTTAAAAATATATATATATATATATATATATATATATATATATAGTATTTATTGATTTAATTTTATAAAAAATGAAGGACTTGAGAGCAAATAATTGTAAAATAATGGGGTGAAGGAGAAACAAGTTTCCTACAACAGCAGCTAGCCAGCTTGCAGTTGTTGTACGTTCCGTTTGTGCACCGATCGAGGATTTGACATTTTTGAATGCCCATTTTATACTTTCTAATATTTATAGTCATAACCTAGGAAAAGATAATATTTTAAATTTGACCCCACTTTCTTTATCAAATACCCTAATGGACCCTAGGACCATGGTTTAGTTAGGCGGTTATAGCCCGTTACATAATTCATCCTTTAATTTTAATTTTCATACCTAATTTCCTCTTCTTTTAATTATTTAAAATTTTCTCCCTTTATGATCTGTACATATTTTCGTACAAACCAATTGTTTGTTTTATATTCTCAATCATATGATTTAACAAATTTCTCTGTAGTTGACGCGTTTTAGAAACTTCTCTATAGTAGACGTGTTTTAAAACTTTGAGAGGAACCCAAAGAGAACAATATCTCCTCAGGTGGGCTTGGCTTGGATCGTTACAAATGGTATCAGAGTCAGAGCCTCAAAGGGAGATGGATTGTGAGATCTCACGTCAGTTGGAGAGAAGAACGAATCATTGTTTATAAGGGTGTGGAAACTTCTCCTAGCAAACGAGTTTCGACACTGAAATCGAAATAATGATATAGAATTGTGTATATCAACTCGAGAGGGTTCTTGTTTTTGAAGTTGAACATGAATCATGACCTTCGTGAGTCAACGAGGCTCGTGTTAGGATCGACACGTGTATATGTAATTGAAGTCGTGGCAAGTTGACGATATAGACGTAAAGTAAAGTAAAGTAGAGGAAAACGAATACGTGAAAGAAAACAAAGATTGTTATATAGGGTTTTGGTCCATTGAATTGAGCAAGGGGTTTGAGAAGAGGATTGGGGGGCATGTGGATGGTACGTAGAGGATACGAAGTAATAAAAAGTGGTACGAAATCCCAATGGATATGGGACTCTGAAACCCATGCTTAGTGGGTGCCTTGGTATTTGTCTTAAACAACCCCCCCATGTGCCTTTGCGACTAAACAAGGGAAAGATTTCAAATCCCACCAATTTTTTTTCTTCCCTTTTTTTCTTCACCCAACAAATAATTTTAAAAAGAAAAATAAAAAAAAGGTAATGAGTTCTTCATGTGCAAACATTGGTTTTTGTTTATTTTTTATGGCCCATTTTTATTTTATATTTTTCCTTCCATTTTCATTCATGATTTGATTGGATGAAAATGTTTTTTTTAATTGTTTATGTTATTATTTTTAATTCTTAATAACTATTTAGGATAATTTTGTGCATTCGAGGTACGTCTTCACATATTCAGCAATGTCATCTCGACTACAAGGGAAATGACTAACTGCAGTCTCTGAACGCATCTTGTAGCAAGCCAAAACTGTGATTTGAACCTTCGTTGGCTCTTGATCTTGAGCTCACTTTTTTTGGCTCCGTGCGATATTCGAACTCTTAATAAGCAGTGGGAGAGGTCTTGAAGCATCACCGACGAGACGAACCTGAACGGAAATGTTTGGTTGATTATATTATATTGGCTTCAAATAATAATCCACGTATTCCATTTATATTATCTTTATTTTACGTTTATTTTTATTTTTTGTCTGGAATTCTACATTAAAATTTTTAATTTAAAAATGGTGATAAAATAGAATTGCCAGCTCATCTGTCTTCTTATATGATATGACCAAAATGGACCCGAAAAGGAAAGGAGGAAAAAAAAAGTAATTGCGAAAATATGAAGTCCATGCTAAGATTCCTACGCTACGATCCACTACATCGTATGCCTAACAGTGGGCCCCATGTGATGAGCAATCAAGTATTCATCACAACCGTTCGTTACTCCGAAAATTGAACTCTGATTTATGAACTGTTGCTGTTGCGCCATTTGAACCTCCTTCTGCCTTCTCAACTCCATAACTTTCCGGTGAGAATTCGAGTGTTTCGCCGATATGAATGTCGGACTCGCTGCTGGACGATACTCCGGCACTAACCGGCCGGACTTGTACCGGACGCCGCAAGCGTTGCAGAGCGTTTTAGGTCCCATTGGTCCCGTTCGCCATTGAGGAGTCTTCTCCGCCTGACAATGCAGGCATTTCCGTCCGGTGGATTCGCCGTTCAACGCATCTTTCTTCTTCGACGACGATGATGATTTTGGCGGTTTATGATCTGCCGGAGTGAGGAGGTGGAGAAGGCGTGTGGTCCAGTCGCAAGGAGCGGTTCGCGATCGCTTACTTCGTGCTTTGCAAGGGAGCGGCGTTTCGGCGGGGAAACGCGGCGAGCTCTTCGAGGAATCAGAGGGAATTGATACGGAAGGCGGTAATTCCGAGGAGGATGAAGTTTCTGGAGTTTGAGGCTTCGAAATTGAATGACTATTGAAGAGGTAATTAAGCGCCTGAAGATCTTTCCCTTCCGTTGAAAATGAATCATCGACGAAGTTCGAGAGCCATTCGAGTTCCGCTAATTCTTCGTACTGTAAACAACGAATCAATAAATTGAGTCAGAATCCAACCAACCTAACTTCAAACTGTTTCAATTTTCGCATAAAATTACTGAAATATGTTCGTAATTGTACAGAATTGAAGTTCAATCGAATGCGCAACATTATGAACCCTACCGGAACGCAAAGGTCATCAGAGAATCGAGACTCATCGAAGCTTCGAGAGCCGATATTTCCATTGAAATGATGATCACTGCCAGAAACAGAGGAATTACAGCTATCGACAGCAGTAACAGTGGAGGAATCCGTCGAAGTTCCCGCCACGTTATCGAAGCAACCGTCAGTCATTATCGCATCTTCATTAGAAAAGTCAAGTAGATCATCAATGGTGAAATGATCCGCAGCCTTAGTCTTCTCCGGCGAAAATTGTCCCACACCGGCGTCAAAATATCCTCCAATCAGGTACTTGTTCACCTCCATAACCACAGCAAAATCACACACCAAAACCAAAACCAAAACCAAAACTCTCTGTTACACAAACACACACACAAACGCAAACAAAAAGCTCGTCCGTCGAGAGTGAAAAAAATTACAGAAGAATGAATGAAGAGAGAGAAACGAAAATGTGTCCGATGGAGAATGGCGATGATGGAAGAAGGGGGGGATTTTGAGGACAACAACCAAGGGCAAAAACGGAACACCACAATTTTATTTTATTTTTTAAAAAAAGAATGAGCATCTCTCTGCATGCAGAGAGAGATGAATATAATAATGAGGAAGTGACTTGCAAGTTCTGTAAAGTTGTTTCCAATTAAACTCTCCTTTTTATTTTTCCCCTTCCAAAATATACCATTTTAATTTTTCACTTTGACCATAACACCCTTCATTCCACTTCAAATTTAACCTCTCTGCCACCACTAACTGCAACTCCAATTTCCTCCCAAAATTAACCTCCAATTTTCTTTTTAATTAAAAAAAAAAGAAGAAAGAAATCAGCCTCTAAAGAATCAACTCTGCAGGTTTTGTCGCAGTGATTCCTCCAATAACGTCCAAATTTACAGTCGGATTCTTCTGTGGTTTGGTAAATATATTTTTTTACCCATCGGGAACTGTGCTTTGTCAATTTCTTATTTATTTATTTATTTATATATATATAAATATTTAAAATTATAATAATATTAAATTTCTACTCCCTGTTTCCCCATCATAGCCCTTTATTATATTCTTCTTCCCACGTTTAAGCACGAGCTTACAGCTCAACTTCCTCAACACATTACCTCTATGCTCTTTTAATCTCTTTACTCCTACAAAAATTCACTTATAATTTCTCTTTTTTTTTTTATTATTATTTAAAATATTTAGTAATAATTATTTGCAAATTATTCTCAATTATATGAATTGGGTTTTGTGTAATATTCAAACATTTTTTTTTTCAGGAAAAAAGGGGTTGGGTGTGAAAATATTATTGTGGAGGGAATTTGAGGCAATGGACACCGATCCCAAAAAATGGATAAGGTTGTTTACTTATTTTCCCTGCGATAAAATATGTATTAAATTGTTTTCCTTAATCATTGCACTGTTAAAAAAAATATATGTACTTTTTTTTTAAATTGTACTTTCATTGCAATAAATATTTTAAACCTGAATTGTTTGAGATAATGCATCTAATTTAACATTTTAATGGTTTAAGCTTAATTTTTACAATTTTGAATCCTTTAATGATTGAATTATTGTTCATTGGATAAGAGATAAGTTACCTTTTCAAATGTTGTTGAGTCGGTCTTACTGCTTAAATCGTTAATTTTTTTTAAAATAAAACTATAGTACAAGTATCAAAATTATTTGATTCTTTATTCTTTTTAAATTAAGCCTATAAATAATATTATTTTATTATCAACCGCATTAAAAAAAAACAAAACCAATTTTTTGAAAACTAAAAATAATAGTTTTAAAATTTTGCTAAAAAATCAAGTATTTTCTTAATATAGATAGAATCTATTGCAAATAAATGATAAAAATAAACACAATTTTTTTAAAAATCTAATTTGATAATTATTTGATTTCTTAACATTAAAGTTAGTTTTATACTTTTTAATAAAAAATTTCATACTTATTTCAAATATACATATTTAAAAAACAAAAAAAAAAAAAATCTAAAACATGAACATGCAATTATTATAAAACGAGACCCTAAATATCAAATTGTTAAATAGGCCAAAACTTTATCATTATTATTTTTTAAAAACCAAAGATATTTGAATATAAGCTCCTTTTTTCTCTTTTTTTTTTTTTTTTTTTATTTTTTTATTTTTATATTTCTTTTGCTTTGTAAGCTTTAGTGTATTTTTCTTTGGAATTAATATAAAGAAAGGATGGGGCCCAGAGAGCACGTGACAAAGTTTGTGGCGGTGTCAGGGAGCATGTGAGAGGGTTCTCAAGGTTTTTGGTTCGTAAAAGCCAGCCCATTGGTCCCTAATCCTGGTCAATTTCCACGTGGCCGGAATCTACTGCCCGCAATGACCGTCTTTTTCCTTCATGTTTCCTCGCACGTGCTTTGTCGTTAACGTGTGCAAATAGTGACCACTCTCGCACGTGCACTCCCCCCCCCCCCCCCC
>NW_019268546.1:2406632-2446264 GCF_002738365.1 Cucurbita moschata | reverse complement strand
CCCCCCCCCCCCTCGCGTGCATTGCACGGACGTATTCCCCCTCCTTCTTCGGATGCTTCCTCTGCTTCTTCACACAACTTCATCGTCGCCTAAAATCTCTCCCCCTCTGTCTCCTCCACTTTTTTCTTTTATTTGTTATTTTAAATAATTTATTTCAATTACTTTCATTTAATTTTTATTTAAATGGTAATTTTATTAAAATTACGTAAATTAAATTGAATTTGTCTATATTTATATATTATTTCCATATTACTATTTAGCAGTTATTTTATCGTTTAGTAATTCAATGGGCTGGATTACAGGTTCCAAATACCTTCGTTTTGAAAAAATGGTACCCTGTCCTAAATTAACAGGTCCTTTCTCAAGCAATTGGCCAAACAAATGTGACCCATGACCTGTAATTTTAATTCGGGTCGATTCTATTGACTTTATATGGCTAATAAATGTGGGGTTAAAGAGGTAGTGACCAAAGAAAATTTTATTTGGTTGTTTTACAGTCCCATAATGAGTATTATTCAACAACCACGGGCCACACCATTATGTCGAACACGAAATTTTGAAAGATATTATTTGTCCTTCATTTGATGTCTTCAGCATTCTTCTAGGTTACTAATGTATTCCTTACAAATTCAATGTGTTTGAGCGAGATAAATTGCTGACGTCGAGGACATGTCATATTGGTCAAAACTTGCATATAAAATGTTCCATGTATGCAACATGTTACCTTCTTTGTAGAAGATCCTATTAATGAAAAGAAGCTTAGGTAGGGAGACAACATGCAGCGTGTCACGATCATGCTTCTCCAAGACATATTGTTCATGGTTGCATGCTCGTTCCAAAACTCCTTTTACATGTTTTCATCGTAGATAGGCCTTTACTATTGCACCTTGGGTAAATACGAGGGTGTGTATGACCCTTCACTAAAACCATGTCTACACCCACGTCACTGAGTTATATGTTATTTAAGCCCGTGATATTTCTTAATGAGCCTGTGTATTTCCTCGCGCATATTTTCTAAACATTTTCTCGCAACGTGACTGGAGGCCCAAACATACACCAACGTTGTCCGTGACGTTCGTATTTCTCACAGCTGACTTGTTTACTTGGTTAGAATAAGTGTTATATAATCGCTATCCGCTATTGCAAGAGTGCGATTGTGACATAGTGCACTCTAGCAAATTAAATTCTTTGACTAAGGCCTAGAAGCACTCTGGCTACGAAAATTTAGGTTCTAAAGCCAGCTATACTAATAACCCGGGGCTGACCCTTGAGCAAAGTTGGATATGCAAGGGGTCAATAGGAGATAGACGGGCATGGTTGAAGAGAGAAGAAAACAGGAAAGATGATAAAACTAACAAGGTTTCAAGGAATTCCTTTCGTGTTTCTCGAAAGTTTTCATGCAGCCAATAACAAAATAGTGTGGAAGTTATCTATTTATAATCATCAAATAAATTAAAGTATATGGAAGGAGTAATAAATGAAAAAGAGCACTAAATAAAAAGATACTTATAGTAATAAGACAAATATCTTGCTTATAATAAAATATCAAATATAATATATATGGTAAACTATAATTTAGTACTAAATATTCTTAACAGCCCCGCAAGCTGAGCGTCGGATTTGAACGAACGTGAAGCTTGGATCTGAAAAATTCAAATAAAGATCGAGAAATACTTTTCGTGAAGATGTCAACAACCTGGTTCGAAGGAGACGTAGAGAAACACTTTCTTGGCCATCGAAAACTGTAGAGGGATTGTCTCTCAGCGGCGATTCTGCCTTGACTTCGGCGAGAATATGTCTAACCCATGAAAAAGGATCGTCGCTCAGCAACGATGTTGCCTTGGCTCTGGTGAGAATATGCCTAACCCAAGAAGTAGAAGGGAAAAACCTAGAGCAAGGGACAAAGACAATGTTGAAGCCGGAATAGTCGCCATAGTGGGCGAAGGAGCCAATTTTGTCAAGAAGGGCGGCGACGACTTGGTTGGTGAAGAGGCCAGTGCGGTGCCCAGATTCCAAAGATAAATCTCTACCGAAGGTCGATAGGTTTCTCGAGATCCTACATATTTTCGATAGGAACACTCATGAGGATCCTGAGGTTAGGGTTTCTATGAAGGATGAAGGACCGATTGGGAAGAAAATGAGAGAGGTTATGTTGGCTAAGGGAAAACCGATTGTGTTGGAAAATGTGAGGTTGTATGTAAAGAGTATGGCGAAGGGTGATTTGGAGGTCAAAAGGGTGGAGCCGAAGAGTAATCAACCGGTTCCACCTGTGGCAGCCATGACGACCGCTCCTGCGGCGTCAAAGCCGGCAATGGTGGTAGAGAAGAAGATGAGTAAAGAATTCAGAAGCCATTGAAAATAAATAATTGGGGTTGCTAAACCAAAACGGCTCTAATACCATGAGAATATTTGTTAAAACCACAGTGCGGTGTGAAAATTCTTTATTTATAATCAAATAAATTACAAGGATATAGAGAGAGAAATAAATGGAAAGAGCAATAAATGGAAGGAAAGAAACCTATAGTAATATGATATAATGATAAACTATAATTTAGTACTAAATATCCTTAACACAAGATCATGGTGGTAAGTTCTACCTACGACAGCCAACTGATAGCAAGGGCAAATGAAGGGAGGGCGGTAGACAGCTTTCAAGAGTTCCTTTCAAGCGAACTAAATGCATAAATGTTAAAATGTTCAAAGTGGATAAGTGGCTACAAGATTTAAAGCAGAAGAACAAACCAATGATATATATTCCGAAAGAAACAAGATATATCTCATGTACTAAGCTGATTATAAAGTCTGTAACCAGATGTGCGGCAAAAATTAAAAAACTGGATCTATGGCTCTACGGTTGTCACCTGTTGCCAGTCCCCATCGACAGCTTCCTTCCACAAAGTCACGGCGTTGTTCCCATCAGCCACCGCCAAGATGTTTCCAGTCAAAGACCATGAAACCCTCCAGACAGGAGTTTGGAAATTATTCAATACCTTTCCTTCCCATTGATCCCCTTCCCTGGCTACGGTCCATATGATAACCTTTCCATCCTGAGAAGCACTTGCAATGGTAGATTTTGGTAACCCGAGGTTAGGCGCCCATGCAACGTCCCTAACCCAATCAGTGTGCATTTGAAGTGCAGGGAAACAGTCCATCTTCCAAATCCCATTATATGGTTTCCAAACCTTCACAGTATTATCACAACCACCAGAGCAAAGCTTTTGAACAGGATCAACAAAACCAGAACCAACGAGAGCGCCCGGCGCGGATGAAGGGGCCCATGAGACTGATGTAACACCAAGAGGGTGAGCTTGGTCAATCCTTGATGTATCCCAACCACCATCCGGCCTTGCAGTGAATACTGAGATGTTTCCATCAGAGGAACCACATGCCAAACATAGACCCACTTCATGCGGAGCCCAAGCAATCGAGTTAACTGACGATTTATGCTCATAAAAAACATGAGCTTGAGTCCACTCATTCTGATTTCCCTCCTTCCATATAATCACACGCCCATCATAAGAACATGAAGCCAGCAAAGAACCGAATTTCGGGTGTGCCCAAGCAGCCTGCCAAACTGGTCCTTGGTGACCAGTAAGCGTGGCTAGATGCTGAGAAGCCGAATTGCTGACTCCAATTATCTTAATGGTCTGGTCAGATGAAGCTGTTGCAAGGCGCTTGCCATAATAATCCATCGCAACATCATGGATGGTATCCTGGTGACCACTTTCAATCTTCTGAGCAGGCATTTCTCTAATACCGATATGTCTAACTCTTAAGCTAAGCTAGCAACCGGGATCAATTCGAATACCTAACCAACTTCTGACTAGCCCTCGGACCAAATACAATTCTTATTACACTGTCTTCAATCTATCAGATTCCAAAGGGGAAATAAACTGGAAAACAAAAACATAACAGAAATTCGAAACAATATGAGACAACTCCTAATCGACCCTCGAGTAACTAAATTGCGAATGATAATCGAGTCTAACAAAATTGATAGATCTTATTTCTGAGTTTCAGAGTGTCATCATTGGAAACAGATCGATCAAGTCAACCAAATCCTAAGAAATCAACAACACAGTAACAAAAGAAAACCCGGAAAAGAAACAAATCTCAAATCGATAACGAAAAGAGCGGAGATAAATTCATGGATCGTAAGACAAGACCCAAAACCCTAGAACACAAAATTTAAAGCTCCCAAGTGGGCAAAAGAGAAAAAGAGCAAACCTCGTACGCGAAGTCGATGCAGCTTTCAGGGAGAAGGGATCGTACTCTTCGCCTGTGATTAATGGGGGAAAGGGAAAATAAAACACGAAGAAAGGGGACGTGTTTGAGAAGAAGAACAATAATCAAAGCGAAATGAGGACGGGCAGTTATCGTTTGCCCGAAACCCGCCCCGCCAGAAGTCTGTGTAATTGGGCCTTTGGTGGTTTCATTTGGGCCTTTGATGGACGCGATGACTCCCAATGAGCATATTGGGCCTGGGCCCATATTTGAATTTTCTTCCAAATATATATATATTTTAGGGAAATTGTGGACAGATTTTCTGAATAGCCTCTCATTTATGTTCTCGCATCATCTCTCTGAGTCAGCCTTCCCAAAAATATAAACATAATTAATTTCGAAATTTAAAATTAGCTTTAAATATTACTCTTTTATTATTATTATTATTATTATTGGTATCTTTAAGATTTCGTTGTACTGGACAGATTTTTGGCCCATCATCAGCCGTCAGCCAGTCAGTCTCTGCATTTCATATTTTCAAAAAAATTTAATTTGATGAATTTAAATACATGTTTTATTTACATTAAATGTATATAAAATATTTGTATAGTTAATTTTTAAAATTAAGATTGATTATATGATATAAGTTGCAGGATAAAACTGGCATCCTATGTTCTTTTTATATATATAAATAAAAAATAAATTAAAAAAGAAAAAGAGAAAGGCTCCGGTCATGACGGCGTCAACGTTTGGGGGAAAAAAAGGCGTCAACTCCGGCGGTGGAAAATGGCGTCCACTCCACCAGAAACCTCCACTACCAACACCAACATGATTCAAGCCACGTCACCATCCGGCTGAGGAAAGAGGGAAAGAGGGCCCACAAAAACACATTCTTGAAGTCATCCCCCGGGAGAGTGGACCCCAGCAATATCTTGTCAGGCCATGCCTGTCCACTACTACCACACCCTGGCTGGCCCCACTCTCTTTCCCAACTCACGTCTCACGTGCCTTCTACATGCCATTTCCATGGTTTTATCTTGGATTAAATTTTATCAAAATATTATCGAAATTTATGCTTCTTTTCTAAAAACTACTCCTATTTTTTTAATTAAATATTATTTTTTTTTTAACGCTGTGATAACCGTGTTTCAAATGGATTTATTACACGTTGCAACGCCAAGAGATTCAAAATTGCCAAAGAAGATTAATTAAAAATGTCAAACCTACGCGGGCAAAGCACTTTTTTAGACACTCAAGAACATCAACATTCGTTATAAAGTTCTATTTTTAATTGCATAAAGTTTGTAGGGGTTAAATGATCAATTTGACTTTGTCTTTGAAGATTAAAGAAGATCGAGATTAAATGTCAGCCACAAACGTCTCTTGTGGAGACTATAAATACCCACAATATGTTAGGTAAAAATCCGATTGGGGATGGATGTAATTCATATCTCAAATTGAGACGTTTCTCTCACAAATTTGAGCATCATATTTGTCATTTATAAGTTTGAAGCAATTTTGTGTAGAATTGCATTCGAGCCAATTTAGAACAAAGTTACAAGGTTTTAAATATTGTAAGAGATAATCTAATTCTAGTTTGATTGTTACAAATTTTGTATGAGTGTAATTCAGGGGTTTTTGCTCCAATAAAAGCTTGAATGGATAGAGGACTTATGATTGAGCTTAATTGTCAGAGCCACAAACATCTCCCTTCTTCTTGTTTTATTTCTCATTCTTTCATTTTAATTATATATTAAATTTTAATTCTTAGATGCTATTTTGTTTCGAATAGTAACTAAGAAACCTTATAAATGACATTCAACTTTATCGACTTTTATTTTTTAAATAAATTTCTTTAAAGAAGGATTGGTTTCATAACCATTAATCATTTTTATATTCAATTATAGATTTTAAATATTCATATTAAAAAAAAAACATAAAATTTGGGCGCTAATTTATTTTGTTTGTATTGGAAAAAAACGCGCCAAATTGCAAGTAACAACAATTAAAGGAGAAAAATATGTAACTAAAATAAAAAGTAATGAAAAAAATGAAAAAGAAAGATGGGTTAAAGAAAAAAAAAAAAGACAAAGGATAGAAATGGTATTTTTTCATATCATTATTATTATGTCGCATGTCATATCAAGTCATGTCATGTATGGGGGCTATGTTATGTTGATACGCCATTACCATCTTATATAAATTTAATTCCCATAATACCCCCCAAAATTAAAAATAAAAAAAGTAATTTCATTAAAATTATCCATAAATAAACTCAGTAAATTTTATTTTATACAAAATAATAATAATAATAATAATAATAAATAAATAAATAAAAATTTAAAACCCGAGACGCATGCAAGAAACCTCATCATGGTGTCCTCTGAGCCCTCCCCCCGTTTCGCCTTTTGTATTTTTCAAGCATCCTTCTTAGCGCCTCCCTTTATTTTAATGCCCCTCATTTTCCCACTAATTTACGTTTCTGCCACTCCCACTTTTAGCCTTTTGTTTTCGGCTGCGTTGCTTTTAATATCTGTCACCGCTTTCACATTTGTTCAGTGTGACCAAAAAGCCCTTTTATTCCAATCATTATATCCCATTCTGAAAAATAGACATGGATTTTTAAATAATATCTATAATATACTTGCCAAATTTAAATTTAAAAAATTATTGCCTTCTAAATTCTTTTTGGCTAAGAAAAGGTCAATTTATTAGGCGTTATTTAAAATTTTATCAAATTATTTTTTAAAAAAATATCGAGAAATTAATTGGTGGTAAATTTTAACTTTATTACCAAAGTGCAGGGGTAATATAGACATTTTGAGTGGTAACAGGAATAAGGCAGGAAGAGTTGGTTAGAAACAGCATGATGGGCATTTTTGGTCTTTAGAGAATCGAATTTTTTATATTTAAAAAAAAAAAAAAAAAAAAAAACATGCGCCATTTTCGCACTGCACAGTGGAGGGAAAAACTCAACTCGTTCCGAGCAGAGCCGAAAGTGACGAACCAATGGAAGCTTAGAGGTGAAAATTATTCACATTTCACAGTATCCCTCCAAAAACGTACTCTCTCTCTCTCTCTCTCTCTCTCTCTCTCTCCCCTGGTTTCCATTGCTGTTCTTTCATTGAACCGTATGGTGTAGAATCAGGTTCCATTGAGACCTCAGATTGGTTCCTGTAGCTAGCCTTTCACTTTTTTTTTTCTGTCCCTTTTTCATGTTCTATGGCGTTCGTAGTATTGAGCTCTGTTTGTTGGTTCTGAATCCCCACAAGATGTTTTGGAGATTGGGTGTTGTTCTCGTCGACCAGCACCATGAGGATCGGCGATACGGCGATTTCCGAGGCTTGAGTGGGAGATCGTTTTGAGTATTGGATTGATAATCTTGGGGTTTGAAGCTTCTGAGAGTGTTTGGTGGATTTTTCAGCGACAAGGATGCTGAATCTTTGGTGGGTATTGAAGAACTAGCTAATGGAATTTATGGGTTTGAATTTGTTTCTTTTTTCGTGTTTATTAGGGTTTTTATTTTGTGGTTTCTATGTCCTGGAAGTTCAGATCGTTGTTGATTTTCTGAAGCTCAAGCTTGGTTTGAAGCTCTGATCTCGAAAGATTAGCTTATCCTTGTGTTTAGCGCTTGTCTCACTTTCCCTCAACAAGGACAAGTGCGTAACGGTTCCGGATATTGCTATCGTTTATCGTTTTATCTTTAACGCTGTTGCTAGTGGAATAGCCATTACTATTATACTTGAATTTTGTAGGAGGGGTTGTAGATTGATAAGCTGCGAGTGTTTGTTTCTTTTTTTGGGGTGTGTAAGGATTGCTCAAAGTTTTGCCCAATTTAGCAAAGAGGGTTGTGCTACTTCATCGGCTCCGTGAGAATTCTGAGGTAGAAATTTAATAATGGCTATGTCCTGCAAGGATGGTAACAAACATGGTATCGACAACGGCAAATACGTTCGGTACACACCGGAGCAGGTTGAAGCCCTTGAGCGGCTCTATCATGAATGTCCAAAACCCAGTTCCATTCGTCGTCAGCAGCTTATCAGAGAGTGCCCCATTCTTTCTAATATCGAGCCTAAGCAAATCAAAGTCTGGTTTCAAAATAGAAGGTACTCTTTGCTTAATTCATCCGTTTGTACTTACAATAATGACCCACTTGATTATGGCAGAAGTAGATTTTGAAAAAGATGTGAACCCTTTAGTTAGAGTTTTAATTGCCTTAAATTGTTTCTTCAGATGTCGTGAAAAACAGAGGAAAGAATCGTCTCGGCTTCAAGCTGTGAATAGGAAGCTTACGGCCATGAATAAGCTTCTAATGGAGGAGAATGATAGGCTGCAGAAGCAGGTTTCACAGCTGGTGTATGAGAATGGCTATTTCCGCCAGCATACTCAGAGTGTGAGTTTTGCAGTGAGCTATTATAATATTACCTTTTCTCAATTTCTGATTCATGGGGTTTCCTTGAAATTGATGATTTTTAAAAAACGAAATGCCTTTTTCGATGTTAAATTAATGGAAAAAGGGGGAAACAAACGATTCTTGTCGAGTAGAATTGATTTGTGATGGAATTTTTGCAGACGACGCTTGGAGCTAAAGACACAAATTGTGAACCGGTGGTAACTAGCGGTCAACACAATTTGACATCTCAGCATCCTCCTCCAAGGGATGCTAGCCCTGCAGGGTTAGTGGGCATTTTGGTTGTTGGGTCCTTTTCTAATATCGTAATCTGTGACCACATTGCTGTCCGCGTTTGCAGATGGATTAATTTATTTTTCATATCTTTTCAGACTTTTGTCCATTGCAGAAGAGACTTTAACAGAGTTTCTTTCAAAGGCCACTGGAACTGCCGTGGAGTGGGTCCAAATGCCTGGAATGAAGGTGTCGCTTTGCCCTTCTTTTCATTAAATGTTAAATTGTTCTACTCTGACAATTGATTTCGTTATGCTGAATCTATGGTCAGTAAATAGTTTAAATTTACTGTGAATTCATTCAGTTTTCTCCAATATCATATTCCCAAATGTCAGTCCCTTTTATAATTACTTTTGTTTTCTTTTGTTTGTTTTTATTATTGTTATTATTATTTTCTTCAATTTTCGTTTTTCTTTTACTTATTTGAGGTATATGTCACGGTTTTCTTCTTAAGTAAGTTACTTTCTAAATTAGAATGGGCTAAATTGTTCTCTTTGAATATGATAAAGATCACCTTTTTAAGCCCTTTTCTTGTATCTTCCTTGTATAGCCTGGTCCGGATTCCATTGGAATCGTTGCTATTTCTCATGGTTGCCCTGGTGTGGCTGCACGTGCCTGTGGCTTGGTGGGTCTAGAACCTACTAGAGTAAGTACCATGACTATTAAATTTTAAGTCAACATTCAAGTTTAGGCTAGTGAGACTGTAAAAATGACTAATAAAACTTTCAGGTTGCTGAAATCCTCAAGGATCAGCCATCTTGGTTTCGCGATTGCCGAGCTGTGGATGTTCTAAATGTGCTGCCAACAGCTAATGGTGGAACCATTGAGCTGCTTTATATGCAGGTTACTGTTTATTTCTAAATGTTTTCCATGTCTCTCGTTTGACTCTCAAGCATCTTGGTGACATTGACACCCTCTTATTTCTCCCTGGTTTTGTAGCTCTATGCGCCTACAACGTTGGCGCCTGCTAGGGACTTCTGGTTGTTACGCTACACTTCTGTTTTGGAAGATGGTAGCCTTGTGGTATGCCATTTTTGGATTGTTACGACACACCTTTTGGAAGTTTCGACTACATTTATGCATTTGGGCTGGTTGTCTGAAATCTTTGGTGATTTTATGTATATAGATCTGTGAGAGATCACTTAAGAACACCCAGAATGGTCCAACCATGCCTCCAGTGCAGCATTTTGTTAGAGCAGAGATGTTGCCGAGTGGATATCTGATAAGACCATGTGAAGGAGGTGGTTCTATCATTCACATTGTTGATCATATGGATCTGGAGGTAGCATATACACTTTTATCTTTTTTCCTCAATCAATCATCTCTTTTTTCCTAAACATGTTATTAAATTCAATGAAAAAGGCTAATTTGAGTATATTTGATTCATTATTTAGCCATGGAGTGTTCCAGAAGTATTGCGTCCATTGTATGAATCATCCACTGTTCTTGCTCAAAAGATGACTATGGCGGTAAGATCACTTATGGCCATTAATTTCTTAAGTTGGGAAGAATTCAGTGATGAGTTCATGAATTTGTAAGATTATTTGAATCAAACATTTTGATTCAGGCTCTACGCCAGTTGAGGCAGATAGCTCATGAAGTTTCACAGTCGAATGTAACAGGCTGGGGTAGACGCCCTGCAGCCTTACGTGCACTTGGTCAAAGGCTAACCCGGTTAGCACATAACAACCGATTCTCTATGTTGGCTTTAATAATGTAGCTTTGTTGATTATTTTCATGCTGGGAATATTTTGTAGGGGTTTTAACGAGGCACTTAATGGGTTTAACGACGAAGGGTGGTCTGTGATGGGAAATGATGGCATGGATGATGTAACTATTCTCATAAATTCATCTCCTGACAAGCTAATGGGATTGAACATTTCATTTGCAAATGGATTTTCTTCCATCAGTAATGCAGTTTTATGTGCTAGAGCATCCATGCTGTTGCAGGTAAAGTTTTGTTTTTCTCTTTGATTAATGAAATTATCAGCAATGAACTTCTGCCTGTATGTGAAGATAAGGAGTATATCCATTCAATTTTGCCACTACAGAATGTGCCTCCTGCAATTCTACTGAGGTTCCTGCGGGAGCACAGATCAGAATGGGCAGATAACAACATTGATGCTTATTCTGCTGCTGCTGTTAAAGTCGGCCCTTGGAGCTTACCAGGGTCCAGAGTTGGAAGTTTTGCGAATCAAGTAATACTTCCACTAGCTCACACGATTGAGCACGAAGAAGTGAGTTACATTATGAAAATATTGCAATGAATTATATTCTTAAGGCCATGGCTTGGTATCTTTCTCGCCGTTACGAAACCAAATCGTGTTTTTCTGACTTCAGCTTCTAGAAGTGATTAAACTGGAAGGCGTTGGCCATACACCTGAAGATGCAATGATCCCTAGAGAAATGTTTCTTCTACAAGTAAGTACTTCTTAAGTAGGTTTCTCATCTCATTATATAGTGGCTCTAGGTCCTTATTATTGTTATTTCTTTTCTGATAGCTCTGCAGTGGAATGGATGAAAACGCCATTGGCACATGTGCTGAGCTAATATTTGCTCCAATTGATGCTTCTTTTGCTGATGACGCACCGCTTTTACCCTCCGGGTTTCGGATCATACCACTTGATTCCGGAAAGGTTACTCTAATTAAATCAAATATAAACTTATTCCTTCTCTATTGTATGGGTTCTTTGTGATTACTTTGCTTTTTTTTTCCTCTAGTTAAGTGCTGTTTCTTAGCTAATCGAAGGGTGGGGCTTTGTGAAATATAGGATTTGAGCTCTCTCCTTCTATTGTTATCATTATTTTGATATTGTTGAGCAAATGTTTCAGGAAACATCCAGCCCAAATCGAACACTCGACCTTGCTTCTGCTCTTGAAATTGGGCCTGCTGGAAATAGAGCACCAAACGACGCTGTAAATTCTGGCTGTACGAGGTCTGTAATGACGATCGCCTTTGAATTTGCATTTGAGAGCCATATGCAAGAACATGTGGCATCAATGGCTCGACAATATGTTCGTAGTATTATATCGTCGGTCCAGAGGGTTGCATTAGCTCTCTCTCCTTCTCATTTAAGCTCTCATGGCGGACTAAGATCTCCCCTCGGTACTCCTGAAGCACAGACGCTTGCTCGTTGGATCTGCAACAGTTACAGGTATAATTTCTCTTCAAACATGTTTCTCCAATTCCCGGTCTAGCTGAGATGATACTCTTTTTCATGTTGCTATTGGGGAATGACATTCTTTGTCTATAATGATCAAGTTTAAGAAAATGTCTCTATTGCTCGCCCTATCAAATTTTGCTTTCAGGTGCTACTTGGGGGTGGAGCTATTAAAATCTGGTAACGAAGGAGGAGGTGAGCTTGTCCTGAAAACATTGTGGCATCACTCGGATGCGATCATGTGTTGCTCTCTAAAGGTGTGTATGTCGTATCAAATCGTCTCGTCGAAAAAAATTGTACATTGAGCAAAAGCTTCATCTACCTTATACATATCTGCAGCACTTAATTCAAAAACCTTTGTAGCCTATGCAGGCATTGCCAGTGTTCACTTTTGCAAATCAGGCAGGCCTCGACATGCTCGAGACAACCTTAGTTGCACTACAAGACATAACATTGGAAAAAATATTCGACGACCATGGAAAAAAGACGCTCTGCTCCGAATTTCCACAGATAATGCAACAGGTCTTTACCCATTTCCCCAACCTTTCCACAAAAAAAAAAACGACCATCTCGAAATCACTAATGATACTCTCTTGTTCTCCCAGGGATTTGCCTGTCTTCAAGGAGGCATATGCCTATCGAGCATGGGCCGACCTGTCTCATACGAAAGAGCTGTGGCTTGGAAGGTACTAAATGAAGAAGAAAATGCACACTGCATCTGTTTTATGTTTGTGAACTGGTCTTTTGTCTGATACTAAGGTTGCCTAGATGAAGTTCAAGACTTATTTACTGTTAGATCTCTTTTGTTAGTTCTTTTGTTTATGCAAACTTTGGATCCTAAGAGTTGGCCTGCCCCTTCAGTACTCACACTCTTTGTTCATCATTGTATCTAATGTTCTTAGTTTTCTTAGTTAATTTCAGTGCCCCATTTGACAACAGTAAACAAACAAAATCATTTATTTGAACAAAGCTTCATATCCATACATGCTGTTCATACCACTACTTTGCTTGTAAAGCAGCCCGTCATCATTGACACTGAGCTACAAGCTTACCAACTTGTTAAGGATTAGCACATAACAATACAAATACCAAATTTTAGGTACCTTTTTACAGAAGAGAAAAAAAACCCATGAAAGGGCAACAAAAATATTAGATACCCACCTAGAAAAAAATGACCTTTCGAACGAGTCGATTAAACTAGGTGTTGATTAAACTAGGTGTTGAAGAAGGCTCAAATGACATTAATGGAAGTCAAAAGTGCAGCTAAAGTGGCTAATCTCAAGCAAAATATGGATTAGTTTTGCAGTTTGAGATTGCTAATATCCTCTGATCTAGTGATGGCTGGAATACAGCTTGAACTCCTAGCAATCCCACCTTTCTTTGGAGCTGCAGCTTTGTCTCTAGGACTCAAAGACTTAGCCCTAAAGCCTCCTCTCCCATCCATTCTACTCTTCTTCAGCATCTCTCTCATTGCCTCAGCCTGAAACAAAACTGGATAAGCCCTCCCCAGTTTGTTAAACCTTGCGCAGGCGCTCATGTGCGCGTTCAATGCCGTCTCTTTGCTCCCTCCATGCTTCTCAACTTCCCCTTCCACAGCCTCGGCGCAGAGCCCGCAAATCCACTTCCCAAGAAACTTGTCCCTCATCTGATCAATGTACTCTTGAGTGTACTCCTCGCACATTCCACAACACTCACACCGTGCATCCTCGATCTCTGATATCGGTGGAAGCGTTCCTTGTGTGGTATCTGATGTTATCGTTAACTCCTTCAATTCCATTGATATGTCGGAGATTGTTCTTTGGAGGGCATTGGATGAAAGTCTTGGTGGTTTGGAGAAGTTGCTCCTTGACATTGCCTCTCCATGTGGTGCCATTTTTGTTGAAGAAGAACAAGAAATGCTTGGTTTTTTAAGAACTTGAATTCAGTTTCTGGGTGAAACGAGGATAATCTTCTAATGGTTGTAGAAGTTAAGTGGGAGATTTTGGTGTTATTTATAACAATTGGGAGTATGGAGGAAAGAAGTTTCTGTGGATGAAAGGAGACTCACATGACACTTACCAAAGTTAACGTGAAGAGTCATGAACATGCACAAATCTTCCAGAGATTGATGCCTGGTTGCTTGCCTTTTTGTTGTTTTAAAATAAATTTATATGGCTGCAATTCCACGATGAACACTCTCGTCTTTTCGATTTATTATGATATTGTCTGTTTTCGGTTCGAGTCGTTCATACTGTTGAAGATATTGTCTTTTATCGTTTCTACATTTTGTAATCAAGAACTTTCTTACCGTTCCATTGTACAATACAATATCGAATTAATTTCCCTCGAACAATCTTTCGATATATCATGTCAACGAAGAATCGTTAATTTTATTATAATATATTTGCATGTAAATAGAAATAAAAAAAAATGCATATTATTGATTTTCACTAAAAGTTTACCTTTTCTTTCTACTTAACTGTCACAAGCCTCATCTCTTTATGTCATGTTTTCACTATGAAGTTTTGCTTTTTGGAATTAGTTGATCAATTAATGCAAAGTTGATACTTATTTTACACATTTTAAAAAAAAAAATAATTAAATTTAATCCATATCTATGTAATTAATTATACACCAATTGTGACTTTCAAATTTTTGTTTATTTAATTTTTCTAAAAAAAATTAATAAAATCGGTCATGTCTATTTTAATTTAAAAAGTTGGCGTATAATGTAACTATACATCTCAACTCAATTAATACTGATATTTTCTAAAAGTTATGTCATAGTTTGATTAAAAGGACAATCTCAACCATTCAATAATAAAAACGTTAAGTTTACAAAATCAATTTGAATATAGTTTATTGATTATTATAAATTATCAGTTCTCACTTTGAGCATAAGCTCTCATGGTGGACTTTCATCATCTAACACATTCCCTCGAACAAAGTACGGCTCCCCTTAATCGAAGTTCAACTAAGTTTACGACATGACTCTGATACCATGTTAAATGAACACGAACTTTCCACACTAGTATAATATTGTCCACTTTGAGCATAAGTTCTCATGGCTATGCTTTGACTTCCCAAAAGGCGTCATTAATTCCTTAAATTAGCATACGTGAGACTCTCATCATCTAACACATATATCACCTTAATATTTTTTTTATGAGGCTAACAACAATTATTAACCTATTTTTCACAAATTTATAAATCAAAAAACGTTTATTACTCAGAAATATTGTCACTTTCAGAGGGGGAAAAGGAGGAGGTTTAGAGGTCACGAGCCAGCAGTCAGGAGCCACACAGAGACGCCATATCTGAAAAGCTTCATCTTTTCCAGTTTCCATCACCATTATTTATGACCATACAAAAACAAACACACACCAACACACACACACACACACTGCAAAATATCTTCAAAGGGTTTCAACTTCAGTTCTCAGGTATCACGAAAAGCCAAACGAAGCTTGTTATTAAATGATTACCAAAAGGAACTGTCTACGCATTAAATGAGCGAAGATGAACAAAAAAAGGTGGCTTTTTTTCAAGTGGGTTTGAGCCGAACGAGGCCTACCAGGACTGCATAGCCTTTAACCAAGTGGGTTTTGCATTTGGTAGTGATTGGCCTTGGAGTTTGACATTTTTGGCTTCCCTTTCTATGCTTCTGCTACCCACTAAGTTAAAAGAGATATTGAACTTATACATGTACCAGAGTGCATGGGGATCATATCCTTGTTCATTCTTTTTAGGAAAGTGCAAAATAAGGGTGTCCAATTTCGATTTAAGGTACGAGTTTCTTGAGAATCGAGTAGAAGGAACCGACAAAATCGACCACCATGGTTAATTAAGGAGAAGATCATGGAAAAGTATGAATAAGAGTGTCGAATTTCGATTTAAGATATTAAACTTATCATTTATATTGCCTTTTGGGTGTTATTTTTTCTCCTTCGGTTGAGGATTTCTCGTTTTGAATCCAAGTCGGCGGTAGGAGTGTTAACAATATTGAGGATCGTTGGGAAAGAAGTTTCAGATTGACTAATTAAGAAGAATATCATTGACTAATTAAGAAGAATATCATGAGTTTATAAGTAAGGAGCTTAAACTCAAACGAGACAATAGTATACCACTGTAGAATCAAGTTCTTGCACAAAATTATTATCTATTTATTTATTTCATAGCAAATCCACTATGAAAGAAAATGGAGTGGTTGTTGTTGCTTTTTGCTTACATTCCCATATAACACCCATTTTAATTTCTCAAATCTTGCTTTCAAAACTCTCTTTCCAAATCTCTCTGCCCCCGTTTTCTAAAACTTTCTTCTTGAACCAAGGCAGAGGTTCGAGCATACGTCGCTTGGTCGTAGGCGATGCAAGAACGAATAGCTTAACTTCTACTAGGAATGAGTACCACACAATCGCAAGTCTACTGCCATCAAAATAGACAAGTGGTAAGAGATCCCAAAACAATGATTTTTTTTAATGTAGTTTGGTCCAAAGAAGTGCCCAGCCCACGGCCCAATTAAATGATGCCATGATCACGTTGAAGGCCCATATTGAAAGCCCATTAAACTTACTATTGGGCTTAAATGCTAGTCACGGATCAAAATTAAATTCTTATTGGGCTTTCTACATCCCATCACGGCCCATAACTTTTATAAAAGCTGAACCGCCTCCTTTTTTCTTCCTCCAGATATTACTGAAACAGCGGCTCCATCGAGATTTGATCACATGCTCTATCTTTCTAATCACACCGTCCAGCCTGGCTAAAAGACACGTGTTTATTTTTATTTTAAAAAACTATTCAAAATTATCATTAACGTTGCAACGTGTCAGAAGTTACATTTGCAAGAAAAAATACAATTATACAAATTACGAAACACACGTGTCAAATAGTGTTATATTTACTTGGTCTTTATTACTTAAAAAACACATTATCTCTATTTTTTAAATTAAATTAATAAAAACATCCTAAAAACTTCAAAAATGTTAATATTTTGTTTAAAAGTTATTTGAAAAAAAAAACGTTTAAATTTTCTCTTCAAAATTATATTGAGTAATCCGTTTCAAAAATACCCACGAAATATCAAAATTAAGGGTGTTTTTCTTATGGTGCTTCACCTCTAATCATCCTTGCAGCATTCTCATGGGGGCTCACCTTTTTTTGTCTGAGTGCACGCACGAAAGTCTCATCATGAACATCCTTTTCATTTTCAGATACATCATTTTTTGTTTTCCTCTGTTTTGACTGACCGGGTCAGTCAGCCCTCAACCAACTAAAATATTTCTTCATCAATTCCTCTCACCTCTAACAAGGCAGAGCTAACCCAACATTCTTCTGCTCTCTAAAAAGCTAAAGCAATCTTAGACCCTCTAAGTCGAATGGTGCATAGATGCATTTGAGCTACAAATAAAACTTTTAAAAGTTTAGAATTTTTAAAATAAAATATTAACAATTTTAGAGAATTTTTATTAATTTAGTTTTTATTTTATTAAATATTAGCTTATAATTGGAGTATATACATTTATTTTGGTCCATAGAAAATTAATATTAATTTAGATAAAGTAATAAGATAAAAATGAGAGGCGATAGCATATTATAAAATGGTTAGCTGAAAGTCCAATAATTAATGAATAAAATAATAATAAATACTATACCGTACACCCAACACAAAGCTTTCTTAACCCATACACCCTCCGCTACCCCTTTAAATACCCTGTTTCCGCTTCCCTTCTTAGTGTGTTGGAAAAAAACAGCTCCCATTTCTTCTCTCTCCCCAAAAAACCCTCCAAAACTCAAGAAATCCACCAAAACCCTTCAAAATTACAGACCCAAAAATGGAAAATAACCTCCCCATAATGGCCAAAAAGGTCTGGAATTTGGTTCGTGTCGTTTATTTCCTTCTCCGTAAAGGCATCTCCAAGAGCAAGCTCATGCTCGACCTCAATCTCATGACCAAGCGCGGCAAACTCGCCGGCAAAGCCATCAGCAACCTCATGTTCCACCACCACTACCACGCCGCCGCCGCCTCCCCTTCCTCCTCTCCTCCTACCTCCGCTGGTCAACTCCCCTTCCCTGTCGGCGCCGACGAGTACGAATTCAGCTGCAGCAATAGCCCCGCCTTCCCTGCCTTCCACGTCGGCAAGCGCCGTCGTAACCAAAACCACAACTCCTTCTTCGCGTGTGCTCACGCGCCTGACACACTCGACGATGACGCAGCTGCAGTTAATGCCGTTAATGCCGTTGTCGAGATTCTGAATAACCACACCGGCGCGTCCTCGACACCACCAATCCCAGCCTCCCCTGCTCTCCCCGGATTTGGCCCGACTCCCAGGAGAGTCCGTCAGCTTAGGATAACCGACTCGCCGTTTCCTCTACAAGACGCTAACGCCGATCCGTTAGTTGACAAAGCGGCCGATGAATTCATCAGCAGGTTTTACAAGGAGCTCAGGCTCCAAAAAACCGCCGACGAGAACTGAACTCCGGCGCCGGTCTGAAGCTGATAATTATATATATATATATATATATATATATAATCCTTTTAGCTACGTGGCATTGTTGTTGTCTTGAATTATAAGAAAAATGGAAAAATAAAGTTCTGAGTGTATTTTGTTTATGAAAAAAAAAATTGAAAAAAAAAATTATTAATTATTTTTCATATTATAATTATTCGATTCGATTCCACATTCATGTAAATTCAAAGTATCTCCTAATTATGATGAGAAAATCCAACGACTTAAGTACAATTTTAAGTACAAATTCCTTATCTTTTTTATATTTTAATTATTGAACATGAACAGAACAATAAACATATTATTATTTTTTTAATTTTAAAAATTTGAAATAGCCTCTTCCTTTAAAATTTATTTTTCCCAAAAACAATTATAAAAAATGAAATTAGAAGTACAAAATATCTACCAAAATGGATAACCCAATGTACTTAAATTATATAATTATATATATTTCAATTTTTTATATGTACTGTTGTGTTCTTAGGCGTAGATTTAAATATGACGTCTTTTCTTTATTTTATGACGCAATATCTTTTTAATATATTAAATTACAAATTAAATATTTTGTGTTAATTTGAGATTTTAACGATGGAATTTCATGTTTAGTATCTTCAGATCTGACCCAAAAATCTTTTTTTTTTAATTATTTTTATAAAATATTAAAGTTAGAAATTAATAATAATAATAAATTAGTCCAAGTTGCATAAAATAAATTAAAAAATGGGAATTAATTGGTATAAATGTATGGGGAATCCGACGTGGAAAATGATAAAAAAAAAATTAAGGCGTTTGGGAGGGGGAAAAGTGACTTTTACAGCCTTAACACCACAGCTCCCACTAAGAAGCGAACAGTGGAAGGATCCCACCATCTTAAAGCTTTGATCCAATATAAGCCTTATTACTTAGCTGGCCCCCTCTAAATTTTTTTTTTTTAAATATTCTAACTTTTTTTTTCCTTTTTGCTTTTGTTTTCACTCTCTTGTTTATGTAAAGCCATGACATGCCAACAGATTTCATTTGTATTCTAATGGGATTTGTTATGGCCTTTATGTTTCTCTCTTTCCCTAAGTTTCACGTCCGTTTTACGACCTATTACAAAAATAAGAATTCAAAAATTTAGGTTTGGTTCTCCATTACTCTCGTGTGCGGTTTAGCTTGACACTCAAATTCGCCATTTCAGCCTTTACCATCTCAACCGTTGCTCTTATGTCCTCCAACATTTCAACTACCATTTGAAACGATCTCATCTTAGGCAATGTCTGGGCAACAGAGTCCATAATAGTGTGAAAACCTCTCTTTCGTAGATGTGTTTTAAAAACTGACTGTGATATGTAATGGATCAAAGCAGATAATATGTGTCAGCGTTTGGTTTGAATTGTTATACTCATACTCAAAACCATCTGTTGCTGTGGTCTTGTCTAGGATTTGAACATACCCATAATATTTTATTTGATTAGGGGTGGTATTTAATGTTTTTAAAATGATTAAAAGTTATTTAGGACATGTAACATTACTTTTAAAATTTTTGAGTAAATTAATGTTAGTTTGAGTGAATAAATGGTTCCAAGGGATTGAATTATTGTTAAAAAAAAGTTGTATAAAAAGAGAAAAATTGATTGAGGGGCTGTGAATATCGTACCATTATTGTGTTCTGTTCAACGTTGGAGCGTGATAAAGTAACCGGCTGGGTATCTGATGCATCCCCCCTCCATAAATATCTTCCAATTCCACTTTTTTTCTTTTCTTTTTCACTTTTGATTCAACAAAATTCACTAAATTATTGCTATAATTATTAATCAAATATTTCTTTTTTTGTTTTGTTCTGTTTTAATGTAGAATTGTTGTGTTTTTAGTACAAAATTTGGTGCCTACTATATTTGTTAATTTTTATATTTTATATTTTTTAAAACTAAAATTTAATTATTCTTGGACACGGGTGTTGACGAATGATAATACCTGATTGTCTCGATATTCTCTTGCATCCACTGTGACATGATCGCATTACCTACTCGTCACTTCTAAGAGCGAAAACACAGATTAGTATGCTTTGACCTCACTCACATGTTCCTTAAAAAACTTTTAAAGAGTTTACTCAACATACGATTACTTCAAATTAAACGTGTTTATTTTCAAATTGTAACCAAATTTATTTATTTTAAATACATATATTGCATTATTTAATTATTTAGGTAGAGAAAAATAATAATAGAGAAGATAAATCTATTGTTACAAAAATGTTAGTATAAACTAAAAATAACAAAATTAAAAAAATTATGAATTAAAACATATCGATAATTTAAAGACTCAAAACTAAATAAAATTGAAATACTAAATTTATTTAAACTGAAAAATAAATATTGTATATTAAATTAAATATGGTGTGACATGATGACGTCAATATGATGTAAATTTCCTTTCTTATTGTGTCTCGGTAAACGGGAGATTTTGATGTCGTTTTGATTTTTGAATCAGCCCATTTTTGAGAAAGCTAAAGAAAACGCTGGCGATTTTAGGTAAAAGCATGGAAGCATGGGACACGTGTCGCGTTTTTAACTAAGTATTTGATTGGTTTTTTTACATGTAACACTATGTGTGGCAGCCGCAATTTATTATATGATTTAATTTGATCTTATAATATATAGTTTTTCTTGGCCATAATTATTAAGGGTAGGCATGTGGAGAGGTCACACGGCTGGTTGGCATTTCGTGTGGGATTTGGTTAATCTTTTTCTTCCTATCAAGAGATTTGATTAATAGTCTCCCATACTTTAATAAAAATGACAATAATCACTCTCAAACTCTCATATTATTATTAATTTTAAATATAAAAAAATTGTGAGTTAGTTTAATGCAATTAGTAATTTCACTATTTTTAATTTAGATTCAATTTATTTTTAGTATTTAAATTTGATATTTTATGAGATTTTAGTTAATATGTATTTTAAATAAATATAATTTTTTAAATAATTAAAAAAAAAAAGAACAATAAAATATCGGACAATCGGACCCAAAATAGAGACTTGAGTTGGATTGTGAATTTTATTTGAATTGTTCGAGTCACTAATATTAATATTAATCTAAAATTTTTGGTGGATCGAAAAGATTAAAAACTCCATATCTAGCTGGCTTGAAAAAAAATTAATTTTTTTATTATATATTAAAATACTTTTATTTTAATTCAATAGAAATTATTTACTGAATGTCAATAATTTACTAATATAAAATAATATATTAGATATAAATTAAAATTTTAAGAAACCATCCTTACGAAATTAATTCATTTATTACAAAATTTAAATTAATAGAGACTTTTTTGCCTCCATAATTTATTATAAATAAATTAATAATTAAACACTAAAATAGGCACAACAATTTAATAATAAAAAGTACATAATTTAATCCAAAAATAAACCAAATGAGAAAAGCAGTTGCCATGGCAGGTTCCTCGAAGTTCCTAAAGTATGGAGATATATATATATATATATATATAATAATAATTATTATTATTATTTAAATAATAATAAAAGTAATAATATAATAATAATAATAATAAATGAATAGATGGCGTCTGGAGAGCCGGGAGACTTGCCTACGAAGGAATTCGGAAGCATGCATTTTTTTGGGAGTCTAAACCTAAACCCAATAAATAATAATAATAATAATAAATAAATAAATAAATAAATAAGAGGTGCGTCCTAAAAGAACCATCACAAGTTTGAACCGATTGATTAAAATCCAACCCTTCATTTATGCAATGCCCTAATGATTTTCAACTTTATTTGAGAAATCAAAATTGGTTGACAAAACACCAATTTCAACTTTGAATATTCTTTTTAACATATAGTCTTATGTCACGTCACGTGAATTAGTTCAAGTATGCATTAATTAAATCGAACTTTAGAATTATTGAAATTATGGTATCATAAAAGAAATTAAAAGCCACTTTAATATTTTGGCACATGATATAATTTCATGTTTTCTCAATATTCTATTCATTTTATTGGTCAATTTCAAGTTTTAGATGTAATAATTAGCGTTAAGTGGCCCCAAATTAAAAGTGCATTTTTGCATAAGAATAATTTAATTCTTTTAGAAAAGCATTTTTGCATAACAAATTTTGTGTGTAAAAGAATAAATAGCGTTAGTTATTCGATATATGTTAGAGATTCTATTTAATTCGAAGTATCATGTTTTGTGGGGGATCCACCTCAAATGAGGTAGAGAATCTCTGTTTAAATGATAAATAAAGAGAAATACTTTATATAGAATTAACTTGTTACATTTATATATTCATTCTTATTTAGGTGTGAAATATTAAGTTGTTTATTGATTTTCTTTTTGTTTTTATAAACTAATTATTAAATTTATTGTGATCATTTACCTTTTATGAAAAATTATATTGAAAAATGAAAAATTATCTATTACTTTTTAAAAAATTGAATATATTTTTTAAAAAAATATTAAAAAATGAAAAAAATTCCGTCTGTCTAACTTGGATAATCTCCTTTAATTTTATGAGTGTTAAAATCTTTTTAAATAAGAGCATTAATGTTACTGTCCATACACTAATGTTAAGGTTACATTAAAATTTTTTATAAAAAAATTAAAGATATTTTAAGTTTTTTAAATAAGTTTAAGAATATTAATAAAACTTTCGAAATTTGAATACAATTTTTTTAAAATGTTGGAAAGTTCAAAAGATATTTTTTAAACACTTCAAAACCTATTTTCGAAATAAAATATTAATAATTTTCATCCAAAATAAGATAAAATGCAAAGCTCGCCAGTATTTTTTTATTAATTTAACATAAAATAAAGCTAAAATTTAAAAGTAGTATTAATACTCTAAAGTTTATGGGCAGAAATTACTTTACCTTTTAACGTTATGTTTTAAAAATTCATGAGTATTTGTGGTTAGTAACGATAACAATATCTTTATTTATTTTTTAAATTTAAAAAAAATTTAAACGTATTATTAAAATAACGTATTAATGGCTCTAATTAGAACTAATGTAAGATTAATTTTGCGATAAATAAAGACTAGGGATATTTCAATTAATTTAACGTATTTTTCCCTCTCCTCTTTGGTTAAGTAAGCGAGCTAATGGGGCGAGGGTTGGTTCCAATAGCGTAAAAAGGTAAGATAAAGAAAACAAGGTGCGCGGCCCCAACGTTGCGGTAGTCGGAGGAAAACCATGAGCTTGCCATTGCGACTTCCTCTGGCTCACCTCAAATGGGAAACTGCCAAAATTTTAAAGCCAAGTGTTTCTTCCTTTTTGTAAAGCCTCTAATTCTTCATTAATGCAACCGCCTTGCCTTTCTACTTTTCCCCATCTACCCACTAACTCATAAAGCTTTGTTTTCATTCTTTACCTAATTCAAACCTTACTTTCAAAACGAACACTTCCCCGCCCCTAATAACCCCTCCTACTAATTCTCGTTACGTAATCCAACATAAAGGGGTTCATATACCTCCATAACTCGATCAATTCAAATGATAAGAATTGAGTTAGGTTAGATTTTTTTTAGCTGTGTTTAGTTTTTTTTTTATAGCCCACAAAATTGATTCAATTTTGAGGTTGACATTGTTTTTGTCCAATACCTAAAAATAAAGTTACAGACCAATTCAACCCAACTCAACCCTACTCTACTTTAATAAAGATTAATGCTTATAACCAAGGTTAGTGATGGGTTGTTGCTCGTAAATATTTTATATTTAAATTTATTAAGCAGAATTTTAAAAATAATTATAAAAAAATAATAATAAATAAACAATTCCATC
The DNA here is from genome assembly GCF_002738365.1 of Cucurbita moschata. Taxonomy (NCBI): domain Eukaryota; kingdom Viridiplantae; phylum Streptophyta; class Magnoliopsida; order Cucurbitales; family Cucurbitaceae; genus Cucurbita; species Cucurbita moschata. The sequence continues at coordinate 2,421,925 of NW_019268546.1, read as the reverse complement.
GACCCAAAATAGAGGATTGCTTAGATTATTAATCCAACTAACCCGTTTAAAGAATTTTTCCTGACTCTACTGGTATACTCCTAATTGTAGATACTGGTTGGTTTTGAGGGTGAGTTTTGTGTTAGAAAAGTTATTGACAAGACCACCACAATGTTTGATGAACAAATAGTTTTTTGTTTTTCGATTTTAGAAATTAAGCATATAAATAATATTTCAAATACAAAATTTTAAAATTAAAAATAAAATGTTTTAACTAATTAAATACTCGGGAAGATTCAAAACTCATTTGTTTTCTATTAATCTTTTGATTTTTTGTGACACTCTGAATAAAAAGGAGATACATGAATTAATCGAGACCACATCTAAATAAGAGCAATCTTGAGAAAAGGATGACCAAGAAAGCTTAAAAGAATTGAAAGTTTACCTACGATAACAATTGAATACATAAGAGTGAGGATAAAACATGTTGAAAGGGCTCGTGTTGGTTTGTGGGGATTGTTTTGACTCTTAGAATCGATAAATAAGTAACATGATCATATCGCAAGAGAATGCTAAGACTATTAAGTATTGTATCATGATCTGAATCTTAGACGTGAGTCGTAACATTTTCTCATACATTTAACGGTATATAATTATCGACCAAATACAAAATGGTTCGACAAGTTGGCTAAGCACAACGGACTTTTGTAATCTAAAATGTCAAACCTACTTTGCTATTTCTTTCAAGACTTCAAAAACCATACTTTCAATAATTGAGTGAATTCTTTTCTACACTCATAAAGCCATTCTCTTAATTGCCTTTTATTTTTATTTTTATTTTTATCTTTCTAGAAACATATTAAAAGCCCATTCTAGAAATTAATTCTAGAAAATCATAATTAATGGTAGAAATATTAGTTTTTTAATCTAAAAATTACTTTACAAAATAGTCCTTCATATTTTAGTAAATTCTTAAACTTAACCCTTAATATATTAAAAGTCACCCCAAAAATGTTTTGTAGATGGGAAATTAATATATATTAAATTAACTTTTATTAATATATTTAGATATTGACGTGTTTTAATGACAGCGCCAAATTTGTTAATAAAAAAAAATTTAATCAAGGATTTTTAATACATAAAAATATAAAGTTGAAATTTTTAAAGAATTAGGGACCATTTAGCAATATTAGCATAATTATAATTTACGAGACAGACCACGGCGGCCAAAAAAAAAAAAAACGAAGGATATTTTATTATTTTCTTCCCCTTTAATTTTTTTAAATAATAAAAAATAAAAAATAAAATAAAGATTTACAAGCACAATTTGAACAAGAAACGTCCAGCTGCCTGTCATTTCACCTTTTCTCTTTTCCTTGGAAGAAAAATAACCAAGAATTTTATTTAATTTTTCTTTTTCTTTTTATTTAAAAGCCCCGGCTTTGTTTTTTTTTTTTGGCCACTTTAAATGATTTTTTTAATGTAATTATCATATTTTTAATTTAATTATTAAATTTGGCGTGCGTAAAAATCAAGGAATAAAATACTGGTATTAAAAACGCCGCTATGAGCACCAAGTAGGAACAAACGTACGCAATTGATTTATTTTATTTATGAGCGACATGTCGGCCCCAGACCAAGCAATTAGTCTTGTTGCTACTAAAGTACGGCTACAACACAAATGTTATTTTAAATAAATAAATAAAACACTATTTATTTGTTTCTTTAATGTAATTTCAATTGACACCGACATTTTTGTGTCTAGATATTATCATATATACCATCATATCATGTGTGGTAACATATTTTTAAATAATATTTTCTCGTATTTGACTAATCAAAATATTATATTTTAAAATTTTCAAATGTTGTTTTTTTACATTTAGCAAATTCGGGTTACAGGTGGACACTAGGTCGTGTGCTAGCGAGAATGATGGGCTTCGAAGAGGGTGGATTGTTAGATCCCACATTGATTGGAGTGAGGACGCTGAGCTCCGAATGAGGTGGACTGTGAGATTCCACAACGGTTTGAGAGAGCAACGAAACATTTTTTTATAAAAGTGTAGAAACTTCCCTCTACGAGACGTGTTTTAAAAACCTTGAGAAAAATAAAAAAAAAAGACAGTATTACGAGCGGTAGGCTTGAATTTTTACCATATAAGTACAATATAAGCTATTTTAGACATAAAATTTTAATTTTAATGTGTTTATCTATAATAATTATTATTATTCCGTTTTAGCAAATACCACTATAACAAAAATTAATTTGAATTAATGTTATAAATTATATAATAATAGGGTCCAATTGCGGTTACGTACGCAAAATAACTCGGCCCATCCGGCAAGGTAACTGGATTGGCTTTCCAAAATTTGAGATGGGCCGGATCATGATTAAATTTGTACTTTGGCCCAAAATGATATATTGGGCCGCGCTTCGGATTGGGCCAGACCCGATTCAATAATAAACTGACATGTTGTACGGCTTCTACCACTTCGCAGACACTCGAACCCTCTTCCCTCAGTGTCACCGTCGTCATTTCTCTCTCTCTCCTCTCTTCCCGCGCTGAAATCACCTTGATAACGAAATTTCTCAGCGGCGATTAACGGCTTGGCGTTTCGTTTGATGATATTTCTCCCTGTTCTGGTCGGTCAGTTGAATTAGCACATTCCTCTGATTTTTTTATTTTTTTTTATTGTATTTCTCTCTCTACGGCTCTTTTTCTGTTCCTTTCAAATCGGCGTTCTAGGGTTGCAAATTTGTCTGTTTTTAATTGATCGCAGTTGAGTTCGGTGAGGTGTGGTTGGAGGAGTAAACTAGGGATTTGGCGTTCTTGTTGATTTATGAGCGGAATTTTGGTATCTATTTGGGGTTTTGAGGGGAGGATGATTCTTGAACGATGAACGATGCCGCTACTGCGTAGCGGAGTGCGCAGGGGACGGGCAAAGCAGCAGAAAGACGTGTTGTGTCCGATCGAGCCGGAAGGGGAGGCCATTGCGACGAGGACAAGGAGAAGGAGGAAGGCAGCGGCGGCGTTAGAAGTGTTGCCTAATATCAGCGAGAAGCGGTTGCAAGAAGGAAGCAATCAGCAGCCGCCACCGGTCAATGATACGGTAGCTGCTGCTGTAGCGAATCCGGAAGAGCATCGAGTGCCGAAGGGAGGTTTTCTTGTCAGAGGTGGAGACGAGTTTGGAGTTGGAGAGGTAGGAGGCGCTGCTGGTGGAGCCAAGAAGGAAGAAATAGGGGATAAGAAAATGGATGATCACGACAGTGGAGCAGGAAGCAATGATAAAGCTCACGCTGTTGAAGAGGAGGGAAGCACAGCACCGCTTCCCGAAAAGGTTAGTTCTTAGACAGCTGCAACAGCCGATAAAAATACGGACTATTACATCTTTTGCTGCATGCATCGATTTGCATATCTCGTAGTATGATGGGTGTAGGACTATGTACTGGACTAAATATTCAAATGGGTAACGTTGTAAATTTCTCTAAATTTGGGAGTCATATTCTTGTCGAATTGAGAGTTTGTTTTATGAAGTCTTGTGATAATAGATTCTCTGGTGAAGATATTTCTAGACAATGCTTGGTGGAAATAATCGTCTCTCTATTTGATCAGAACCAGTTATGTGTCGGTTCTTGAATGGTTATTAATGGAATCACAGAATTTATACGCGTTGTTTTAGAGCCCCCAGAGTGGAGTTCTGGCAGCTTCTTAATGCAATTGCGTTATTCCTACCATTAGGCTTTTCTGAATCCTAAATAGCCTTTAAGAATTACGGAAGTTGAGGTCACCATCATTTCATTTGGTGCTGGGTTATTAAGATAATTTATGCAGGAAGCAACAATACAGTGTAGCTTGATTAGTCTAGGTGCTTTTCTTATTTTGATTTTATAGTGTAGCTTGTTATTCATTTCTTTAGCAAGGTTGTGAATAACCACATCTAGGTTGTATTGTATTGAAGCTTTTTGAACATTAATGAAATAAACTTTTAGGGAAATTTCCTTCATGAAATTTCACTTCCTTGACAATAGATTTGGCCTAATTCATCTTAGTTTCACCTAAAATCACCACTTGAGTTTGGTATCAGATACCTTGTATTTATTAGAAAGGAATATTAAGAATAAACGGTAGTTGGATAAAGGTTGCAGACAAGTATTTTATTGATACATTATGATAGATGTACGGTATGTCAATCCCGTTCTGTTTGCTCATCTCATGATCATGTCCTTAGTTACTGATAATGATGAATGTGGTTGTTTGGTAGCTGCATTATTTCTTTAGCCCTCTTGAGTTTTCTTAAAGTGGATATACCACACAACTTTCCCTTTAGTCATTAGCAATCGTGATGCCTATAGTATTTTGAACAATAATGTACATTTTTCATCTACATCTTCGTTGTTTGAACATTACGATTTTGTGGACTTGAGAAATAATAAAAATGTTTAAATTTTGCATGTCCTGTTACATTCTTATGTTATTTTTTACTCTGCAAGGCAGTTTTCTAGCTTCTTGTAGGATATGCTATGGTTTATTAGCTTTGTAATTTTAAATATATAGTTTTTAGTAAATTCTTTTGGTTGAATGGTGTAGCAATAGTTGGCCGAAGTCAAATTTCATGATCTTTGTTTTTTTAGAAAACTATTTTTTTTTTATTAGTAGTTCATTGCCACTCCATTATAATTCTCTTCCCTTAAAAATCATGCAGATTCAGGTGGGTGGTTCCCCGCTCTATAGGATAGATAGAAAGCTGGGTAAGGGTGGATTTGGACAGGTTTATGTTGGACGGAGAGTCACCACTGTTAATACGAATGAGAGAACTGGCCCTGGTGCTGTGGAGGTAAACATCAGAATAATTTCCATTCACACATAAGTTCCCCCCCCTATCTCTCTCCCCAAATATTACATTGAACAAAATTTCTGATGTCAGGTGGCTTTGAAATTTGAGCATAGAAGTAGCAAGGGATGTAATTATGGACCACCTTATGAGTGGCAAGTTTACAAGTGAGTGGCCATCACATCTCTCCAGTCTCTTCATCCAATTCTCTATTTTCTTTTGGTGAATCTTATACTATTTCAATCTCTACAGTACTCTTGGTGGTAGTCATGGTGTACCTCGGGTGCATTTCAAGGGGAGACAAGGCGACTACTATATTATGGTATATTCTCATCTGTTTCTCTCTGGTTTTCTTTTTGGGCACATCTTCATTGTTTTGAAAACCATTCTTTCCTTGTCTTTCACGTCACTTACATTAGATGCTTTTAATCTTTTAGGTTATGGATATGCTGGGGCCAAGCTTATGGGATGTCTGGAATAATAATGCCCATACGTGAGTTAGAAAGAAACTTTTCTGAATGTACATTTGAACCTTGTTTTATTACTTAAATTTTTTTTCTTGTTTCAGCATGTCTGTTGAAATGGTTGCTTGCATTGCAATTGAAGCAATATCCATTTTGGAAAAGGTGCATTCTCGCGGGTAAGGGTTCTGTTGGGAGCCATTTAGATATTTTATTTGTTTTATTGTCTGAGTGAGCTTGTAAAAATGGCACCTTATCTCACTTACCCAAATCTGGTTTCTATTTAAAGAAGTCCTAATTTACAATCATTTTTGTCTGTTAGGTACATTCATGGCGATGTCAAACCTGAAAATTTTCTGCTTGGTCCTTCAGGGTCCCCGGATGAGAAAAAGTTGTTTTTGGTTGATCTTGGATTAGGTATGTTATGTCTTGCATCTTTTTTCATTTAGTATTTATTTTGTAGCTCGTTTCACTATACTTTTTCTTATTGTTGCCAGCAACTAGATGGCGTGATAGCTCTGGCCAGCATGTTGAGTATGATCAGAGACCTGATGTATTCAGGTACACCTTTATTCTGTTTTTATTCTGTTTCTTTTCAATCCTGAAGTTTTCGTATTCAATCACTGTTTGTTATTGATGGTCTCGGTTCATTTGTGTTCTGCTTTGACAGAGGAACAGTGCGCTATGCTAGTGTACATGCTCATTTGGGTAGGACTGGTAGCCGCAGAGATGACCTAGAATCTCTTGCATATACACTAATTTTCCTTCTTCGTGGCCGGCTGCCATGGCAAGGATATCAGGTTGACCCTTTATCAAGTTGATGAGTAGTTTCTTATCTCCTGCATATAATTTTCTTTACGATAATGTCTCTCTCTTTAAAAAAAAGATAAAACAAGACTTAATCATGATGATGGTTACAGGGAGAGAACAAAGGATTCCTTGTTTGCAAAAAGAAGATGGCTACTTCTCCGGAGACTTTATGTTGCTTCTGTCCGCAGCCCTTCAAACAGTTTGTTGAATATGTGGTGAACTTGAAGTTTGATGAAGAACCTAATTATGCAAAATATATTTCACTTTTTGATGGAATCATTGGTCCAAATCCTGAAATCAGGCCGATAAATACAGATGGCGCTCAAAAGGTATGGTTAGAAGGCACATAAATTTCACGATTTCTCCAACTTCCATGACTTAAGCACAGATATAGATATGTGATACGGATATGACACGACATAGACATAGTGCATATATGTGTGCATGCATGGTTAGACATAACGTTGAGGACATTTGCTTTTTTTTATTTTTATTTAATATACATACTACATATTGTGTGCATGCATAGTTAGACATATCGTGCAATATCTAACCTCAATTATGTATTTATTATTATTATTTTGCTTACATATTGTGATATTGCTGTGGTGGTGGGAGAAAAACTGTCTTCAATTAAACTGATTTACTGTTCTCAATTAAAAGTAATTAACAAAATATTAAGGGAAAAAAATCCAATATATGGTGATTTTGGTACTATGGTCTATTAAACACACAGGTTTGGGTGTGATGATAAGGGCCTTCAATCTTTCTAAGTTAGTGCTTCATCTCCTTATCCTTCGTTTAGGTTCTTTCTTTATCATTTAGGGTTTTAATACGATGGGCTGGACCATTTTTTATAGCAAGTCATTCTTTCTTCCTCAGGAGTGTTCAAAATGTATGTCGAATGTGTCCTAGCGTGTCCAAAAATGATGAAATTTACTAAAAAGCGCATTTTATTTCATGTGCTGGACACATGCCCAATGCTTGTCTGAACGTATCCATGTTTGACGTGTCTGACACCAATACTTCCCAAAATTTTATTTGTGCCTGTGCTTCATAGTTCATGAACCATGATTATCTAGATACATTTAGGGTGTGGAAGGATCTATCTTACTGAATCTCCATCTTCTGAAGCTCATTTGTCAGGTGGGGCATAAGCGAGGCAGATTGACTTTGGAGGAAGAAGACGACGAACAACCAAAGAAGAAGGTTCGTATGGGCATGCCTGCAACACAATGGATCAGTGTCTACAATGCTCGACGGCCTATGAAGCAAAGGTATTCATGCAGGAACTGATACATTATTTTGAAATGTTAAAATATTGTGTGGTTCCTGATCCATATTGATGCTTAGCTCGTACAACAGTCGATGTATCAAACTGCTTGAAATGATGTATTATTTTGATATTTAGGTATCACTACAATGTAGCTGATGCAAGGCTTTGTCAGCATATCGAGAAAGGGAATGAAGATGGCTTGTTTATAAGTAGTGTGGCCTCATGTCAAAATTTATGGGCCTTGATCATGGATGCTGGCACTGGGTTTTCCTCACAAGTCTATGAACTTTCTCCTTATTTTCTTCACAAGGTAACTTTCTTTTTCCCAGATGGCAGTAATAATTTCTGACCAGCATCAACTCGTTTTTATCTCTTACATCTCTCTGACCTTTATTAGTCCAAAATGAATGCTCCCGTAATTGGCATGTAACAAAAAAACACTTGGTTGTGTTTGAAGGAATGGATAATGGAGCAATGGGAGAAGAACTATTACATCACAGCAGTAGCTGGAGTCATTAATGGGAGCTCATTGGTTGTAATGTCTAAGGGTCAGTTTTGAATATTTTACTACTTTTTGGTTCAGAGTTTTGGATTAATTATAAGAATGATAGCATTTTTTAATTTTATTTACGTTGTTGAATCTCAACTTACCGATTCCAGGCACCCAGTACTTACAACAGTCGTACAAAGTCAGTGATTCGTTTCCTTTCAAATGGATTAATAAAAAGTGGAAAGAGGGATTCTACGTAACAGCAATGGCCACCTCGGGAAGTAGGTGGGGCGTTGTTATGTCCCGTGGTGCAGGATTTTCAGATCAGGTCATTTTTTATTTAGCGTAGTGAAAAATAGTAATCATCTAACCCTGGGCATTACAGAACTGACGATTCTTAAAAGTTTTATTTTAGGTGGTAGAATTGGATTTCTTGTACCCTAGCGAAGGTATTCACCGTCGATGGGACTGTGGGTATCGAATCACAGCAACTGCAGCAACCAGTGACCAGGCAGCCCTTGTTCTTAGCGTGCCAAGGCGAAAACCTGCAGACGAAACACAAGAGACTCTCCGGACATCTGCATTTCCAAGCACCCATGTCAAGGTATTGAACTTTTAATCCACGTTTCAATGACACTATGTGCCCATTGTTGTTAAAATATCTAAATCTTTCATCTCTACTGCAGGAGAAATGGGCAAAGAACCTTTATATTGCATCTGTATGTTATGGAAGAACAGTTTCGTGAGCTTCTGTATCTTCTCTAACCAAAAAGAAAAAAAGAAAAAAGAAGGCACACGTAGAGAGAGACCTTGGCATTCGTGGGGGTATCCAAGCATAGAATAACTCTTGATAACCTAGTTCGAATTAAAATGTAATTAAGTAGATACTATCTGTTAGGTTGTTGGTGAACTATGCCATTTATAGAAAAATTTGCCCCATTGTTAATGATAATTTAAGCCTATTAGCATAATCTTTCCCCTGTTATCCCATTATTCATGTATTCACTGGAGAGACAAGTAAGAAATAAGGTACCTCTTTGAAAATTTGATCCTTGGTGGGCCCACTCTTGTTCTCTTCAATTTAAGCTGCCCATTGTTGGATCACCATTTTCTCAAATGACAACATATCCCCTCAAGTGCAGGTTACATAATAATGAAGTTAAAATATACCTAGCTTTTGAGATATCCGTCTGCTACATCAAATTCATGAATCTGATTCAATTAAACATAAAATTTAAATTTGTATCAAATGTATCAATCATTTCCTAAAAAACATTGAATGTTGTGGAGCGGAACTATAAACATAAAAGTTGAGATCTATTAGAGATGCTTAAGACCAAATAAATAGACAAATTATAAAATCCATGATTAAACTTGCAATTTAACCTGATAATTACCAAAAGAGGGAGTGTTCTCAATTCCTCCAGGGAAGCATGGACAGGTCACTTGCGAGCTGACGCATATGCAAATAACTTTTTCAAACAAAATCTTTTAAATGTACTTTTTTCCGAGGAAAGTAGATTCGAGCATTTCATTAACATTAAAGTTGGTCTGAGTTGTACGCTGATGGCCTGCAGCACAGCCTCCCCAAATGCACTTTTTCCTAAGCAAAGAAGGCATCATTAGAATTTGGAGTATTAGTTTCATGCAAGTTAGAGAAAGGTCTAAAATTGGGTTGCTCGCGTAGTACTGTGACAGTTCTTGTCGTAGTACATACCTCATAGTGATCATGTTCGTAGCGTACAACGAATATGCATCGGCAACCTCCAGTATCATGCAGTCTCCTCTGAATTTCCACAACATATGCATCGAAGTAGAGAGCATGATCTTGTCCTTCCTGTAAATAAGGCATACAATCTGAGGGTAAGATAACATGATACGAGAACATTTATCAGCACTTAGGACTGCTTTCCCACTTTCTATTATAAACATTATAGTTTAGTATGAAACATTACCGATAACTAATAAGACTATTTTGGAGGTTGAACATTTGCGCATCCCCTCAAAAAAAACACAGTTTTGGAGGGAGCAAACTAGAACATAGAAATTACCCGGTAACATAACACAAGATCTCCAACTTTTACTCTGTGACATTCTGAAGATTCTAAAGGTATAGACCGTTCACGCACTCCTCTTGCCACGTTCACCCACTCATCCTCATCCTTTCCAAAGCCAGTATATCGAACTCTAGCATCCTGTGAAGTTTCAGATCCTGAGGGCTTTTAGCTTCAAAGTTAAAAGATCTGCTTACTTTTTTCTAGGGTTTACGACAATAAAGCACTGGAAGTGGAAAATTATCAAGTATTCTGTGTAATTTTGCAGTCTACATCGACTGTCCAGAGAAGTATATGATTCAAGTGGGAAAATCTTACCAGTTCTCCATGGTAATTAACTCTGTAAGTAAGGAATGAGGCAACGTCATACCTAAGGAATCAAAAGAAACATTAGTAAGACTCTTCAATTCCACAGCAAAGATCATGGAGCCTTAAACATATTAGCCCATAATCATGCTATATACCATATATCAACAATAGTAAATACATGTCAGCAATGATACTGACTGAACATATTGCAAGATAACTGAACATAAACATTGTGAGATAGTAGAAGCAGGAAATAGTGCTAGAGATTTTATGGTATGGACAATATAACCCCTAACAGTGACCATGAAACATGTTGTTTACGTTAGCATTAAGATAAGGATTTGAGTATAAAAGCTCTATCTGTAGATAATGCTAGTCAAAATATCATTATTAACACTTGTATTGAAGTTGGCATGCAAATACCATTACGGTCAACTTTCAACTACTTATGAACGTTGTTCTAACTACATGGGGCTCAGTAATCTACATACTGACTTTTGCAATGCGTTCTTAAAGGATCTGAAATGAATGGCAATATTCGGCACATCATTATCAAGTTCAAGAGTGTGAAGTGCTGAATGACTGCAAGTAATAGATGCTGGGAAGTTAGCATCGTTTGTTTAGAGATTTGTCTTCCACTATTTTTCCGAAGTGTGAAATGAAAATAAACTCAAGGCACTTGTATAATGCTAGGATTATGGTAGCACACTCGAGACACTACATCTGATTAGAATGCGTTATCATCTACCTAATGTATTCCAATGGATTCAAGGTGTTAATTGCAGCTTATAATCCATGAAAATGTGCTTGTATGAATATGAGCATATGATTCCGTCATAGATAATGCACATGTAATAGTTTTGTATTCCGCTCTAAATTTTTCTCACCATGCATTGTCTCTTGACGAAAAGGCTTCAAATGCCAATTCTGAAAGATCAGTTGCCTTGCCTGCATAAAATTTTCATGTGAAGATGTTACAAAAAGTTAATAGTTCAAAATTGAACTGGACAGATTTCAAGTTTACCAACACTCATATGAGGGAAAATTACTACAGAACTGCAAATTATAGTATCTTGGCCAAAGCTCAAATTATGCAAAGGAAAAACTGCAGTTTTCAGATCAAAGTGCATGCTGTGATTTGAACTTTGACTTTCAGATTCAACCTCGATACCATCATTTAAGAAAGGGTCGATCACAGGATTGTGGCATCAACACGGCAAAATGAAAGTTGAAACTGTCAGAGTTAGGCTTTGTCAACGAGAAATCCCAAGTTTGTTGTTCTACACCAATACTATAAGCAGCAGAATGCAGAAATACTAGAAATTCTCGGTAATGCAAGAAGCACTAACCAGAATTACAGCGATCCCTGCTTGTCTGCTAAGCTTTGACTAACATGCAGTCGGAACGATGATTTGTGAGTTTTAAGTTTCATAACCTACGGATTTTTCCTCTTAAAATCTCTTATAAAAGGCTTGATAGTCTAAGCACAAAGAAATTACCAATCATTGTGCATGCAGCAACTAGAATAATTCTAGGCACGAATGAGTTATCAATTACTGTGCAGACCTTCCCTTTCCCAGTCTACTGTCGTGCAAGAAAAGTAACGAAAACCATTGTAAAGCCAGAAGATAGAAAACAACGCATACATCAATAACCGCAGCAATTGCTTGCTACATTGACATTATAGAGAAGAATTTCAGATAGCATTTCTAAATTCGGGAAGGCAGGTGCGGAAATTACCTTTGAATTCAGGAGAACTATCAGGTGGTTCAGATGCAGGTATGTCAGTTAAAAAAGCACTATCCGAATGATAAAGCAAAAGTTTCGGCGGCGGAGTCGGAGGCGGAGAAGACAGTGGAGGTGGAGGTGGAGGTGGAGGTGGAGGGCGAGGTTTTTTGCTACTACTAGTACTACTACTTCGCGATTCCTTTTTCCGATTCTCAAACCAGCTTTGCACCTAGGGCACATAAGAACTACCAAAAATCAGTAAAACAACGAACAAAGTAGAAAGTGGATAAGAGAAAAATCAAAGACCTGTTCCGCAGTGACGGGAGATTTTTCAGCGCGCCATGGGGAGCAACTGCAAGAAAGAAGCAGCATGAAAAGAAAGACACGACGATCGATTGCACAAATACTGGTTCGAAGAAGCAATCACAGCTCTATTACCTGAAATGAAGAGCGACGTCTTGGAAAAACTGTTGACCAAGTGTTTGATCTCCAGATTCCCTTAAGATACTGTCCATCTCCACAATCTGAAAAATTATAGACACAACGAAATAGAATGCAAAATCGAAATCGGTAATCTCAAATCAGAAAATGCTACTCGAACAGTGACTAAACTCGGAAGCATTGATTGAAAGACATGGACCCGAGCTTAACATAATAAGAAAACAAAATCGAAACCGGTAATCTCAAATCAGAAAATGCTGAAAGGAATTTCTGCGCATAACTCGAACAGTGAAGCTAAACTCGGAAGCATTGATTGAAAGACATGAATTCGAGCTTAACAAATAAGAACTTACCTCAGCAAGTGTGAATTCAAATACAGAATCATCTATATCGCTTGACGAATTTCTAAACTCCATCGGCAAAAGCTAGATCATGCAGAGCGGAAAGAGACGAAGCGATTAGAAGTTCGAACTGAGAACTGTGGTTGTTGAACTTCGACTTCCCTCCTCTGCCGAGGGCAAAAAAAAACAACAAACAAACACAAAAACAAATTAACCTCCTAACTTCAATTTCAATTTCAATTTAGTTTTATACATAAAATAAAATTACAATTTTGTATGCAAGTCCATTTACTATCAAAACCTTCTTATGTTAATAAATAAATTAAAAAAAAAAAAAAAGAAAAAAAGCAAACAGAAAAGAACAAAATATATATATTCTAGAAATAATGTCTTCACTGCCCCAATATTTTAGATCATGCATGTAACATAAAAAAAACGTATCGAAATTGGAAATTTAGTTGGGACTTTGGTTATTTTATTTTTAATTTTTAAATATATTGCCCTTATTTTCAAATTTTCCTTCCAAACTTCACCTTAAAGTTTTAAAATGGGCTTGGGAGGAAGATTTTTACTTGATTTGTTCTTCTCTCCAAGTAATATGAGATCTCACAATTCACTTCATTAGGGTCAGTATTTTCACTAGCACACTAGTCAATGTCTGGCTCTAATATCATTTGTAACCGTCCATGTCTATCACTAATAGATATTATCCTTTTTAGACTTTCCCTTTCGAGCTTTCTTTCAGGGTCTTAGAACTCGTCTACAAAAGAAATCTTACACTTTTATAAAGAATGTTTCGTTCTACTTTTCAACCAATACGAGATCTCACGTTTATTTGATGATAAATTAGATTAGTTACGGTTGAGTTATAAAGTAAAAAGTAATTAGCTTTAGGTTAGGTTGAAAAAGGGGTTTAAATGGGAGAAAAATGGAGTACCCAACAAGATGGGCCAAGCCCAAAGGCCTACTTCATAATTAGACTCAAATACCCTTCCAATAATACTAATCCATTAAAGTTAATTCAGGGGACAAAAAGGGAAATTTATAATCTGACGAGAGAAATGAGAACTTCTAATGGTTTGGGTCAATTTAAGTGGACAATCTGAAGTAGAAACGCGGGCAGACGCGCGGGCAGACACGCGGGTAGACCTTCCTCCATCGTTCATTCCTTGGAAACTGCGTCATAACTGTCGCTTTCCCTCTCTTTTTCCACTCTCCAATTTGCATTTTTTAATTTAATTAATATATTCCGCCTACCTTTGATTTTTCTCCGCTCCTCCTTATCTTACCATTTTAAAACAATCTTTTAATTTATCTTATCTTTTTATTAATTATAAATTTAGTTTCTACCCTTTTAATTTTTTTTTAATTAAAAATAGGTTACCACTAAATTTACACTGATTCGTGTATGCTTTATTTATAAGATTCAATTAAATTTGACCATTTGTCATAAGCTTAGAGGTGCTACATAAATATCTAATATGGAATTCAAATATCCTTTAAATATTACGTAATGTTTCCCGGAATAAAGAAGGAACCAGGGTCACGTGGTTGACTAGTAGCATCCTGCATGTCTACCCTAGCTTCGTGGAAGTTCCAACACCAGATTATTTTTTTATTTTTTTTATTTTTTTTATTTTTGCCCTTTGTTCGTGGAAAATATAAAAAAGTGGGGTTTGGTTTCGGAATTCACACGGGATCATCCGGCAAAAAGGAAGTCGTCGAAATAACTTCAAGAACCAGAACCATGCGTTTGACACGTGGCAAACCAAATAAAACTCGTAAGTTCATGCCCCGCTTTTCACGTGTCCGTACTAATCAATTTACTTTATTCTCCCCGTGGCCCGCACGATAATATTCCTTACAGATATTTCCACGTATTTTTCCTTATCCTAAGTTTTTCTTTTAGATAATATCAACTTCCAGTTACTAATATATATATTTCAATTTTCAACTTCTTTACTCTCTTATTCTTTGTAGGTCTAAACGAGAATTCTTGTAATGGTTCAACCATGTCGCTAGTAGATATTGTCATCTTTCAACTTTTCGTTTTGGAGTTCTCCTCAGAGCTTTAAAACGCGTATGCTAGCAGTAGGCTTGAGCTATTATAAATAGTATCAGAGCTAAACACCGGACAATGTGTAAGTGAGGAGCCTGTTTTTCGAAGGGAATAGACGCGAGGCGTTGTACTAGTATGGACGGTGGATTTTGTGAGTGTCCCACATCGATTGGAGAAAAGAAGGAGTGTTAGTGAGGACGCTAGACCCTGAAGAGGGGTGGATTGTAAGATCCCACATTGGTTGGGGAGGAGAACAAAACAGCCTTTATAAGGGTGTGAAAAACTCTCTCTAGCTAACACGTTTTACAAACCTTGAGGGTAAACCTGAAATGAAAAACCAAAATAGGACAATATCTATTAGTAGTGGGTTTAGGCCGTTACAATTTTTCACTTCGTTTGTCTCAATTTAACTAACGGAGAGACATCTCCCTACTCCCTTTCTCATTACCCGTTTAAATATATATATATATATATATATATATATATATATATATATATATATATATATATAT
>NW_019268546.1:2295752-2406036 GCF_002738365.1 Cucurbita moschata | reverse complement strand
TTATATATATATATATATATATATATATATATATATATATATATATATATATATATATATATATATTTTACTTTATTTGACCGAGTTTAGCTAATGTAGGGAAATCTCCTACACCCTCTCTCATTATCATTGAAACATGAATTTTTCATTTGGTTTGAAGCAGAAGATGGTGAGACTTCTACTGAATATTTTTACTTCAAATCTTATTTAAATAAACTTTTAAATATACGTAGAATTATATTTTTATGAAAAAAAAACTTTATTTTTAAAAATGAATATAGAATGGGATGATTATTGGGAAGATAATTATATTATTTTTCATAAAGTGGATATATATCTAGTTAATAAACGGATATAAACATTGATGTACAAGTCAAAACATTATTATTATTATTATTATTATGATTATTATTATTATTATTATTATTATTATTATTATTAAAGTATAAGATAAGATAAGTCATGTGTTTAAAATACTAAAAAAATCTTCTAAATCCGACCATTATAGAGAGAGAAAAGAGTACAGGACAAGGGAGTTTATGATATTTTAAATCAAAATTAGTAGTATAATTCAAGTATGTACTTGAGTTTTTCTTTAATCTTAATTAGAATATAATTTAAGTTAATCGTGCATTTTGTCTCTTAATTATTTATTGAGATGGTTAATATTTTTATTAATATTTAAAATAAAATAATAATTAATAATTTCATCCTTAGTGTAATTATTTTTTTAAAATAATTAAAATTTACTATATTATGATTTATTTTATTATGCTAACAACATTGACCACGACCAAGACCAATATTGAACAAAGAAAATCGAAAAAGTACTGTTAAATAAAAAAAACATTGAGAATAATTTACTTTTAAATAAATCAATTAATGAAAATATATGGTCAAATTTTTTTATTTATGGATGCCGTTACAAATTAATCGAATTTCTCTTACCTTTTATTGAATTACTATACTATATTTTAAGATTAAAATAACACAATAACTTTAATTTGTCTTTTAAAAAAAAATAAATTATCTTTCTCCATTTTACCCTCTGATCTTACGCTCTTTACAGCTTTGTTGAACGAATAAAAAAAAGGATAAAAAGGTGATTAAAAAGTTTAAATTATCCACACGGTATATTTTATAGGATAACAATTATTCTCAATAACTTTGAATAAAAATAAATTTATTTATATTAATTCAATTATTTGAATTAATAATTATATAACTGAAACCATTGTAATTTCGATTTGGCTTATCTCGTTGTGTTAGATTCTTACATGCTTAATTCTGATTTACGTTTCTACATACATCAAGGAATACTTAGCGTGACTTTATTTAGCTTTGTACTTGTCTCGAGCATCTGAATTATGGATTACACCGGTCGAAATGGCTTCTAGTCTCACCTATAGTGAGTTACAACATAACATATTTTGTATACCAAATGACATCTTGTCATACGTAAGCCAAGACTTACTTAAAAACAAATAATCACTGCTTTATGTTCATGGTCGTTGACTGTCGTCATCATTATTGTTGTCACATGTCGTTGTTGACACTATAATTTTTATTCACTCTTCCCGTTTTTGTCTTTTTTGTTTAAAAAATGAGTCGAACCATTTTAGTGAGATGACTCTTGCTGTTTCAAACCTACGGACAGACAAATCCAACAACCCACGAGCTATTGAGGATCGTTGGAGTTTTATAAATTAAAAAAAATAAAAAATAGACTAAAATGTTTAATAGGTATTTAATTAGTATTATAAGATCAAAAAAATAATGTTTTCGAAAGATAAAAGAAGATGGGGAGAGGAGACTAGGAGGAAAAGAGTAGGTTATCCTAAACAAGGGTAAAATGGTCACATTGGAAAAGTCTTTACCAACGAACACCCGCGTTTCGCCAATCTCTCCCGATTGAACGAACAGAGTAAGTTTGATTTTTCCCTAAACACTACCACAAAAAATCCTCTCTCTCTTTCAATTCTTCTAATTTCTCGCGATCTTCAGTTCCACCATCTTCTCTCATTTGTGCTCTCTTCACTAACTCGGGGGCTTGACTCGCCGGGTCACCGGTCGCAATGACTCGGCGTTGCTCTCACTGCAGCAACAATGGCCACAACTCCCGCACCTGCCCCTCCCGCGGCGGTAGAGTCGGCAGTGGTGCCCTTTCCAGCGGCGGCTGTGGTGGTGGTGTGAAGCTCTTTGGGGTTAGGCTCACCGATGGGTCTTTCATCAAGAAAAGCGCTAGCATGGGTAACCTCTCTGCACATTACCATAGTTCTTCTTCCGCCGCCGCCTCGCCGAATCCTGACTCCCCTAACTCCGACGCTGTTCATGATACCGATGGCTTTCTTTCCGACGATCCTTCCCATGCAACCTGCTCTGCTAATCGAGGGGCTGAAAGGAAGAAAGGTAACGGGTAAACAGTTTCAGAATTGTAACATTATAGCTTCGTTTTGAAATATTTGTTTCCGAGAGGAATTTGTGCCTGATTTCCCGTGCGATTTGAATAAGGCAGCTTAATTTCGTGATCTCCGTGTTTAGATTTTAGTTGATATATTTCGTAATCGTTTGTTGCTGTATATTTGTGACGGATTTTGTGTCTGTCATCACAGCTTCACCTTCGGGTGCTTTTCTTGTCTCCATCAGTTTTATTAGTATCATTTCGGAATTTTTCTTTGACTATTTCTTTCTTCTTCTTTTGATCTGTTCCGTCCTTTTTTTTTTCTGGTTTTGTTGCGAATTTCTACTCCTGAATTTAGTGTCGTATTATCATTGATACTCCCATTCCGATGGCTTATGCTGCTTTCTGTAACTTCCGTGGTTGAACTGTTAAGAATGAGGTCTCTGATCTCAAGTTTCTTGGTGGATAGTGTGGATGGAGTAGATTTTTTCAAATACTTCCCTTAATCATGTGTAGAAAACTATGAATCAGTTCTTCCTAATTATGTGTTGAGAGGTAATGACCTACAGGCTTTTCCATATGGGTTTGGTGTCTTTCCTCTCAATGGTTACTGTAATGATAGCTGTGGAAAGTTGAAGAGGGGAATAATGCCTTCAATTGCTTGACATTTGATAATAATTTCATTTTAAGTCGACAGGTCTAGGAGGAGGTCGGAGGGGACGGATACTTCTTTAGGTTACATTTTGTGGTAAATATTGCATTGCATGATACATGTATAAGTTTCGTAACTGCTTGCAATATTTTAGCAGGATATGTTGAATCAGAAACTTGTAGACCTTTGTAAGGAAAGAAGTGGGTGGAGACTGGGCCATGCAATTACTATCTAGTATGCGAACATGGCTGGATGGGTGAAGAGTTTGTATGTCATTAACATTGTTTGATTAGCTTAGCTGTAAGAGCCTAAAGTTGACATTAGATGGTAAATTATCAATTGATTTGAAAGTTATTATTCTTCTTGTTTGATTGGTGTAGTCTATTATAGTTTTGGTAGGTAAAAGTCTCTGTTTCAACTTTCTTTTTGAAGAATCGGCATTTGTAGAACTCCCCAAAGGCCAGAAAGTCGATGTGTTTTCATGTCGAGTCTACAATTTTTTGATCGAAAGAGATTGAGGTTTATCTCTCAAGTTGGCCAATGGAATTTGACAAAAGTGATCAAACAGTTTGCATACTCTCTTAATGGATTGCAGTTCTAATAATTGGATCAGGTATTATACTACTGATGTTTGATACCTTAGAATTCGTTTTCAGGTGTTCCATGGACAGAGGAGGAGCATCGATTATTCTTATTTGGTCTTCAGAAACTGGGGAAAGGAGACTGGCGCGGGATTTCTCGAAATTTTGTTATTACAAGGACTCCAACTCAGGTGGCAAGCCATGCCCAGAAGTATTTCATTCGGCTGAGTAACGCAACAAGAAGAAAGCGTAGGTCAAGCCTTTTCGACATGGTTCCAGAGACGGTTTGTCTTGAACTCTTATATTTTCTAGTTTACATTTGGTGCCTGGCAGACCTGTTGACTTCGCATTTTAATTTCTGTTGAAATCTCTTGTCATGTTTCTGTGATCACGTCTCGTACTGTAATCGAAAGATCAGTGACCCTCGTGCCAGTAATTCATAATGCATCTGCTATTGGGTCTCAGTGCGCCTATCTGTTAGCATGGTACCATTTATACTTGATAAGGATTTTGTTCTTTTATTTCATGTCTTTCAGGAAACTGATCTGCTGCGTGCGCCAGAAGATGAAGTTTTACATGGTTATCAGGCAAAAGAAACAGAGAACACTGGTTCACAACCTTCACTAAATCTCTCACTTAACTCAGAGTTCCATATCATGGAAACTGCAGTTGAAGAAAATGGTAAAGAACTTGATGAACCCAAGATGGAAGTTGCTGGTTTCCCGCCTATGATACCGGGATACATCTCGGCTTACGTGCCTGTTCCTTTTTCTATTTGGGCACCAAGTACAGTCCCAATTGAAGAAGAAAAGGGTGTAGAAATGTGTCATCATGAGGTACTAAAGCCAATTCCAGTTGTGCCAAAGGAACCTGTCAACGTTGATGAACTAGTCGGCATGTCTCAACTCACTCTACGAGAGCACGAAAGGGAGCATAAAGAGCCTTCACCTCTGACCTTAAAATTGATAAGCGAACCCTCAAGACGACTGTCAGCATTTCATCCAAATGCTCGAGTCAGTCGTTCGGAGTTAAACAAGGACGACAATGACACAAACAAAGCTCTTTGAAACAAGAAGGGAGGCGTCTTATTATGCATCGTGAGATTTCCTTGAAAAATTACACCCCTAATTAGTTTTGTCTTTCATAGAAAGTTTGGTAGTGTGGATGTTTTAATGATAATGTAGGCCAGAGAAAGTTCTTAAAGTATATGTATTCTTTGTAACTGTAACAGGTAGATATTGTAATAAATATATTAATAAGGAGATCCTAACTTGATTTCGTGGATAATCTCTGTACCTTTTTTAGGCATTAAATTAATACATCTCTCTCTAGTGTTATCGTGATCATCTCCATAGCCTTCTAATCAAGGAATTGACACTTTGGGAGTGAGCTTCAACGGGGAACATACATGAGTGTGAGAGTGCTTCTTGTTCTTGTTCGTGTTCAAATTCTCAAGCTAAGAATAGACATACATGAATAGACATACATGAGTGTGAGAGTGCTTCTTGTTCTTGTTCAACATGAGTGTAAGAGTGCTTCTTGTTCTTGTTCAAATTCTCAAGCTAACAATAGACATACATGAGTGTAAAGTGCTTCTTGTTCTTGTTCAAATTCTCAAGCTAAGACTCTGTATTACACTAACTACCCCTTCTGATTTCGATTCTAATTTGTAGGTTATTTAAGTATGATGAAGAACTATTTTATTTATCTTTCTTGTGAGGATTATTGACCGTCACTTGTTTCATGAAAATTTATTACTTTCTTCCTTTCTAATGCCACTAGGTTTGTCATGACCAACTTTAGAAATTAGACTCTAAAGCGATCTTCACACAAGTAGACTGGGGCAAGCAACTCCTGAACTCAATAACTTATACCGTATTAAATTCTTTAACTAAGTAAATTGTCTCTTTGTTGTTGTCTGTCTGATAAGGAATAAGGTCAAGATTGATTCCTTCTTCGAACTATCTTTGTTTACAGTCTTTTAAAGGAGACAGACTAAGAGAGGTATTGAGTAAGACCTCTTAAAGAAGGTAAAGTGCCGGCCGAACCTTCCCCCAATGATCTGAAGCCCAGCCACATGTAAATGGATCTTAATTCAAAGCAAAGTGCTAATTTAGAGAATCAAGTGTAATTGTTTTTTGTCTCCTATATTTAGCCAAATTTTACCAAACGACATGAAGCCACGCCACATGTAAGGTTTTACCAAATGACTTGAGACCATGCCACATGTAATTAGTTCTTTATTCATAGCAAAGTGCATTCAGAGTAAAGTGCATAAATCTAAATCTGTGAAGAGATTCCATATGTCATAATGAGATTGGATTTTATTGACAGCTTCAGACTGATTCCCATTCTTGTTTTCAACTCCAGGCCATGCAACATCGAGGAGATTGCCATGTATGTTCATCCCTTCTTCCATATTGCCATGTATGTTCATTCCTTTCTTCCATATTGCCATGTATGTTCATCCCTTCTTCCACGCGTTGGAGCAAAAACCCCTTCTCCATAGTTATATATTCTTTCTTACCTTAACTTATCTTTATAACTTGAATCGCTTCCGGGCTTATGATCAACGACTCCGGTGAATCATTGATAAAAGTTGTTGTCGCTACCGCTGCCGGAAGGACACTCGTGTGAGTGAAGGTAGCTCGATGAGCTCGATGAGTGCAATAGACAATGGAGGCGGTAGTTGTGAGATTTCGTGGGGTTTTGGATTGGACAAGGGACGTAGAACTTCAATGGAGGATGCCATTGCCATTGTTCCGGAGTTTCTATCTTCAGCTAGATGGAAAGACGACGGGTCCGTGAGAGAGAAACCTTTAGTTCATTATTTTGGCTTGTTTGATGGTCATGGAGGCCCTCAGGTACCTTTTCTTATATCTCTAATTAGTTGAATGCACTTATTGTTTTTTGTACGTGATATCGGTGGTAAATAGAAAGTGATGGTATGCTACCCAGAACAAAAAAAACTAAAAATTGATGGTTTAGGTGCGGATTCGAGTGTGGTCTCTCCAAGTTCCTTAATAGAGTATCTGTTTATAATTTTTTCATCACTCGCACTCTCATATCCAACCTACCCGAACCCGACCTGTGGTGGTGTCGGAAGTAAAATCAAAGTGTTTGATCCTTTGTCCCATGGTTTGAGACACTCTTCCCAACCCTTACCGATCAAGCAGTGATGCAACTGATGGTAATTGATTGAGTGTCAGGTAATGGTAATGGACAGAGTGTCAGTATAGTTCCTTTGAAAAAGTTAATTATTTCTTTTATTTATATTTCTTAACTCTAATTCATCCAATAATTTTATTTTTTATAAAATGGATTAATTATGAAAACTAAAATTATAGCAGGTGAATAAATTAAAACATGATTTAAAATGTAGCCAAAAATGAATTTTTTATTTTGGAAGAGGGGACGAGGGCATTTTTGGAAAAATAATGTTAATGGCTCATAGGCCCAAACCTGGATGATTCGGCCCATAAATCAGATTTGGTTGTTTCTGAAATGGGCCTGGGCCTGGGCCTGGGCCTGGTCTAGATCTCATCCAACCCACCGGGAAGCTAGAGTCCATGGTTCAAAATATTGCCCGCTCGTTTCAATGCATGATGTTTTGTTATCATTTTAATTCTTACTAGTGTCTCATTTTGGAATTAGAAATGTGGATGGATTGAGGTATTTATATTTGTTTTGATCGGTTTCATTTTCTTGGTCTAGTGCTCCTTTGAACACCAAACGGAGGCTATATACTTAGTGTCTTCGCTGAACTGATGGACGAGGAGAAATATTTATGGTTTGCATGTTCTTGTGTTTGTTTCCGGTTGTTAAAAGGTCATTTGCATGTACGAGGATTTAGTTGAAGAAGAACTATAAAAATGTTTGGTGGAAGCTTCACTAATAACCTCTCGTTTGCTTCACAACCACATTTGACATAATGGTAGCATTATGATTCGGTACAATTTTAGATGTTTAACGATGATTTCAGGTGAGTACTTATTGTTCAAAGAAGTTCCATCAACTATTAGCAGAAGAGTGGAACAGAGGGGTCTCTGAAAATGGGCAGCAAGAGCGATGGGAAATGGCATTGACGAGGTCTTATGAGAGGGTTGACGATGCCTTCAAGGACAAGACTCTGGCCCCATATTCAGTTGGATCTACCGCTTTGGTTGTTCTTCTGTCAGCTTGCCAAATAATTGTTGCCAACTGTGGTGACTCTAGAGCACTGCTTTGTCGTGGGAATCAAGCCATTCCCTTGACAGTTGACCACAAGGTTCAATTATGTCCAATTCTTCAATGTTTTTAGTTAATATTATGATTCAAAGAATTTCCCCTCTTCTGATGCAGATTAGCAGGCCAGATGAATATGATAGACTTATGAAGGGAGGAGCAAAAATTCTGTTTGTAGGCTGTCCTAGGGTCGAAGGAGTGCTGGCAATGACCAGAGCAATAGGTTTCTTCTAACCCATACCGACTCATAACTGTTACACGAATACGACTCTCCACCGTGGTACGATATTGTCCACTTTGAGCATAAGCTCTCGTGGCTTTGATTTGGGCTTCCCCAAAAGGTCTCGTACCATTGGAGAGAGTATTATTTGCTTATAAACCCATGATCATTCTTTAAATGAGCGGACAACTAGTGGATGTTTATCTTTCATTGTTGCGATTTTCGAATATATTTTTGACCAGGTGATCATTACTTGAAACCGTGGATTATATTTGAACCGGAGATTACGTTCACATCGAGGACCGAGGAAGATGAGTGTTTGATTCTGGCAAGTGATGGAGTGTGGGATGTGTTATCCAACGATGATGTGATGAAGATGGCTTGCAGCGTACTGAAAAGGCAACGCAAGAAGTTGGCGCTTGGTGGAACTGGTAATGTGATTTATCCAGCTCAATGTGCTGCAAATAAAATACGCAAGGAAGCTAGTAATTTGAGTGGCGACAATATCTCAGTTATTGTAGTTGACTTGAAAGCACCAAATGAGGGATCTCTAAACTGAGCGATGAAAACAATATCACCGTTGGCTTGGTAGAAGCATGGTGATCTGTGTAGAAACTAGACCTAGACTTGATCGTTGTATAAACCACTGCAACTCTTTACCTTTTGTATTCTAGCTTGTTATAAAGGTTTGGTGTGTGTTTCTTTATCAAATGAATATGCGTGCTATTGAACATGTAGCGAAGCAATATACATATGCATATGATAGCAACATCATAGTGTCTTGTTATTGGATGCTCGATGAATGCATAGTTTTAGATTCTCTTTGTTTTAGGTTGCTACGAGCACTCGTATGGGCTAATTTGGGTAACACTTTGGTGAATGGTGCAAAACAATCCATAGTGGACAACAATCCTTTTTCGAAATGCGCAACAATCCTTTGGAGGCATTTCTCTTTGTTTTGATCGGTTTCCTTTTCTTTATTAATTTATTATTATTGTTATTATTTATTTATTTATTTTTATGTGTTTTTGTTTTATTACGAAAATTTGATAGTTCCCAAATGTCTTCCAATATTTAGCTTAGTTTTACCCATTGACTTGAAACCAGGTAACATGTAATTAGATCTTGATTCACAGCAAAGTGCATAAATCGGCTGACCATATGTTGTAATGAGATTGGATTTTTTGACAGTCTTGAATAGATTCCGATTCTTGTTTCTAACTCTAGGCCATGCAACATTAAGGAGATTGCGATGTATGTTCATTCCTTCGCGCGTTGTAGCAAAAACCCCTTCTCCACAATTATATCTTCTTTCTACCTTAACTTATCTTTATAACTTGTGCCGTTTCAGTGCTTATGATCAACGACTCCGGTCAATCATCGACAAAAGCTACTGTTCCTGCCGCGGCCAAAAGGACACTCGTGGGAGTGACGGTGGCTTGATGAGTGTAATGGACAATGAACGTGGTAGTTTTAAGATTTGGTGGGGGTTCTAGATTGGATAAGGGATATAGAACTGCAATAGAGGATGCCATTGCCATTGTTCTAGAGTTTCTATCTCCAACTAGATGGAAAGATGACGGGTCGGTGGAAGAGGAACCTTTGGTTCATTATTTTGGCTTGTTTGATACTCATGGAGGCCCTCAGCTACTTTTTCGTATCAAAACCTCACCTCCGTCCTTTTGGTAGAGATAGATGTCAATATTGACTCGACCAACAATCAAGTCAAATTCAAATGAGTTAAGTCCTATGAATTTATTTCGATTATATTATTGTTTCTTACCTATAAAATCATAACAATTGTTCTATCCATAACGTAATCATATCGTTCTATCAATCTATCCTAACCATATCCTTTTCTATACATAATCTAATCATATCGCTATGTCAGTCACATATTTGTCATATTGTTATATTACGTTTATCGCATCCTTCTCGTATCCTATCTCTCATATATATCATTGAACACATCATAACGTAAGAGTTATCATATCATTCACATATCATAATACATACATAACATATCATAGTCATATCGATTCATAAACAATTCACACATTAAATTTATAACACGTGCAGAACCACAAGTTAAAGTTCAATTATTCTTCTAATTTATAACTTAAAGCCAGTAACTAATCTTGATCTAGAGATCTAGTGCAAAGGGCGTAAATTGAGATTGAATTTTTTGACAGACAGTTTCAGATTTCATTTCTTGTTTCCAACGCCAGACCATGCAACATTTAGGAGATTGCCATGTATGTTCACGAAAACTCATTCTCCACAATTATGTCTTCTTTCTTACAACTTCTCTTTATAACTTGTGTCGTAGTATTGAGTTTTATTTATTATTTCTAATATTTTTAAAATAGAGTACATTTCATGAACTTATTTATAATGGTTTTAGAGAATTTTGCAACTCTCGCCAAACGAGCTAGTAAGAAAAAAGAGAGATTTGAGATAGTGGTGGAACTATGATAGAGTTTCAGTGATCTGATTGATAATCATTTAGCCAAATCTAAGTAAATCAAATGGTTATTAAATAGAGTGGTTTAGGTTTTCGATGTCGAATCTTACGGAAGACTTTCGAGGCCGAATCTCGAAATAAACCTATTGTCTTTATCCAAAGATTGATGAGCTCTTTGTGTCCGAACGGCAACGGCAATTTGAGCTCTAATGTGTATCTTAATATAATCTGTATAGGCTTAACATTAGGCTTAAACTTGAATGCATCAGCCGCCAAGGCCCAATTGAATGCATCAGCCGCCAAGGCCCAAGCCCTACACGCGTTGTCGTCGAACTTCTGGAACTTGGACGAACACGGCGTCCAGGTGAAACCCCGGCAAACTGCCAACGCATTTCCCTCCATTGCAAGAACCGCGGAACGTCAACAACCGGCGCGTGAATAACAAGTGCCACCGTGTACCCAAACCCAGAATCCAGGCGGCGGCGGCGGCTGAAGTTCCCGTAATTTTATCGGAAACTACCATGGCGGTAGATAATTTCATGGAAATTCAAATTCCGCACCAGAAACACTACCATGGAAGCTATTTCCCGTTAGTTTTATCGCCATCTTCAGCTTCTTTCACCATCTCATCCTTCACTCGAGCCATCGAGGCCCAGAAACCATTACTCGATTCGCTGATTCTCAAATCCGGAGCAGTACTCTTCAGAGGTTTTCCGGTTGATGCAGCATCTGACTTCAACGACGTCGTAGAGTCCTTTGGTTTCGAGGAGTTTCCGTACGTCGGAGGCGCAGCTCCTCGAACTAGGGTTGTTGGTCGGGTTTTCACCGCCAACGAGTCTCCGCCGGACCAGAAGATCCCGTTTCATCACGAATTGGCCCAGGTACTCATTGTACTCAGTCCTACAAGATCTCCTGCTTCATATCTATACATAAAAATTGCTAAATAATTAGCTTAGTTTAGTTTGTAGTTTAGAATTAACCATTTGAATAAGGGTTTAGTATGATCTCTGAAATGGCTTGAATGTGGTCGAAGTAGAATCTAGCATACCACTCTGTTGGCTAATAAGATCCCTCGGAGTTGAATTTTACAAAGGAAAATCATAGGTTGATGCTGTATTTGGTTGGTGATGTCTGAGATTGAACAACTGGGTTGCGTTTATATGTTTCAGGTGCCTGAATTTCCTGCCAAATTGTTTTTCTATTGTGAAGTGGAGCCTACAAGTGGGGGAGAAACACCCATTGTTCTTAGTCATGTTGTTTATGAGAAAGTGAAAGTGAAATATCCAGAGTTTGTTCAGAGGTTGGAAGAACAGGGTTTAATTTACACAAGGATTTTGGGAGAAGATGATGATCCATCATCTCCAATTGGCCGTGGTTGGAAATCTACATTCTTGACTGACGACAAGCGCATTGCTGAAGAAAGGTTCATTATCAAATACAACCCCCACCAATTTTTCTATTCAAATGCTCAGAGGATTGATGCTGAAAAGTAGCTTTTTGTATTGAATATTGATTGTTTCTTTGTTCAATTCATAACATCCTTAGACTTGCTAGTTGAATGCGAGTAAAATTACTTCAAAGTCAGGACTCTGGCAAGCCATCTACTGATGTTTAACTTGTTTGAAATCATGTTGAATTGCAACAACTAGAATCTCTCAAGCGGCTGGTTAAATTGTAGGCTGTAGTTAGAGATTTCTCGTGAGAAAACGTTGCAACTCTTCACAGTACGCAAGCCCTTTTTAGAACAAACTGTCTCTGGGACTCAAAGAACTCGTCGATTTTTCAATAAAGAGAATGGTTTTATCGATTCGACCCCAGTAATCTGCTATAGGATTCGATATCGATCTTCGTGAGAATGGCTTGAAAAGAAGAAGATCGACTTGCCAGAGTCCTGCGTGATAGTACTAGTGGTTGACCGGTGAAAAACACATTTGACAGTCGTGGAAAAGAAATCGAATTGCTTGGAAAGACGAAGATCGACTTCCACGACTGTCAAATATGTTTCACTGTGTGATAGTAGAGCCTATGACTCTTGGTCTTACTAGAATCTACATGTTCTTGTTTTACATCAAACATTGTTGCGCCTAATCTTTCGAACTGTTGTATTATCTCATAAAATGATTTATTTGCAGTTTGATCAAGAACTTCACTGGACAAGTTTGTCTAACAATTCTGAACTTTCAACAGGGCAGCTAAGCTGGGAATGAAGGTTGAATGGTTAAATGATGGAGTGAAAACTGTTATGGGTCCAATCCCAGCAATCAAGTACGACGAAGTGCGGCAGCGTAAGATTTGGTTTAACAGCATGGTTGCAGCATACACCGGCTGGGAAGATGCAAGGAACGACCCCGTAAAGGCCGTAACGTTCGGGGACGGTACTCCATTGCCAGCTGATATCATCTACGACTGCTTGAGAATTCTGGAAGAGGAGTCTGTTGCCATTCCTTGGCAGAAGGGAGATGTTTTGCTGATAGACAATTGGGCTGTTCTTCACTCTCGTAGGCCTTTCCTCCCTCCTCGCCGTGTGCTAGCTTCACTTTGCAGGTAAATCCTTCACAAAGCCCTTAGAAACTAATGAAAAAGCATGTAGGACTAAGATCATGCTTGTGCCTTGATCTGATGATTGATTTATTGACATAAAGTGAAATCTATGTTCTTATTCATCATCTGTGTGTATATTGAAGGTGTTCATGCTTGAAATTAATAATGTTATTGCCCTTGGCTTTCTCCTGCCTTGATGTGTCGTGGTTTGCGCTCGTTCGAGTGAAAACATCGAATACAATTTCATTTTCTATCCCGTCTTTTGTTGTCAAATTCTTGTTAGGAGATCAAAAACCAATTAGGAATACAAGATTAGATAACTTTTGTCAAACAAATCAATACAAACATAACACAACACATTGAATTCAATCACCCCCACCACTACCACGACTTTCGCCACTTTACCACTACCATCACAGTATTCTCCTATGATGCTATCTTTGACTTACGATCCAAATACCCACCTTTAAAAGATTCTTTACAACTTTTAAAACTTTTAAGTTTTCTCAGAGAGAGATTGAGATAAAAGTAGAGTTTTTGTGCATTTTTTTTCCATATAAAACAAATCAAAACAATTAGATGTTCATCTTTTAAGTTTAATGTTGTGATTAAAGTATCTTATTTTCCTTTTACATTGTTATTGATGGCTTCTTTGAGTTTGCATGTACATGAAATTGGTAAAACAAAAGCACTTTTTGAAGACACTTTGACCCACCATTATTGCCATTTTCGCTAAAGCTATATGCAAATCCATGCATGTTTCAGACACTAATATCCATAGCCTATCTAATCAGTTCTCATCAAAAATTTCAGTTCCCCTTAATGATTCCTTTCTTGTGACTGAGGAATTTCATGAATGCTTGTATTTATCAATGGAGAAAACTATAATGAACTTTATTCATAATTCAGATATTGTTCTTTATGATATTATGATATTTGGGTGTTGTTTTAGGCATCTCGTCGTGCTGTAAGGGATTGGATTAAGTCCTACGATAATGTGCAAATATCGTTTTTAGTGGTTGTTAAAATTCAACACTCGAATAGATGTATTGTGATTATGAGTTAGAAGAAGGTAATCAAAGGCAATATCAAGTCATCATGTCTCTTATGTCTTTCCCGAAATTAACGGAACTTTTAATACATCTTTCCAACTTTTTGTTCACTTTTATCGTAACATAAATGAATTTTTTTTTGGATTTCGTGGTCTGGTTCCTATTTTATGCGCATAAAAACTCTCTATTAATTCTCAACATCGTTAAAAAATGTCCTGTCTCTTCAACTTCATTGCATTTTGAACGGTGCACGTTTGTTCCAACCACTAGTACTTTTTTCTAGTGTCATCGCTCTCCGCTTCTATTTATTTTTGATGTTCACAACTTCATTGCATTTTGAACTATGCAAGTTTGTTCTAACCACTAGTACTTTTTTCTAGTGTCATCGCTCTCCACTTCTATTTATCTTTGATGTTTACAAGACGTATGTTTTATTATTCGAGAGAAAAAGGACGATGTCTTATTAAATTTTGTTATTAAAAATTAGTTGAGTGTATCGCTCTTTTCTAAAAGAACAACTCATGCAACTGAATTGGATTAAGTAACATATCACAAGCACAACTCATGTTTTAGTAGCAATTAAAAGTTTTATATAGAAAATAACCGTTAAATTAGAATGAAGTAATTAAAAACATTAGATATTCATGTCTTTCTTATTTTCACAATGAGACATGTGCTACAATAACCGGGACAAACAAACCATTTAACGAGCTCAAAATACCCAAAAATGATAAAAATTTCTTTTAATTGGTTGATTACTTCATTGACATATATCATATATCGAGAATTTATTTGTTATTTTCTCTAATTAGTTTAACTTGGTAACATATTATAAATCATTTTTTAAATTAAGATATATTTTTCTTTTCTCAATCTAACAAATGTAAGTCATATAAAATTACTAAATTGGTATCTAGATGATGGAACTGAATATCCACTTCGCATTGTTGAACTAAAATTAATATACATATGATGGAATCTACACTCCACATTGTGTATAGAATAAGTATTTTGCTTCACTAATTTCATGAAAAAAAAAGAATTAGAGATACAAAAGATAAGAGTCGAAGATCAAGCTCTTTCCGCTTAATCACATCCAACATTACAATCTAGCTAAGATTGTTTATATTACAAATATAATATATGGTATAAGCTTTTGTTTATAAGCTGTCTATAGTTCCTATAATGACTCATAAAAGCTTCCTAAAAACAACACAGGAGATAAAAAAACAAAAAAAGGTACAAACTTTATGAATTCTAATCTTCATTCTTTTTTTTTAATTATTTGCATGATGTTTAAGTAAACTGAAACGCAGTCGTTTTAAGTGCCTGGGCTTTACCCTGTGTGCCTGACAATTTACCTTGTCTACATGTTTGACAAATCAGCCAAATTTTGTTAAAAAAGAGGCTTTTTTGGCAAACAAACACAAGTTAAGCTTAAAACAGAGGGATACAAAAACACCCATTTTGAGAAAATCACTCAAAATAGGAACAAGAAGAAGAGGAAGAAGAAGAAGATTTACGTACTGTGGGCTGTGGGGAAAAGGGGTTCCATGAAATTAGTGGAAGCTGCAATATGGAGATTTTGACTGGAAAAAAGGGTTTATTTGGTGAAGAAGAAGAAGCAGAAGAAGAAGAAGAACAATGTTGATGGGGTTGTGGGTTTGGCAGTGCCAATTTATAAAAGTTTCTGCCACTTTCGTCTTATAGGAATGTGAACTCGTGACGTTTTAGTCAAACAAAAACACGTACGTCTTGATTAATGAGCTATGTTCAAGTTGACATTTTTCAACGTTTCTCCTCTCGATGTTGCATGTGGAAAGATGTAAAAGAATTCAAATTCTGCTTGTCAAGCTAACAAACCAATTAAAATATTCAATGAAAAAATGTTAGTGAATATTGGCGACTTACCCATTCAGTGATTTTGGCACATGACGTTCCAAAAATGAGGTATTATCGGGTTGGGTGAATTCAATAATAGATGCTTATTGGCATTCCAACCTTCCCTCTCCTTTCCGGACCTACCTGAAAGAGAATTCTGTATTTTTTGGTCGTGAATATTAGAATAGGACGAACCGTTCTGTGGTTTGGTTCGAAACAAAACAATTAGAATAAGGCTCGTTGAACTGGAATGTGTATTATCCATATAGAAGATCTACTGAGGGAGAAGATTTGACGCTCGAAGATCGTATATTTAGTATTGGTTTATGTGGATAGTGGGCAATGAAAGGTGATGCCGACCAAAAGATCAAATGGAAACTCATAGCTATATGGACTAAAATTACTGAAAAAACCGAAGAGGGGTGAGGAATTTGGAGCACTTCCACTTGGGATTTTTATGTCTATTTATTATTATTATTATTAGTATTTTCAAACAATAAAACTTTGCAGGTCAAATTTGTATTAATATTTGAAGCCTCAATCGTTTTTCGTATTTTTCGGTGTTTGTTTTGTTGGGAATTACTAACCTCTGAAATGGTATGATATTGTCTAATTTGAACATAAGCTCCTGCGACTTTCATTTTTGCTTTTTCAGAAAGTCTCGTATCAATGAAAATGTATTCCTAAACTTATAATCATCGGTTAATTATTAGAACTCACTACCAACATGCCTCAGATATTATATTAGGTTACGCGCTTTGGTTGACGGTAATAAATTCAAGTATTCAAAACATCATCATTGCCCCCACTACCTTTTTTTTCTCTTTTATTATTATTACTACGTTAAATTATAAAAATACCATTCAAACTTTATATTTTATTTATTAATCTTTTTTAAAAATTTCAAAAAAGAAATATTCTTAACACCCTTCAATTTTTTTTCACATTTGGATTTTTAAGTTTATTCTTATAATCTTTTTAACTTAAAAAAGAAAAGGTTTTCGACTGCAAAAATATTTCTCGTTATATATTAATGTATTTATTAACTTTTTGTTCTTTTGTAATAAAAAAGTTCCAGAATAATAATTTAAAATGATTGATATTTGTTGGGTAATTGAAGGGCCTTTTATCAGAATTTTAATTAAAATAAATGTCTTTTAATTAAATTCAGAAAGTCATGTTATTATGTTTTTTTATTTAATAAAAAAATAAATGCCTTTTAAGAATAAAATATTTTTCAATTAATTAATGAAATCCAATTGGAGCAGCATGAATGAATTGTTTACACCAAAAAATATAATCATTAAAAGTGATTAATTAGAATTTAAGCACGAGGTTAAAATAAATAAATTAGAATTTCCACAACCAACTCAAATTACCCCACCAATTAAAACAGAAACATCAAATTGTAAAACAAAATTTCAAAACTCTGTAAGAAAAGCTTATGAGAATTCAAAAGTAAAAACAAACAGATATTTGTAGCCAACGTGCTCTGTGCCCGAGCGCTGTTCGATCATATATCAACGACGTCACATAGAGACATCTTTGAAAATATACACCATGCACAGCACAGCACGGCACAGCACATATTTATTCAAACAAAAACCTTATAAACTCAATATCATATTTCAAGCATCAAATATCTACTGATTGTTCCAAAAGCTGAAAACAAAAAAACTTGCAGAATCAAGATAGAGATAGAGAAGCTGACATAGTTGTCTGTATTAACACAAATAGTTGGTAGATTACAATCGATGTCAAGAAACACCAAGTCAGGTAGTTTGTTCATAAATCTAAAAACTTAATCCCATTCCAATCTCAATAAGCTAGAAAAGAAAAAGAAAGAAAAGATAGAAAGACGAGACCTCCCTCGTCACCATAATTAACACAAGGGTTCGTGGATATGAATATGAATATGGATATGGATATGGATATGGATATGTTACAAATGACTAGTGAGGTCGGGGTGACGATGACGATGACGACGAAGTCCAACGATGGGGTAGCTAGCACTCAATTCAGCAGCCAAAACAATGTAAATTAGCAAGAATCCCAACAAGCCAAGGGAAGCCCCTTTGAGGCTCACAAAGCTCTTGAAGACCAGTTTTGTTTGAAATCATCATAAGTGCAACGAGTATAATAATCAGTACAACGGACTTTTCACTCTGTTTAATAATTTTTCTGATCCGCAGTGATGGTGCATTTTGTAGGCATAAAAAATGTGGGCACTTAAAAAAAAAACAAAAAACAAAAAACAAAAGAATGACACGCCAAGGCCAGCAATTCAAATAACACTTACCCCGAATGGCTTTCTTTCTTCCTTTCTTTCTTTCTTTCCTTCCTTCCATGTCTTCTTTGGCCAAAATGGATTCACAAAGGTGGGATTAGACCGTCATATAGAGAGTTCTTATTCATCTTTCTCCTCTTACGCTGTTGAGGCCATACTCAATCTGGTAAAAACATTGGAAACACACACCAAAAAAAGAAAGGAAGAGAAGTATAAAGACAAAACAATATATAAGCAGAGCTCAGAAATAGCATTTGAATCTTTCTTTAAAAGATAACATGCCTTATCACTGAGTTCGGGATGGTTTCTGTTTTAACCCCACCTCCAGGATTTAATGCCAACTCAAGCGCAGCATTTGGCTTCACATGTCAAACCAGAATAAAATGAAAACTTGTAAGGTAGTATACAAAAAGGACCATGTCAAATCAAAGATAACCAATAAAAGGAATGAAAGCCCACACCTTTGGCTCCATATGCATGATATCTCCATTTACACGACTGTTCTCCAACTGAAGTTCAGAATCTGCCTCGCACGAATCAACCACAGGTGTCCCTGGATTGTTACTTTCATCAGCACTTCCTTCTATGCTCCCAGCATTTCCTTCACTACTACCCGCAGCGAACCCGACATTCTCGCAGGAACTACTTTCACTTGCTAAGGTAGTGATCACACTGGAATTAGATGCACATCTATGTCCAATTTCGATACGAGGAATTTTTTCTGACTCAAGTTTCTCTTTTGTACACCCTTTGTCACTCTCTACACTTCTAGATTCTTTCCTTGAAGAACCACTACCAATACTAGAGACACCAAAAGTCAACTCTTCAGTTTCCCGAGTGATCGTCTGACACATTCTATTCTTCTCATCAATAGTTTTAGCTTCAACATCAGCTTCCGGATGCTCAGAAGAAGCACTATTTGAAAATTGACTGATGTTGGATGAAACTGAATCCTGCCTTCTAGGACTAATAGACCGTCGTTTTTCAGGAAAACCATGCTCTCCTTCAATTCGATTGAGATCATTTTTTCTCTTAAGGTATCTCTCACCACTGCCACTCCTACAATTTTGTACATCTTCTTGATTTGGTCCATCAGAACGTTGCAAAGCTGATACCCTTGAAGCACGAGGTCTATGACCTTCTGGAAACACAAAAAGAGGGATCTGCCTTCTATGGACATGAGAAACAAAGATTTCCATTCCTGGCTTCCAAAACATGTACATATTTACATTATGCTTGAAGTCATCAACTGTTGAACGTATATCAAACTGCTGCCCTTCTTGAATTATCTCTCCCTGCTTCCTCTGCAGACCCATGAAAAACGCACAATGGGCGCATGGCTTGGATGTGTCGACATATTCATGTGGATAAGGATGACACTGTAACTTTCCGTTAGTATTCCTCTCAATCTGCACACAATTACGAAAACCATCAGCAAAGGGAAGACATTCCTATTACCTGAAAGTTTAATTCAATTCAAGAACAGAAATGCTTCATAGTTGAGAAACAGTATTATCATCATTACCATAATTCATTTGAATGTAAAAAAAGAATACCTTCAATGTTAACTGCCTAAGCCGAGACTCTACCCATCCTTTCCAAGTGCGTAGGTCATCAGCATCAGCTGCTACTATATCAACTTGCAAATAGTTTTTGTAGCTTTCAAAAAACAAATACGGCTCAAAAAGAGAACTCCACTGTGCTTTATTCAGCTCAATTTCCTGATGAATTGAAATTTCCACAAACAATTAAAGTAACAGGAAATGCCTTCAATACTCTTAATCTCTGCCTATTAATTAGTAACCACGTAAAACTTAGAAATGTATGGATGCATTACCTCACAAACTCTGTTACCAAACTGGAACTGTTCCATCATAACTCGGAGTGTACTTGTTGAAACATTGTAGCTAGAATTCATGCATGGATATGCAGGTGTTATAATAGGCATATGATGAGTTCTATCGCGATGATTTTTACGAGGATCCCATACAGAACACCCAAGATCATCCTCCTCAATTGCACACAACATCACAGGGTTTGGCCAACGCCACTGGGTATAGACTCTGAAAAATCGAGACAACAGCATACTTGGTACTGCATTTGGATAAAGCTGACAAACCCGTGCCACAAGAAGTGCCAAGTTTACCCCACCAAGAAATCCAGTAACCTGCTCAAGCATGTGATAAGAGTATTAAAGCAGGAAAGAAATGTATCAACTAATCAGCCATATATACACAGTATTAAAAGACAAACTCACATTTGAATAAACACCACGCCTTTTTGCCCAAAACTTCAAGCATCTAAGTGCTGTTCGAAAATTCTGCGTACACAGGATGAAACAAATGGGGATTACAGTTTCCAGACAGGAATTTTAGTGTGCAAGAAATTCACAAAAAGAAGGCTGTAAAATAGAAAGCCACTCACCTCAATATTTGGAACAAGCTTTAGAATTTGATCAGCAACCCGACAACCATTAAGACTTCTAACAGTTTGCTCATCAACATTATACAGGACAGACACGTCAGAGATATCCAAATCCTAAAAGTAAACAGTGACAACAAAAAACAAACACAATTTTCACAGCCATACCACAAGGAAGGTCAAATAGAACATGATATGTTCAAAAGCAATACAATTAGGCAATGTTTTGCAACAAGATAATGAACAAGAGTCAACTGCCACTTACTTCAGGCACAACCAGACAAGATATACTAGCATAAAGTAGGTCAATAGATATTCCATCAAACTTGAATTTCATCACTGGGACATGAGCATCAGGAACTGGCTGCAACTCAGTCACTTCTTCCAGTTCTTCCAAAATATTGTGTAATATATAAAAGAAATCCTCCTGAAAAAAATAAAAACAGATATAGGATTATATTCTTATAAAACCATCATAAGTAAGAGAACCAAATAACTCACATCTAACACTCACCTCCCTGTTCACATAGCATGGCCCAACACATAACGTGTCTATATCAGCTCCAGGTCCATGCACCTACAACAACACAAACCCATGCAACAACCGATTGACAAGTACGAAACAAATGTAAAAAGCCCCATAAGGTATGTAATACATGAAAACGAAAAAGGAAAAAAAGGAAAACATTTCACATTTTCAATATTATAGAGGTGTTACAAAGGATTTCGGCTGAGGACAAATCACACAAAAACCTTGGCAGCTGCTATACAATAACTGCTTAGAAGAGGTAATTTTTGTGACCAAAATTTGGTCTTTGAACTATATCTGTCGAGGGAAAGCTCAATTCTACAACATTCTGAAAACAGTAACCAAGAGTGGTTTCTGGGAAGAATAAGATTATATGGGTTGACATCACTTTGACTCGTGCTGGAAACTTTGGCTAGGTAGCAGTCCAAACCTTTTGGAGAGGCCTCTTAGAATGGTGGATGGTGAGGTGAAGGATCTGGTTTTTACCTATCCTAGCTTATGCCTTCTGCCGTTTATGTAACTTAACTTGCTGTGAAAGGGGGATAGATGACTTATCCCCGGTCTCTTAGTGAGTTACTCACGAATTGTTTCTTCCCTCACCACCCAAAAAAGAAATGCAATCATAGCAACAGACTATAAATTAACTAAGACGCTACATGGGACAGGTGCACCATAGAATTGAAGGCATATAAGTGTAATGGCAAAGGCACTGAAACTGTTTACAGATCATGGAGAAGAAATAGCAGTGCAATAATTGTGCATACCCCGAGACGATAGGAACCAAAAGTAAAGATCACAGCATTTGCATCCTCCACCATTTGATCTGTATAACCTTTTATGCGAGTAAGCTGTTTTACCCAGTCTTTCACAATCTAGAGAAGTATAAAAAGAGAAGGGAAATAGACAAACACATTAGTCAGAGAGATAAAATAGGAAGTTAAAGGAGCAAAATAGTAAAATATCGACCACTGCAGCAAGTCGCAGCTTTCACTCTGAATACTTCACAATTGCAGAGATTCGAATTGTCAAAATGACCATACTATTAGGAAAATCATCATTTGATAAACTGATATAAACATAAACCAATCTATCACTGTCATAAGTCATTGTCTGTATGTAAAATGGCGTCAAACATATCCAACATTATAGACATAAGCATCGAACTTGCGTCTAAGATCGTGGCTGTGCAATAATTTTTCTTCCTCTTCCTAAGTTCCATCCCTAATTGTAACTCTTAGATAACTCACCATCGACAACGAGGAAAAGATACTGAAGATTTTGTTCGACAGATTAAAGTTCATCACCTGTCCTATCCGGCAAAGAACCTCCTCTCTCTTGGCAGATTCCTCTTTGCTTTCGTACAAGCCAGAATCAACCAGAAACTATTACACGATAAACAAAAAACAAAATCAACCAACCTAATTTCGGATCATGCACAAAAAACAGCCGCAAATTATCAATTAAAACCTTTTCCAACTCCTTGTTTCTTTGCACGTCAGCGTCACAGGGCCCTGCCAACGATATTGGCTGTGTCACACCATGGCACTTCGGCACCGCTTGTTTCGCAGTTAACGGTGAATACTCTGCTCTACCCATCACGTATTGCAAACAAAAAAGAAGGTTCCCCGAAATAATCCTAAAATTGGAGAACAAGAATCTAAAATTTTCAATGCCCTAAACCTGAAACTAAAGATGAAACCATCCCTCAACCAGAACGAAACCACAACCCGCAAAAGATCACACCTGGATGAAATAACAGCGATGGAGATCGAACAAGAAGAAATCAACNTTGTTTAGTGTGTCCCGAGTCCCACTTCAGGCAGCTTAATCAATAGCTTATCTCACAGGTGGTGCCTGATGACCAGCACAGAGCTCTCTATTCGACACACTCGTTTAAGATTTTGTTCAAGGAAGGGGGATGTGGTACCTTTGTACCACTCTTCTTCAACCTGCTGTCTTCAGTGAGGCAATACAATCAATACACGAATGCAGGTCCTCGAGTCGATCCATTGCAGGCAGCACAAACTCCTGTCGATGAAATGATGAGACATGCGTAAGTTATCATTCGTCAAATTCGATCTCACGGTCAAGTTAAAATTTTTCATTTGATTATGTTTTTGGTGTTTAACTTGCAGATATGTGGACCCACATGATCCGACCAAAATCTTCTTACAACAGCCATCGACAGAGTCCCAGTTAAGGCGGCGCACCTACCAGTCCCAACCAGCTGAAAATGCAATGTGAAGTTAGTTGAACGACCTCATGCAAATAGTTTTATTGGTTGGTTGGTTGGTACTTTGTTTAAGTGAGGGAGTTGATGATGGAACGAGTGAATACTTGTACAGTTGAAGGATGGACCGTTGAATTTAAAGTTACGGTTAGACCCAATTGTTATCTACTTAAGCTTCTACTTAACTCTTCCTGTCTGTTATATTGCCTGGGGCCGGATGAAAGGATTTACGTAAAGAATTTGTTCAACTTAAATATAATAATAGAAGTGTATCCTGTTCTTATGATTGTATGGCCTTTTGATCGCTGTTGGGTTTTTTTTTTTTTTTTTTTTTTTTTTTTTCTTTTGAAGTCGAAAACTCCCAGAAATACAGATCGCGAATGGAAACTCAAATTGAGACAGCAAGATATGGAAGTTGAGGCAAAGGAAAAGGTAAGAAATACAAAATCAAAAACGAAATTGGAATGAGGAATACCAAGAGAAATTGGAAGCGGAGGAACGGAAAGAGAGAGAAAGCTGAGGTGAAATCGTCGGTTAAGAATTTAAGATCGGGGCGGCCGTGTGGGTGAAAGCAGCGGCGGAAACTTGATAATTTCTATTTTTGATTTCTTCATTTTATTTTTCTTTTTCCTAATAAAAAAACATGTCATTTTCCTTTTTTTTTTTTTTCATTTGGATTATTGATAAAATAAAATAAATAATCAATTTTTAAAAATATATATTTATTATTTTGTTTTATTTTAGACAAACGAAAATTATGAATTTAAAAAAATAGTGATTTAGAAAAGTTATTTATTTTGTGATTTAGATTAATTTAAAAGTTGAGGGAAAAAAAGTGCATTAATCAAAATCACATAAATTATTTTAAATTCCAAGTGAAGTTCGAGGTTGAAATTCCGGCGATAACAATATAATTCTAGAACTGGGTGTACACGATTTGAGTTGAGTTGGTAAATCTTTTAGACCAACCTTAAATTTCGAGTTGATTACATTGGTAACTCAGCAATTCTAATAAAGTTCTCAACCTAACTCTCTATTTTTCTCTTGGATTTTTGGTTATTTTTTAAATCATTTAAAAAACCAAATTTATTATATTAATAACTAAAATTTTATAAAATTAAAAAAATTAGTTGATCTTTCAATAGAAAGAATAGGTTTTATCCCTGAAATTCGATCCCGAAAATTCTGTTGTAAGATTGGATATCGAAAACCAAAACCAAAACCACCTTATTTGATAATCATTTGATTTATTTAGTTTTTGCCAAATGATATCAAACTGATAAGGGAAACTCTAAGTTTCTTTATATTTCTAAGAGTGACAGTGACTAGTTAAATTTATGGCTATCATTAAAAGATTGAAAATGAGCTGCTGCAACTATTCACGTTATGCAAACTCTTTTTAGAGCTCACTCGTCCATCTTTCAATAAATATAATAGGTTTATCCCTGAAATTGGACCCGGCCCATTTCATAACCATTTGATTTATTTAATTTTTCACAAAATAATTGTCAAACAGATGAGTGGAACTCTAAGTCTTTTTTTATAGCCATTAGAGCTCAAGGGACCGGTTAAATTGCAAGTTGTGGCTAGAGGATTTCTCGCGAGAAAATGATCTACTGCAACTATTCACAGTATGCAAGCCTTTTGTAGAGCTCAAACGGTCATTAGGACTCAAAGGGCTCATCGATCTTTCAATAAATATAATAGGTTTATCCTTGAGATTTGACCTCGAAAGTATGCAGTAAGATTCGATATCAAAATGACCCTATTTGATAACCATTTGATTTATTTAGTTTTCGTCTAATGATTAACAAACAGATGAGTGAAACTCTAACTTTGTTCCTATTTCTTTGGGATTTTCAAGAACGTTTTGATGAAACAAGAAGTGAATTTCATAATAAGAAATTATTTATATCATAATCTTATGAAATCTGCATCAACTCTCAAAAATCATCAAAATCGACACCTATCAAACTCGATCAAAGTCTCGTAGGTACATCTCTGCATTATCCGATTATGGAGAAGACAAAGCAGCACCTCTCCAACCAATCTCTTCGTTGTTGCCATGTCTAAATCGACCTCACCCGTTTACACTTGATTGTCACAATGTACATCAAGACTTCAAATGGTACTTGATGGACGAAGATTACAAGTTCCCTACCACTCACAGCATGTCCCAACTATCAAATTCATTCGCCTCCACCAACATGCCGGTGACCCCATCAAAGAGGGTCACGACAAGAGCTTCTTTAGGCCTACATGACTTGCCCAAATTATACGGCAAACACACCATCGTTCAAGACAAAATCTTTTGAGTTAGATTGATAAATCTTTTAGACTAGCCCTAAATTTCAAGTTGGTTAAGTGGGTGATTCGAGCAACCCAAATAGAGTTTGCAACCTAACCCTCTATTTCTTGATTCCGATGAATTGGATTATTCTTTTAATTATTTAAAAAATCAAACTTATTTATAATACACGAAACATCAATAACTAAAATTTTATAAAACTCAACAAAAACCAAACATTTACACATCACAACCCATCACTGTTTGTCAAATATTCTTAATTTTCAAAATAATCAGTTAATAATGTTGATTAACATAGTATATCCATGATTAATTGACAAACATTCTTTAGATACATATATATACATACATATATATACATATAGACTTAAAAAAAAAGAAATAAATAATTGATATTCCAAAAATATAATTATAAATATTAATTACAGTGTAAAATAGGAATAATGAGTGTAAAATCAAAATGAAGATCTCCATATCATATCTCATTATTTTTTTAACATAATAACATAACAATAATAATTAAATTTGAATATTAAATTATTTATTTCTGTATCTTAACGTTGCTCTGATCTCCACCATTCAAAATTTGAAAT
This sequence comes from Cucurbita moschata, assembly GCF_002738365.1. Taxonomy (NCBI): domain Eukaryota; kingdom Viridiplantae; phylum Streptophyta; class Magnoliopsida; order Cucurbitales; family Cucurbitaceae; genus Cucurbita; species Cucurbita moschata. The sequence goes on along the minus strand of NW_019268546.1, from coordinate 2,379,652 downwards.
TAAAAATCCAAAAGAATCTGGACCGTACATTTGACACTAATTTATAACACTATTTTTTCCATTCCAAAATTAGCCAATAAATCTTTAATTAAAAAAAAAGATTTAAAATCCCAAAAATCGGGCAATTCCCCCTTCGTTTTAAAACTGTGTGTTTAGTTGAATCAGTACATTCTGGATTGCGATTTAATGTACTTGTTTTAGAAAGATCCCTTCGCTTTGAAAACAGAGGAAAAAACAGAGCAGTTCTCATTGATGGAAATTTTGTTCTGAATACTCTGTTTCTATTCCTCTGTTTACTGATCCAAAAGTGAAGCTACGAACCATAGCTCTGCTTCTGTAAAGGGAAAGCTATTCTTCTCTCTCATCGCCATTGGCAGCCATTGTTGATCTTCTCTGAGCTTTTTTAAAATCTAGGCTACTTTTTAGAGAGAGAAAAACAGAGTACCCATTGGAGGATTTCGCCATTTTCTTGAATTCCAGAAGGTGGGGGTTGGTGTTTTTTACGATCCTCTGAATTTAAAGTTCAAAGATTTCAAAAGTTCTTTCCGTTTCTTTTTTTTTCTCTCTCTCTCTAAAGCTTTGTGTGACGTTTTTTTTTTGTCTTGTAATGCAGTTTTTTTCACGAGATGCTGTCAGAATAAAAAGAAGAAAAAAAAACCCCAAAATCCCTTATTCTCTCTCTTCCTCTGTTTTTTGGTTTAAAAATGAAGCTATTTAGATGCTTTGTGTTTGCTAATCACTTCTGTGTCTGCAACATGTCAAGTTCATAACAGAGCTTTCTCTCTGTCTATCTCCTTATATTACACCTGTTCGTCTATCTCCTTGGAGTTTTGACATAATGTTTACCTTTTGAGCCATTTTTCTCTCTCTAGGATCGTCATTTTTCTTGTGGGTTTCCTTCTTTCTCTCTCTAAACATGGGGAAAGCTACCAGATGGTTGAAGGGTCTGTTGGGAATCAAGAAAGACAAAGACCCATCTGGGAATTCCGATTCAAAACCAACGCCGGTGGTTTCCGACAGAAAGGAGAAGAAAAGATGGAGTTTTGCGAAGTCCGGTAGAGATTCCGGCCAAACGCCGCCGCCAACTGTGGCTGTAGATTCGGCTTGGTTCAGTTCTTACATTTCTGATTCGGAGAAAGAGCAGAACAAGCACGCAATTGCAGTGGCGGCTGCTACTGCTGCTGCTGCTGATGCTGCCGTCGCCGCGGCTCAGGCGGCGGTCGCCGTTGTCCGGCTGACAAGCCAAAGAAGAGGTCCTCTGTATACTACTGGAAGAGATAGATGGGCTGCTGTCAAGATTCAAACAGTCTTTAAAGGCTATTTGGTAAGTAAAATACTTCAGTTTTTACCAAATACAAAGGTTATTTCTTATGGAATAATTGTACTTTTTACCTTATTTTTTCATCTTTTCATCCTGTTTTGTCTGGTAAAAGTAGTTCATAATCTGAATGAAACAGTACAACCTCTTTCAATGAAACAGTAATAAATTCAAACACTTTTGATCCATTTTAAAGTTCTCAATTGTTGTTTGTTTGTTTACGGTCAGGCTCGAAAAGCTCTACGAGCTCTCAAGGGACTCGTTAAGTTGCAGGCTGTCGTTCGAGGATTTCTCGTCCGAAAACGAGCTGCTGCAACTCTTCACAGTATGCAGGCACTTTTTAGAGCTCAAACTGCCCTTAGAACTCAAAGAGCTCGTCGATCTTTCAATAAAGAAAATAGGTTTATTCCCGAGATTCGGCCTCGGAAATCTGCGGTAAGATTCGATATCGAAAACTAAATCGGCCCTATTTGATAACCATTTGATTTATGAATTCTAACTTGGTTCTTGAATTTTCAGGAACGTTTGGATGAAACAAGAAGTGAATTTCATAGTAAGAGATTGTCTATAGCATCATCTTATGAAACCTCCATCAACTCATTGGACGAGAGCCCAAAAATCGTCGAAATCGACACTTACCGAACCCGATCAAAGTCTCGTAGGTACATCTCTACATTGTCCGAATATGGAGGAGACGAAGCAGCACCTCTTCAAGCAATCACTTCGCCATTGCCATATTCGAATCGACCTCGCACTTTTACGCTTGATTGTCACAATGTGCATCGAGATTTCGAATGGTGCTTGATGGGCGAAGACTGCAAGTTCCCTACAGCTCACAGCACGCCTCGGCTATCGAATTCATTCGCCTCAACGAACATGTCAGTTACCCCATCAAAGAGTGTCTGCGGCGACAGCTTCTTTAGGCCTTACATGAACTGCCCGAATTATATGGCGAACACTCAATCGTTTAAGGCGAAATTGAGGTCTCAAAGTGCCCCAAAACAAAGGCCAGAGCCAGGATCCAAGAAGAAGCTGTCGTTGAATGAAATAATGGCAGCAAGAAACAGCTTAAGCAGTGTAAGAATGCAGAGACCAAGCAACCAAACTCTGCAAGAACATGAAGAACATGAAGAACAGGATGAAGATGAAGAAACATCATATGATTTTTGAGTGATCTGTTCTTGTTTTTTTTTTTTTTTTTTTTTTTTTTGTTTGTTTGTTAAAATCAAGAATGGGATAGAAGAAGCTGAAATCTGTCTCAAATCAAAGCTTTTCTTTTTTCTACTTCACATTTTTACTTTTTACTGTTAAATTTCAATGAATGAATGAATGAATGAGATAAATACCCAACAAAGGGAGCTTGTAAATTCCTTTTTTTTACCACTTCCTTTTAATCCCATGATTGGTATAAAAAAGTAAAAAAAAAAAAAAAAAGGTACACTTTTTGGAGATTGTTTGCTTCAAATGAACTCCAAATTTTTAAGGATTTAAGCTTCCTGACATGATTATGGTATGTCTTTGGATTACCAACCTTAAAAAACACTCAACTTCACCCAAACAACTTGGAGATCAAACCCTTACTTTCCTCTCATTTTTCGTTCAAAATTTTAAATCTCCGATTTTTTGGTCAAGATATATCTATAAAAACATGTAGGGTGTTTCCATGCTCGAGCTAGAGAGTAAAGATTCGAATAAGAACAGTGAAAGAACATATGTAACAGCCCAAACCCACCACGAGCAGATATTGTCCTTTTTAGGCTTTCCTTTTCGAACTTCCACTCAAAGTTTTTAAAACCCTTTTGTGAACGATGTTTCGTTCTCTTTCCTAACTGGTATGAGACCTCGCAACAAATGTGTCAAACTAGGTGTCGAGTATGGATTTAATGTCCAACCTATTTAAGAAGATATTTAACGATTGCAAATCCTACAATATATTACCACAATGGAACAAGCTCGATTCCAAAGCATTAACGTCCATAGAGACCAATAACAACAATGAATGAAAAAAAAATGAATCTTACAACCAAACCCAGCTCACATGAGAGTTCAAAAATTCAAATCGGGTAGGTGAAATACCAAAAACACCCTCGATTAACCAGAAGAAACTTGAGAATTGCAGAATCGAAAGGGTATAAAAGATTCTGAAAAAGAAACGGCTATAACAACATTAAACAAGTAATTTCCCCGAATTTTCCGGTATGTCTCTTCTGATTCAAACATTAAAGACACAATTTTTTTTTTGCCTTTATTTAATTAAAAAAAAACAATAAAAAAAAGGAAATTGATTTGTTCAAGAAAATGAATAAAATTAATTAATAGAAAAAGATTTGAAGTCTTTTAAGGCCATGCTTTCGTCATATATATATATATATATATATAATCTAATAATTGTGTAATAAAATAAAAGATTAAGCGTTGGGGTTTGAATTGTGGGCATGTGGCAAGCACTAAAAGATTGGATTATTAATTTAATTTTTTGAATTTGAATTCTGAAAAATCCATACTTTTTGTCTGAAATAAGTGATTAGTTCAAGAAAAGTGGGGACAAAAAATGTGATTAATTAATGTAATTAGACTTATAATTGGCCGTACGGGGTTTGATTGGTCATTAATTAAGATTAGGCCCATTCATCAGCCCACAATGGTCCAATTCGAATTAATATTTAATTTATGATTTTTTTAGAAAATAATGTATCTTTGGCATTAAAAGTATGGTAGGAATTGGACCATATAGATTTGTAGACCATATTTGAACGGAAATAGTTATAGGTGGGTTACTTTTGCTACTCTATTTCGGTGAAATTTAATGCATAAATTGAGGGTTTGAATTTTTGGATTAATGTTATCGAGAGTAGAGAGAATTGAATGAGGATTGGATCATTTTTTCAACCGAAATAAGAAATGAGTTGCTACTTATGCCTAGATTTGATTTTTTTTATTATTAAAATGACCCAAAAATGAAAGTGTTTACAAATTTGAGCTTCATTACTGTTTCGTTCAAAAGTGTCAATGTTAACGCCTATAAAAAATGACTAAAAAATGGTGTGATAATAAAAGACATCGAGAACCCTTTGAATCACTATATTACTTTATTCGAATGGTTCTCATAAAACCCAGATGTTTTAGGAAGTCAAAAAATATTGAAATAAACTTTTTCACATAATGATTTAACCCTAACGACAGCCATGCACCACCTTTCTCTTTCAAGAGGATTCGCACCATGTCAAGCCCGAGTAAGGTTCTTCACTTTGCATCGAATTAAACCACATGATCCACCACTTGTGCGAGCCTTCGTCAATTCCTTTGAGTTTCATTCTAGCGAATGTACTCCCTTTCGCTTGGGTTGATACGCATTAGCTACAACACTGCACGAGTCGATACGCACATCACCTAGTATCCATCGTTTACGACTAAGACTACTGGGGTATCAAATCCCATTCATTCCCATAGCTTTCGTCTCTCAGTCAGTGTCAGTCCAGCAGAGTGCTGTCGCCGTGTTCCGATCTCTATGCATTTCACCGCTATACCGAAAATTTCCTCTGCTTTCCTTTTTTTCTCAACAACTTAAAAATTCGTATTAATAGAAAGACACACCATTGGAGTGGGTTATTGTGACTCATTCAAAATAAAAAGAAAACAATAGAAAAAAAAAAAAACAAGTCTTACGGGATAGAAAGAAAACCATAGAAATTAGAGGACACACAAATTAAAAAAATTTATATTAAACTTTAATTTTAAATTCACAGTCTTAACGATGGTACTACTTTTTATGATGAAAATAAATCATATATATATATATATATATATATCTTCTTCGGGCAGTGAATAGAAAAGATAGATTCAATGATTTTACAGGACAAAACAAATAATAATGGTGGGAATTTGAAATTGAATCCTTATCCATCCAGGAATATCACTAAATTATTATATTTCAATTTTCAAATATGAAGCGATAAAAGATAATATATTTTTTGAAAAAAATTGTTTGTTTTTTCCTCCCTCTTATTCAGTTGCCTATTCCAAAAAGGGAATCTACATTATTTCGTGGGCTTCATTTCCCAGACCATTCCTTCTTCCGTCTTCATTCTAATATTCTACTCTTATCATAAAAAAAAAAATAAAAAAAAATCTCCATACATATATTCTATGTTTTTGAATTCAAAATAAAACCCTAAACCCATAATTTATCACTCAATAATAATCAAGAATCAGAAACTATTCAAACAGATGGTCACATTATAATTGAGAATTTTACATAACTAAATGATGGATGGAAGGAGCAATAGTATCGCAAATTTATATCATTCAGAAGTTAATAAGCATTTGAAGAAAAAATTCAAACACTAAAGAAATGGGAAGAACTCATACATAGAAATAACGCATAGGGCGGTGATTCAAATGAAATGGGCAGAGAATGGAAGACGAACAAACAATATTTTGAAAGCAGCAAAAATGGAGGTGAGGAGGAGGGAGGGAGGTCAAGCAAGGTCTACAGACCCTGTTCGATCAGGTAATCTCCCAACCTTTCCACCACCATATTGCATTGTCCAGGAGTCACAGGTTCATCGTATATACCAATAATCACAGCTTTCTCTGTTTTCTTCACAGTGATTCCACCAGCGCCCTATCCAATGATCAAAATTCACGAACAATGCAATGGAAAACAGGCTAAGTCTAGCATTAGAACCTGATTTTGTATCATTATAATCTTCTTTCTCAGTTTAAAAATAGAATTTCAAGTGCACAAAACTAAAAACCAAATTATAATCGTTAAAATTTCTCAATCAGGTTCTCTAACTGATAAAATTTACAAAGAGAAGCTATATAATGTAATAATGCACATCAATATGCCATTTACACTATAAATCCCCTGTCAATCAACCTAGTTTGATCCACAATTAAGAAAGAAACTTTGATTTAAATCAAATTTCTTACAATAGATCAAAACTATAATCAAGTGGAAATGTCCCAGACATCCATTCAATTCTATTCATGTGTTCATATGTAATAAAATGATACAATTTTATACATTTATCCATTTGCTAATAGATTTTTTTTGAAAAGTTAACAAACTAAATTAGGTTTATGTTGGATAAACAATAGTATTATAGGTAAGGATGTTAATGGTTAAGCTGGGGATTTAAGAAATTAAGGACTAAATTAAGAAAAATCAGGGAAGTTGAGTAAGCCTATAAAGTACAACAACTTCTCATAAGATCTAAGAATAAAAGAAAACTATGGACGTTAAAAAAAGTGATCAGAAAATGGAACCTTTTTGCCACGAACAACAGCTCCAGGCTCGCCCTGGATAACCATGTATTTGGTTCCAGCAAGGTGTAAACCAGTTGGGGCAAGAGATCCAGGCTCATCAAAATCCTTCATAACCGCTGCAATCTCCTCCGGCTTAAACTGCAATGAGTATTTACCATACAATTGCAAAATTAAAATGCCTCAAGCATGTTAAAAACAAGATCAAATCATACGGCATGACGATTCAAAAACTAGTAGTCACATCAGGCTCGCACGAATCGGCAACGACAAGGAAAAAAGGGGGAAAAAAAGAAGGAAAATCAAACGCGTCAAAGAATGCAATTCTTCATAAACTATTAATCAGGAAAAACCTTGCGGTTAATATTTGTTTCAGTTTCTACTCTATGAATTCCTGATCTTAACCTTGGAGATTACGATTAATCAGTTTAATTATCCAAAAGAGAGAAGAAAATGAAAATCGTATATTCCTCATCATCCATCACTGCAACAGATGATTTATCCGAATAGAACAGAGGTCTCATCATCATACGAGTTCCATCTCCGCTCAAATCAAATCAACAAAAAATAAAGAACTGATACAAATAAAATCAAATCAAAACAAAACAAAATGCCGATTATAAGACCAGATTCCAATCGAATTTCTCTCAACAAGAGAGATCAAGTAACATAGAATCACACACACAGCAAACGAAATCGAAAATGGCGATAACCTGAGGGAAAGAGGCGCTCTGCCCGAATAGAACAGAGGTCTCATCATCATACGAATTCCATCTCCGCTCAAATCAAATCAACAAAAAATAAAGAACTGATACAAATCAAATCAAAACAAAACAAAATTCCGATTATAAGACCAGATTCCAATTGAATTTCTCTCAACAAGAGCGATAACGTAACAAAGAATCACACACACAACAAACGAAATCGAATATGGCGATAACCTGAGGGAAAGAGGCGCTCTGCGCCCAAACACTAGCGTCATGTCCAATGATGGCGGCGGAGGTGAGATGGTTGCCCTCGATCTCACACATGAGGTGATCATCGACGTAAGTTTGCCACGACATTTTCAAGCTTCAACAACGGAACTTCGAATTTCGATTAGCGGCAAAGTTTTCTTCTCTTCTTCTTCGTTCTTCTAGTTGCTCATCAGTCTCACATGTCGATTTGGTTATGGCTCTGAGATATATATAGTTGGAAAAAATTGACAATAAATAAATAAATAAATTAGCAACGTACCGAAGCTAACTATGGCCGGGCTCTGAGCGTGGCCGTTATTATCGTACCAGTGGCTTTCACGTTCACCATTCATTATTATTTTTTAGAAAATTAATTTGCAAATTAATCTATTTATTATACTTTTAAATAATTTTTTTTTATTAATTTTTGGAGTTTAATAATTATAAAATAAGATAGTAATGGGTGTTTTTAATGTATATATTTTAAATTTTAAATTTTAATTTTTTAGTGTGATGGACATTAAATTAATAACTAATGGACTTATTGATGTTAATTTAGTTTTATTGTATTTTAAAATTAAATAAAGTTTAAAAAGGTTAAAACAATTTATTAAAAAATTAAGACTTATCATCCATTTAAAATTTTAAAATTAATTTAGCAAAGACATATTTTTTTTTAAATTAAGGGTAATACTGTACGTTTCATATTCTAGCTTTTTAAATATTTTTTTATGAGTTAAATTAAATTTAAATATTTAATATTATTAGTGGCATGTTTGGTAAATTTAAGATTTAAAATTGACCTAAAAATTAAATTTAATATTATTAGTGGCATGTTTTGTAAATTTAAGCAATACTCTAAAATTATTTTTAAATTTGACTTGTAGACATAGACTGGATAGTTCATTTTTTAGGGTTGGCACCACGTTTCATGATAAAGGTGGATAAAAGTCGGGTTGAATTTCAATAAATTTGTATTTGAATTTTAAAGAGTATTAATGTGATTTCATTATAAAATTACTAGTGCAGTAGTCAGCACTTTGGACTTCGACCTAGGTTCAACTTCTGGTAGAACCTTAGGTGTTTAAGGTTGCTTAATCATAAATATTAAAGGTGTGGTTAGCACTATTATAATATTTAATATATGCTAAATTTTAAAAATAAAATAGAAAGTCACCGACCACGTATTATTATTAAGGAGAAGTTAGGATCTAAAATCACAAAGTTTAGATTGAATTAATATTGAATAGGTAATTACAATTAGATGGTTGAATTAGCGTAATTAAGGAAATGATTTACATGTTTAACACTGAGATTAGATTTATTAGAATTTTAAGGTAACGATTCTTGGCTCAAAGTCAAATGTTGACTGACTCGACCCTTATTTGAGCTTGTCTTTGACACTCTTGTCTACTTGTTACCTCCAATCTCACTCAACCCTACGCTTGACTTTAATGCACGTCCTTCTTCATGTATTGGATGATGCCCCATCTTTCTCGATCCATCATGGCATTTGTCTATCTCAGCTCTCACATGGCTTGACGGAAATCAATCATATCTCATCTTCTATTGTGTCTGCACATGGTGATCACAACCTACATTTTTTTTAGTATGGTTCTGACATTCTCTCCCTCTTAAATTAGACGTCGTCTTCAATGACTTTCTTTGAGACACGATCACATTGCTCTCACCAATTGGTGGCCTAGGTTCAAACTTGTGATAACACTTTTTGTGGGACACAAACTAAGCTTCGACTCTCACTTTTTATGGTCAACCAAACTCAATGATAAGGGCGTGTTCTAGAGTTGTGTTTAATTCATAATATTTTTTTTAACTTAAAAAACATTAATATGATTACATTTTAAGATTATAATCAAGCATTTAGTTCTATAATGTAGTAGGAACCACGAACCTTCACAATGATATGATATTGTCCACTTTTGAGGTTAGCAACTTCTTTGTTCGACACTTAAGGATTGTATTGACACGACTAAGTTAAGGGCATGACTCTAATACCATGTTAGGAAGCACATACCTCTATAACCGTATGATATTGTCTACTTTAAGCATAAGCTCTCATGACTTTACTTTTGATTTTCCCACAAGGCTTCCTACTATTGGAGATACGGTTTATTTCCTTACTTATAAATCCATGATCGTATCCTTAATTAGCCAATGTGAGACTCCTTATCCTCAACAAAGTGTAGTGGTTAGCACTCTAGATTATCCTTAATTAGCCAAGCTGACTGACTCAGTCCATTATTTGTTCCCTAAATTCGATATAGATCATCATTTTGAAGATGAGTCAACTTGTTTGGGCCATATTAAATCGACTTAATCTAAGCTCAGACAGTACCTTGAGTCCATTGGCTAACGAACGATAATGGTAAGGACGGGTTTTAGAGTTGGGTTCAATTTTCAATAAATTTGTTGTTGAATTTTTTAAAAAGGTCATTAAGATAGTTTCATTATAAGACTAAAAATAAAATGTGGTTTTATGGTGTAGTGGTCGACCCTGGTAGACTTTGAATCCAAAAGTTCTATTTGTGTTTTAGGGTTGTGTTCGATTTTGAATAAATTTGTTTTGGATGCGTAGTACTTCCCTACACACGATCCACACGTGTGAGTGTGAGTCTCCTTGCGGTTCGCACTCTCTCGACCCATCATAGTCGGGCTACTTGTTCATAGTTGGACGTCTAGAGGATAACAAAACCCCAAGTATAATGTGAGGCATGATGATGATGATCATCATAGTGTACGTCTCCGTTCTCATCATCATAAATGGGAAAGTAACCCAATGTATGTGAACACACAATATGCAAGAGATCCCTATAGTTTTCATCTTTGAATCATTGTGACACAACCCTATACATTATTCACACATTACCCTAGGTGACATGCATTTATTGACTTTCATACGTTCATCATCATTAACATCATCATGGTAAATACATGCACATCATCTTAATATGGAATATCATCATATTAAGTCATTTTGTCATCATGTTATCATGCATCATCATTATCATATAATCATCATGTACATCATCATATAACGTCATCACATCATATATGTGAATATTTTTTTTTAAATAGCTACTAATCATGACATAATTTCTTAAGAACTAATATAAAATTCTTGACGTTTAATTTCTAACTCAAAGCTAAATAATTGCAGGGTAGATCTTATTATAACTTATTGTGTTCTAGAAACGAAATTATAATAAAAGAAAAAGAAGATTTGAGATATAAGTTGATAAAAGAAAATGAAGATCCAAGATATAACTTATACTAACAAATTGAGACAACTATGTTCAGATCTATCTTGATATGAACCAAGAGACATCAATCATACAATATGCTTCAATGAATATGTGAAGAAAATATCGTTGAAATTATCAAAAGATATTTCAATTCATGCCACGTTGAAAAAGAATGAAGTTTCATGACATAAATTTTGGGTGGATTACAATTTAGAGTAATTTAGAGTGATTGTATTTCATTAATGTATTTTAAGACTTTTTATTTACTCTAGGTTACAATTACATAATGGTTAATTATGGGTATGAATGTTACCACTCTTGGAATGTCTCTAATAGTTTCATTTTGAGGCTATATAAAGACATGTATGTTGTATTTGTAAGAAGACTTGGAAAATATAGTAAAAGAAGCATTTGTGCTCTTCTTTAACTAATGGCTAAGTTTCTTTGCAATTCTATGTAGTTTAGGTTGCATGTACAATCATTTAAGCTCGACATGATCAATCTTGCTTGTGGAGTGATTCGAATCTCAATCAAGTGTTCTTGCCTTGAGATATTTGATCAACAAGAATCATTCAAGCTAAACATGATCGATCTTGCTTGTGGAGTGATTCAAACCTCAAACAATATTCTTGCCTTGACATATTCGATCAACAAACAAGGTAATCCGAATCTTATTCTCCTTGTAGTGATTTCCACATATCATATCTACACGTATAAATCTGAGTAAAAGTCATTTTTTGTTTTTGTCTATCGAGGTAAGTACGCTATATTTGTTTTTTTGGTTATTCTGAGAGAGATTGTCTTTTTTGGGTATTCTCAATCAAAAGCCTTTGATTCAAAATACTCAATTATAAAGGTTCAAGTGGTTACCTCCACCATTTTTTTTTTGGTTGGGATACTCAATCATATACGTTCAAGTGTCATACACGTTCAAGTGGTGTGCACTCGACTTTAATTCGAACCGTTACTCAATGATAAAGCTGTGTGGTACTCGACTTGTATTTGGAATGATATTCAAATGTTAATTTCTTTTTTTCCTTCACTTTTTTATTTTTAAAAATTAAGTTTTCTTTTTTCATAATTTAATTTATTTTGAAATTTATATTTTCTTTTCTTATCCTATACATTTGCATTCGTAAACAAAATTTAAAGAGTAAAAATAAATTTTAAAATTTGTTCTTCTTAATTTTTCTTAAACACATAGGAAAAAATAATAATTATAGAACAAAGAAAAGCCCAATATTTATAAATTTAATTTTTAATTAAACAAATATTTAGTTATAGTTTGCCCTATTTATTCCAGATATATATTATCGATCAAAATATTGTAACTTTAGATCTCATATTTGCCGGTAAGGTAAGAACTCATTCCATATGCAAAAAAATTGATCGATATTAATGTAAATTAATAAGAACATATTTCAAGATACCAAGATGCTAAAATAAGAATGTTTATCTAATAACAGCCTTCCAATGAAAATAGAGAGGAAATTTGTTGTTATGCCAAAAAAGGGAGAAGATGAAGAACAAACAGAAAAAGGAGGGAAAATTAGGGATTTTGAAGATTATAGAAAAAGATGGATAAAAAAAAAAAAAATCCCAAAAACAAAACCCATCTAAATTAAGCACTTCCCCCTAAAAAAATCCATCGTCTTCCTCGTATTCCCCCATTTTTTGTTGCTTCAGATTATCCCCCCTTTCATTCAACTGCTCAAATTGGAATCCATTAAGATCCCTTTCTTCCCCTGTTCTTCCCCTGTTCCATCAACCAAATCCTTCTGGGTTAGACCCTTCTTCAAGTCAACATCACGCCATCGCATAACCTTTAAAGGCGACGACGAAAACGAATAAAGGAACCAAAAAGGGATTCTGTATTGGAATTTTCTATGCTTGGAATTCGTGTTTAATCAGCCTATGACACGAACGAAAAAGCACCCAATACAAACACGTACCGTAGCGATCAGGCAAGCGTCGAAGCATAACTCCCCCACTGATTTCTTGCGTTCCCAAATGCTTTTCTGTTACAAAATCAAAGTAAGCTCCCACTGATTTCGCCTGATTCTTCTGAATCTGAAATGGGTGTTCGGCGGATTTTTCGATGTATTCATTCATTCTTTTGTTTACACAGATGGAGGATGATGAAGACGACGACCTATGATATCTTCTGGTGATTCAGTTCATCAAGTTCATATTAAATCAAGCGTTCTTCATATTCAATGATGGAGGAGAAGACGGATTTGGTGAAGCCTGTGTTGTTCAAATTTGGTGTTGTTCTGGCTATCTCTTTTGCTAGTTTTATGTATTCCCGCTTTAGAATCAGGAACAAAAGACCTTCTCTGGCTCCTCCCTCCTCCAGTTCTTCAGGTTCTTCCATTCAATCTCTTATGCTTCATCAATATGTTCTTGAATCATGTATTTCACTTGCTTTTAGCAGATGAATGGCGTAATAATAAAGTTGAGTTGGGAAGAGGAAGAGGCCATAAACTTGATGATCAAACGATGAAGGTAGCTACAGCAGCATCCTCTAATGCTATTATTCTTGCAGCTGATGCCTATGTGAGTTTGCTGAATTTTGGTAATATGAACAACTTAGAATGTTCAAGAAGTTCAGAAACCAAATTTTGTGTTATGAACCCGAAACCCATTGACATAGGCGATGATTTGTTTTCAGCATGTTGGTCTGTGATTATAGACTTAGCTGGCTTCATGTTATGTGTTTGATATCTTTCTCAGGAAGAAATGTGTATTCAGAAAGCCAATGGTGATGATTCAAGTGCTGGTTTCTCCACTGGAAATGATCACATTGTAGATGAAGAAGGGTTGCTTCTCCCAGAGTTCCAGGAACTTGTCAAGCAATTTGATCTTTCTGCAGCAAATGCTGGGTTTTCTCCTAAGAAAAATGCTGGAGCACTGAGGTTGGGGATCGAAACTCCGAAAGCTTATAAAAGGGTCGAGTCGGATGGATATGAACATGAGATCAAACACCTGAAAAGCAAGGTGAAAATGCTTCGAGAAAGGGAGAGAAATCTTGAGGTTCAGCTACTTGAATATTATGGTCTGAAAGAGCAAGAAACTGCTGTCATGGAGCTCCAAAATAGACTGAAGATTAACAACATGGAGGCTAAACTTTTCACTCTGAAGATTGAGTCCCTTCAGGCGGATAATCGACGATTAGAATCACAAGTTTCCGACCAAGCAAAATCAGCATCCGACCTCGAGGCTGCAAGAACAACAATTAAGTTTCTCAAGAAAAAACTTAGACATGAAGCAGAACAGAACAGGGAACAGATCGTAAATCTTCAGCAAAGAGTTACTAAGCTGCTTGACCAAGAATGTAAGATAAATGAAAGCACTAAAAATGACCAAATCAAGCTGCAAAATATTGAAGATTTGGAGAAAGAGATCGAGGAGCTAAAGAAGGCGAATTCGAGATTGCAAAAAGAAAATTCTGATCTCGGTCGGAGACTAGATGCTACTCAGTTTCTTGCAAATTCTATCTTGGAAGACCAAGAAGTATGTTCTTATTGCTACTATAGCTATTTTACCATTATACAATTGTATGGTGACGAAAAATTTAATGCAATGCCCATCTAATTCATGCAGAAAGAATCACTTAAAGAAGAAAGGGACCGTTTCGCACAAGAAAACGAGACGTTGACGAAGGAAATCGAGCAGCTTCAAGCTCACCGTTGTGCAGATGTTGAAGAGCTAGTCTATCTCCGTTGGATTAATGCTTGCTTAAGATATGAACTGCGGAATTTTCAGCCTGCAGCAGGGAAAACAGCAGCAAGAGACCTAAGCAAAACATTAAGTCCCAAATCCGAGCATAAAGCGAAGAAGCTCATACTCGAATACGCAAATACAGAAGGAATTGAAGGGAAGAGCATTAACCTTACGGATTTTGATTCAGATCAGTGGTCATCCTCGCAAGCTTCCTCTCATACCGATCCTGGAGATTTGGATTATTCAGCTGTTGATTCTCGGTTAACAGCCAAACCAAGTTCAAACAAAATCAAATTCATGAGTAAACTCAGGAGTCTCTTGAGGGGAAAAAGTAATCAACAGAGCTCGGCTTTGTTACCAGAAAAATCTGCAGCAGCTGTAGGAGATGTTGATTCTCCACGTTACAGTTCAAGTCATTCTACTGGGACCAACGCTACTCGAGCCGATGGACATGGTACTGGATATACAACTCCATCTCAGAATTCATCAAGACGTTCAATGGATTTTCACAGGTTGAATAGCCAAAAGGAAGACGACGTAAAAACTGAGGATTCCCTTAGAAGGAACAGTGATGTTGGCTACATTAACAAGAGATTTGTTTCAGGCAGTGACCGATCGAGCAATTCGTTGTATAGATCTTCAAGTCAGGAAACAGAATCAACTGACAAGTCTGAGAAGTCCGAGTTGTTGAAATATGCTGAAGTGTTGAAAAACAGCAGGGGAGATAAGAACCAATCTCGCCGGAAGGTTGCACCCATGTGTTCAATTTAAACATCGGAAAGCTTGTCTAGCTTTCAATGGAGTCATCACCTGTTCCTACACAGTATTTTCTTGAGGGGCTCAGTAGTTAGTGCTAATATACCATACTGTTCATAAAACCTGCTAATGTAATACAATACTGTTCATGTGGAAACTTTGTAACATAAATAACTGAATGTTGTGATGTTACTTGTATGAGATCAAACCTAACAAAATTAATCTTATCAAGCCATTGTGACTGATAATATGTCATTATGGATTTCCTGTTCAATGAATCTCAAGGAATACTTAATTCTATCAGCCCTTGTTCTTGCATCAAGTTGATCCAATGTTTTGGTACTGAATACAATCAAATCTTTATCAGCTGTCCCATGATTACTACACAATAACTAGTACAAATGGAGATAATCCAGAAACATTTGGAAAAACAGTGAAACTAAAACAGTTCATACGGTGATGGTCAGATGAGAGCATAGCCTTGGACAAGCATAGCATCAGCAAGTATCTGGTTGGCAGCCTGAGATGGATGAACACTGTCCCAGAACATATATTTGGTCGCATTAGAACATGTTACATGAGATTTTGGATTGCACAAAACCGAGGCCGTCTCCACCGCCCCAGTGCCACAGCAGCCTCTTCTCACTTCATCAAATCCTTGAACGAAAAACAAAAAACACAGCATCATTACTTTGAATTAGCACCCGAATGTTTGAAAATTATTCTAATGTCCGTGAAGTACCATAGCTCGACGGAGACATAATAGCATTGTACAAAGGATTGAAAACGTCAAAGACTACGAGTTTGAGATCAGGAAGCTGCTTGCGAAGAGTTGCAGCAGTAGAATTGAGCTTCCTATTGAAAACTAGGACATGATTGTTGATTGTTCTGACACAACCCTTTTGTTGTTGGTAACCAAACAGAGTGAGTACAGCAGGAAAACAACCTAATGGAGGCATTGAGGTGACCCCAATTTTCCTTGCTCCTAGCCCATGTAAATCCTTCACCAAAGCCACAAATCCTCCATCCAATGTTATTAGGAACACTTAGAGATGCATAAACACTTCGATATTCATGACTTTTATAAAGCTAATCTGCTTAAAAAAAACAAGTAAAATGGACCAAAATAGAAACAATATTTGCTTAAACCATCCTTCTGACTTCAAAATTTACAGCAGACGTCAGGAATAGAGTAACAACAAAACCACACAACATCAAACAATATCATAGGCTGGCTGGCATGTGGACATGAATTCATCATCAAATAGGACTATACAGTTCAAAAAACCAGAGAGTTCCATACTTGTCTGGAGAGCTGTCAATTTCTGTTAAGTCATAAATGAAATGAACTATCAAAGGGAGGGGGAAAATGTGACTCCAAAAAGATTCTTCTTCCATGCTTTTAATGAGGTGAAATATATTATTATAATAAAGTTTTTATCATAAAGTATCCTATAGAATAAAATTTTTAAGATATGCTTAAACATGTTTCAAAATCATTACTTACTTTCTGTACTGTATCATATCACTATTCTATGGTTGAATATGAACAGTGTTATTTAGCTGGATCTTCATTCAAAATTAATGATCAATTAAATCTCTTTATTTTTTTAACGTTCTTTAGGTAGCTGTTTTCATTTTCTCCCTATCCAACCAATCAGACAGGAAAATCAATGTAAATTTATGAGCTGAGCTCAAAGAAGAAAAACAATAATAAATACTTGGCGGGCAGCCTTAGCCATGAATTTCCTGCTGCCCCAAACGTGGTCCTATGAGTAATGAATGCTTATTACTATCTTATTCTTTCCTCATAGAGAATTTTAACCATTTCTCGAACAATTCAAAAGTAAGGCTTAAGTTGGATTAGACCGTTTTAGATTTAGGTTCCGGATAAATTTTTAAAAAATCGAAAATTCTATTGGAACATTTTTAGCCAAGAACCTGAAAAGAGGGCACACAACTAAACCCAAGGCTATCCTACTTTTAAGATTGTTATGAACTTGACTCGTGAATGATTGATATTTGAGTCTTATGAGATTTTAGTTATTAATAAACCACACTCAACCCATAAATAGAGAGTTGGATTAGAAACCCAAGTGAACCGATCATCAACCTAACCAATTCAAAATTCCGATAAAAAAGTTTCCCAGCTCAACTTGTATACTACTTCTCCGTTCTCTTTTTACGCTACACAAGTGCCATAATGGCAAATTGTATAAAAATATTACGAGTGCTATCGTAGTACCTATTTTTTTAATTCGTAATTTGACACATCATCAAATGGCATATTAATTCATTTCATGGTTCTATAGTTTATTCTTGAATGTTGCTACAAGGTCAAACAATGAATAAATGTAGTCTAAAAAGTTTCCATTCTAGAATTATACCATGTTCCTCAGAAAGTTTAATACATAATGAACATCTATTTTCTTACTAAGGGTATCATATTCTTTATTCATACTTGTTAGTTAACATTATATTAAAAAAAATGTATTTAAATAGACATTTAAACTTCAGATATTTTGTACCTTGATGAATTTGGAGAAGGAAGCAACAAGGAAGGAGGAGTACTGATCGGGAGTGAACCGTCTACGAACCGCCGGATTTGTGTAATAATTCTGGAGATAGTCGCTGGTACCGCAGCTCAGTATGTGCAATCCATCTTTAACAATGGCGGCCGCTTTCTCACGGCCGGCCACCATAGCCACCTTGCTTTGGTACTCTTTGTAATTAGACAACTGCTGAGCCAAAGTAATCGCACGCTAAAGAACACAAGAAAGTAAAAGGAAATCAAAATCGCATTGATTAGATCCTGTTTTCAACGATTCAGAAACATTAGGGTTCCAAATAAAGACAAGAAGATACATTGGAAATTGAAGCTTGCTCATCGTAGCCGGCGGCGGCGGAGGCGAAGCAGGCTCCGATTAGAAGATTCCGGCCGGAAGCCTCTGGGCTGAGATACGCCGGTGGGTGGCTCTCAAAACCGAGGTTTTCGGCTGTGGGAAATTAATTAGAAATGTTACCGTTTCACATTTTTTAATAATTAAGAAAAAAAAAATATTTTTTCCTTCTATTTTCTTAGAATAAATAATTTTAGTAAAAATAAATAAAAATGGAGATTGAAATATATGGTAGATACGAGGACGAATACTAATGTTCGGTCCAACGTCCCAAACGATTCATATCGAAGAAATTATTTTAAAATTTAAAAATAATATGATTAGTAACTTTATAAGAAATTATTTTTTAAATTTATTAGGAACAAATATTGTCCGAAAGCTTTTAAAGCCCTCAAACAGTCTTTTCATATTCGAGATTCAACGTGATTTCCGCGGACATGGAACTCTTCCTGATAATCTTCTGCAAATATCTAGTTATAATTATTAAATTTAACCAAATTTAAGCCTTTTCTCCGGTTCCCCGGACACAATTTGATTTTGGACTCGTAAAAACGTAAATATAACCTTAAAATTTAAAATATAAGTCAATGATTTTGAGTTTTTTTTTTTATTTGATGAAAATAATAATCTTCATATGGTAATAATAATAATCATAAAAGAAAATAAGTTGTAATAAATTATTAAAAGAAAAAGAAATATTAGGAAACAGGGCGTACCAGTTATATCAGAAACGAGTTTTCCATTACAAAACCTGCCGGTGGCTTTATGGTTCATGAAGTCCCGACCATAAGGATGGTAGTTGGCCTTGAACAGGGTGAACCGGTTGTTGTTGTTACCCACATCCAAGGCGGAGTCGCCGAAAGTCAGTATCGCCGGGAATATCGTGGCGGCGGCGGTGGGTTCTTGAGCCGCTTCGGAGCTGGGCAAGGCTAAAAATATTGCACAAACAAACCACATAAACGCACCCATCTTCTTCTCCGTTGTTGCTGCATGTGCTTGGGGAATCCTATTTATTTCAGCTTTACACTCCCAACTCACGTATATAAATAAAAACTTTCAAAATGGTTAAATTACAAACTTGCCCTTACCCTATATCTTTCAATTTTAATGTCGTTGCAATAGGTTTACTGACTCTCAATTTCATGTTTACTATGCTGGACCATGAAAGTTCCACGTCTACTAATTTAGGGAATGATCACAAGTTTATAAACAAAAAATACTCTCTCCATTCGTGTGAGGCCAGAGTTTATGCTCAAGGTGGACAATATTATACCATTGTAGAGAGTCGTATTTGTCTAACATGGTATCAGAGCTTAGTCGTGCCAATAGATTGGTAAATCCTCAACTGTCAAACAAATGACCCACAAAGGCGAATTGACATATACAATTCTTACCAGTTTTGCTAACTAAAAATAAAATGATGATTTTTCTACGCTGCTTTTCTGCAGTTACAGTGAGTTTCAGACTCTCGGTATTAGAATCGGTTACTTTCTAGACTTTTTTTTTAATATAAAAACTAATTAAATATGTATGTTGGAAGTTTGTGATCCAGTTGATGAACCAAATCTATAGTTATTTTATTTATAATTAATTAGTTTATGATTATTTAAGAAGATAATATAATTAAAATTTGAAGCCCACCTCATAAATGTTCAAACAAATAACAATCAACCAACTAAAATACTAAATATACAAACCAACACCAAAATCACCAAACTTAGCTGTAATAAACACTCCGTCAACATAATTAATTAATATGCTTACAAAAAATTCAAATATCATTTTCACCTGGTTTCAATTTTCATCTAAAGTATTTCAATTTTGAGTTTCGAAAAAAATATATATATATATATATATATCCATAAAATTTGTATTTTATCTTTAAAAATATTCCTAAACTAATTAAACTCCTAAATAATAAAAATAGAAAGACTAAAAAATACTTAGTTTCTCAACAAATAAAATTTTAAACTTTCAAATGTTTATTTTATTAATTTTTTTTAAATGTAAAAATACAGTTGTGTGAGTATATGTCATAAATGTTAGTAGCCCTAAAAAAGTTGACGCGTAACTTTAAAAAAAAAACTATTTTGAAAGTTTTTAAAAAAATTTAAATAATATTTTTAAAATAAAGTATTCATAATTTTGAGAGTATTTTTTAAAATTAATTTAACTTCACATATAAATTTCCAAAAAAAAAGAAAAAAAAGAGTTAATTATGTATGGATTATAAACTGATTCCATTGAATGAAACCAACAACTTGTGTCTTCTAATACAAAATATGTGAGAGAATAAATGGTTCTAGTTGTTTCAGATAATATACATTCAACAGCTTCACTCAACCACCCATGTTTATGATATTTATTTATTAGGGCCCTATTTCATAATATTTATTTTATTTTTTTTAAAATATTTAAAATTTTCAATTTAAGCTTTAAAACTAAGATGGTTATTAGATACACCTATCTTCTACAACAAATTTAAATAAAATAAATGAATTTCATTAACCACTCTCATTTAATCAACTAATTCATGTAATAAATGATTAAAAAAAAACCATATTTCGCCATTATCAACTCCACAATTACCCGAGTTATTTTTAGCATATTTTCCATTTTTTTCAATTTTTATATATAATAAAAGAATGAAAAAGATTATATATATTTATATTGTCGAACACAATTGTTCGTGAAAAACACTCTTAACTCTTTACTAATACACTAATCGATAAAAGATTATAAGATCGTTACACAAAGGGAGGTATCTATGACATAAATTAAATAATTTATTTAGAAAATATCTAAATTATTTTTTAAAAATAGTATCATTGGATTTGACCCTATGAAGCCAGAGATGATATTTTAATATATATATATATATATATAATATTGATTATGAAGGGAGTGGCAGAAAAGGTGGGGAAAGTAGGTAGGGGAAAGCTGAGATGGGGTTAATGAGACAGCGATAGTGTCGCTAATTCACGTCATTTTTAGTCACAGTCGAGACATTTTCTGAATACTACGGCATGACGTTAGTAATAATTTTTTTAAATTTCATTTCATAACTATGTGATTTTTTTTTTTTAAATTTTAAATACTCCCCAGAAAAAAAAATTAAAGTAAAAGCATATTTATGATTTTAGAAAATAATAATAAAATGATTTATGATTTTAGAAAATAATAATAAAATGATTATTGAAATGAATTAATCCTCAGATTTAACCAAGAACACGTCTGAACAAGAGTATCAACTTTGTGTTGGGAATAATTCCATTCAAAACAAATTTGTTAATCTTTTCCCTTAAGTCAGCAAGTTGAGGTTTTTTTTTTTTTTTTTTTTTTAAATAATTTTTTTTTTAGGTTAGCAAGTTGAAGGACAGAGAATGAAAAGAAAGGGATATGCGATTCTTCTGTCAATGTCATGGATTTATTGATATAGGCTAAATATGTACCCAACACACTGTTTTACTCTATAATTTTCGATTATTATGGTCCACAATATAAAAAATTTGTAACACAACTATATATATATATATATAATCTATCGATATGAATATAGAGTAACTGGTCAAAGCAAGTATGATCGATCAAACGTTGAGTTGTGATACCCCATCACTCATGTTGGGCCTTTGTTATGAAGTTGATGCTTTGCAAGAACAAGAACAAGAACAAGAACAATCTTGTATGGAGCCTTCGAACCTTAGATTGACAACGTTTTTGATGTTTTCTTCGAAGATTTCTACGAGTACAACGATCTGCATAGACATGGATGAATGAGTATAACTTTCATTTGCAAAAACTCTAGAAAGTTCAAAATATGGTACCTTGGCTTCGAGTTTTTCATTCAATAAAATATTTAAAGACTTCATAATACTCACTGTATGTTCGGAAACTTCATTGAGCCCACAATAATACTTACTCTAAATTTCACAATTTTGAAAAGAAAAAAACTTAAAACTTAAAACTCATGTTCTTTTGTGTATCCATCGGGTGAGTCTTTAATTGTGATTTATTTTTAATCAATGTCTTAATAAATCATTCACATTTCAAAATTTTAAATTTTGCGCATTTTTACTTATGACGCAGAGTCCCTCAAAAAGCGGTTTGTTACTCTAAACAAAAATACTTTTGTGAATTCATGTATCTAGAAATTATAAGTTTATTAGATGTATATTATGAATCTAGCTTAATTTCTAACGATATCAATTAAAACCTTCAAGATAGTTATAATTATATCGATTAAAACTTTAAACTTTCACAAAGTGTATCAATCTACACAGTTCGTTCTTTAAACTCATGTTCGAAAAAATTCACACATGTTCAAACTTATAATTACATCACTAAATTTATGAACTATCAAGGCAGACTTCTAAAACTCTAAACCCGAACATTTAAAAATTGTGCATGTCTAGAATAACTCGATTTTTGAAGTTCAAGAGTTTAATTGATACCATTATAAATTTGACGGGAATCTATCATATGCATGAATTTAGGGAAATAAATTAAAATTTGCCCATATTTATATACACCTTGTGCTGCATTAACTGCAATTTGGAGTCTTTCAATCCAACTCAAGACTTTTGTGCTCGAATCTGTTTCAGAAAAAGGGGAAAAAAAGCATCGTATTATAGTCAACAAGCCATAAATATGCATACATTTTTGAGAAATTTCATAGTCTCAAGACAATATCATAATTACCGGATTGATGGTTGCGTAGTTTGGTTCAAAGCCTCACCACAACAACCAAGAAAAGACATTAATCCCTATCTGGGACCAACAATTGAAACAGAGCCGATTGAATTGTGTGAGAAGTTCTCAGCATTGTTAGGTGGAATTTGTGCTCTGTCTTGAACAATCTCCAAGCACTCAATGAGTTGCAACACCACATCACTCATGTCCGGCCTTCCAGCTGAAGTTGGCAATGTGCATGATAGAGCAAGCTCCACAAATTTCCTTGCAGAACAACTTTCAATAGAGCCTTCTAACCTTGGATCGACAATGTTTTCGATGTTCCCTTCGGAAATCAGAGGCTTAACCCAATCAACTATGTGAGTGTTCACTTCAGAGCTCTTGATTATGGCAGGATGTCCAGTGATCAGCTCAAGCAATATAATTCCAAAGCTGTAAACGTCACTTTTCTTGATGAAGTTTCTGGATAAATGAACCCTGCAACAGAGTTTTGTGTTAGTTCTTTTGCTTCTGTACACAAAGATGCTTCTTTTGCTATAGCACTGCGCAACTAAGGAATTGACAGTTCAGACATTGGATTCTGGTTAAATAGTAAGAAAAGGATTCTGGTTAAATAGTAAGAAAGGGATTCTGGTTAAATAGTAAGAAAAGTAGGAATGTTATAGTCCAAGCCCACCGCTATCAGATATTGTTTTCTTTGGGCTTTCCCTTCTGGACTTCTCCTCAGGATTTTTAAAACACATCTATTAGGGAGAGGTTTCCACACCCTTATAAAAAATGTTTCGTTCTCCTCCTCAACTAATGTGGGATCTCACAATCCACCCCCTTTCGGGGCCCCGCGTCTTCGCTGGCACTCGTGCCCTTCTTTAATTGATGTGGGACCCCCCAATCCATCCCCCTTCAGGTCACAACATCCTAGATGGCACACCGCCTCGTGTCCACTCCCTTTCAAGGCTCAGACTCTTTGCTGGCACATCGCCCGATGTCTAGCTCTGATACCATTTGTAACAGCCTAAGCTCGCTGCTAGCAGATATTGTCCTCTTAGGGATTTCCCTTTCGGGCTTCTCCTCAAAGATTTTAAAACGACTCTACTAGGGAGAGATTTCCATACCCTTCTAAAGAATGTTTCGTTCTCCTCCCCAACCGATGTGGGATCTCACAATTAAGTTTTTGACCTTGTGGTGTTTGAAAAAGTCTGATTGATTTAACATTAGGAAAAATACATTGTTATGGTCTACAAGGGATTGAATCCGTTATTACAGAAAGAGGATAAAGTTTCATATTTCATTTTATTTTGACCAGCTAGCACACTTTATTTTGCCATAATATGACGAATCAAATCCAAAAACTAGAAGCTTATCGATTTTTTTTTTAAAAGTAACTACATAAATATAAACACAAAGCAGATCGATCATTGTTACTTACGTAGGGTCGACGTAACCGAAGGTGCCAGCAGGACATGTGGAGAAATGAGTATCATTTTCATTTGCAAATACTCTGGACAGTCCAAAATCAGATATTTTAGCTTGCATTTTTTCATTCAATAGGATATTAGAAGACTTGATATCTCTGTGAATGATGGGCGGCACGCAACCATTGTGTAAATATTCTAATCCTGCAGTTTGTTTATTTGATGTCAGTTCTCACAATCCAAACAGGGAAGGCAAATAAGATCACGCAATAATAAGTTTTATTGTTTGTTATTTATTTATACCTTGTGCTGCATCAACTGCAATTTGGAGTCTTTCCATCCAACTCAACACCTTTGCGCTTGAATCTGTATCAGCAAAGAGAAAAAGTCATCACAAAGAGTCAAGGACACATACATTTTAGC
This sequence comes from Cucurbita moschata, assembly GCF_002738365.1. NCBI lineage: Eukaryota > Viridiplantae > Streptophyta > Magnoliopsida > Cucurbitales > Cucurbitaceae > Cucurbita > Cucurbita moschata. The sequence continues at coordinate 2,354,944 of NW_019268546.1, read as the reverse complement.
GAAAATCTTTCTATTAAGCCAAAATCATAACTTACCAGATAGATGATTGCCTAAATTTCCGTTACACATGAATTCATAAATGAGTGCCTTATTCTCAGCTTCATCACAGTAACCAACAAGAGAAACCAGATTTCTATGATGAACAACTGTTAGTATTTGAGCCTGCATTTGCAAATATAGTTTATTCGGAAGTAATTAATTCAGTTCAAGTAAATTTGCACCCAAGAAAAACTAAACCTCAGCTCTGAATTCATTGTAGCCTTGCTGTGATATTGAAGACAGCAACTTGACAGCAACTTGGGTTTTATCACTCAGTACACCCAAGTATACTTTTCCAAATCCTCCTTCCCCAAGAGTTGTCTTAAAGTTATCTGTGATAACCAATATCTCAGAGTAATGAACTTGTTGGTTCTTCGACTTAAGTAACCTTTCTTGGATTGATCTTTTGAGATTCTCTGCAACGAGTAAAATAGACACATTTTGGTTCATTCTACACTTTTGAAGTCATTAGTCATGTAGGAATTCTTTTCGATTTTCGCTATTCACGCCAGTTTCATTGTCATTACTATAAATATGCTGGAATTAGCAGTGTACAGAAACAGAAGGCATGAGATATTTACCTCTTTGTCTTCTCCTTTTGTAGATTACTAGAGTAATTATAAGGATAGGTAGGAACACAGCTATTACGCTGGCGAGAATTACAGGAACCAAGTACTTGTTCCTCTTCTTCTTCTTCTTGTTATCACATTTAAGTGATGTACAAAGATCTGGATTTTCACCCACACTTTTACAAGCAGAAGAAAATTTCAGGTTAAAGCAAATGAATTTTCATTTGACTTTTCAGTTAGTGTTAGTTATTCAATATGAAGACAATAGAATAAGTAGGTGGCAACATGGCAGTAAAGTAAATAGAGAAAATGAGATATAACTTGGAGTAAATTGATAGCTTACCTTAATGTAAGCAATCCAGCTTCAGCCCTTTGCAAGAGAGCCTTGGGAATTAAGCCTGTGAAGCTGTTTCTGGTTAAAGAACTGCGAACACACACACAGAGTAAAAAGATAGACAGCCTTCAATTTTCAACTAAAATTTTAACGTTCTGGGTGTCAAAATCACAACTAAGAGACTTACAGGATTCTTAGGTTAGGCAAATTGACTAAGAATTCCGGTATCTCTCCAGTCAACCCATTATTGGACAAATCCCTATTACAGAACAGGATATTGAGTAAGCATAAGTTAGGACACAAAAACTGCAATATAAAGGGATAGAAAAGGAAATAAGGAAGGAAAATTACAATATTAAAACACATCAAGAGGCTTGATAACTCTCCAAAAAGTAGAGTCATATCAGGTCTTTTTGTAGTTAATTTTGCACTAATACAAACCATTTTCTCATTAATTACTCCATTTGTTCTAATTAGTAAGCATGAAATAGTCTATTGTGGTTCAACATGAAAAGAAAATCAATTAGCATAAATCGAACCTAATTACACATTTAATTGAGTTAATTGGTAAAATTTCAGAACATTTATGCCGAACCATGATGTTGTAACAAATCTGGAAACAACCCTGCTGACAAGGCTACTCCCATAAGAACTATTCTCCAAATTCTGCAAATTTCAAACCCGTCTAGCCTACTGTATTGACAACCACTTTTCTAACAAAATCCTTATCTAAAACAATTGTGCCTCCTTAATATCCTAGCTCATAATATCAATAATATTTTCCTATTAAAGAGAGATACTTACAGAATTTGCAACATGGTTAGATTTGATATGTAAGAAGATATCTCACCTATCAGTCCACTTCCAGATAGGTCCCTGTTCAAAAAATTAACACTTCCTCGTGAATTCATAAGATCCATCCTTCATATAAATAAAGAATTTTAACAGAAGACCTGCACTTACAAGGATATGATTCTTGGAGCAGTTTTGTTACTACAATTTAATCCACTCCAAGCGTATTCCATTGGGACACATGGATCTCCTTGCCAATCCTTCTTTATTCCATAATTTGACCTAATATTGGTAATTGCATCCACTAATTATCCAAAGAAGAAATCAAATTAGTATTCATCGACTTTGAATAAGTGAACTCAGAAAGTGCGTTTAAAGAAAGATACCATCTCCTTGCTCTGTTTCTAACTCTGATATTTCTTTCATCCCATATAATTCAAAAGCATTGATGAGAGGAGGAAGCGTCGAATTCTCAGTTGGAATGAAAGAAAGTAAATGACTACTTGCTGCCTCCAATGGTTGTCGAGACAAAAGGGTCATCGAGGACAAATATTTTGGAATTACAGTTCCTGAATAAAAGTGTGCATTGTGCCAGACATTAAACTCCCTGCTTTGATTGACTTGAGGAATCACAAGTTCAGCAAAGTGCATAAGTACAAAGTATCGAGATGAATCTATTGTATCCCACGAAATCTCCAGAGTCGTGCTTGCATCCTTTGCAGTGGAGGCAGTATTCATGACAATGGATGGAAGATGCAAAGCTTTGCCCCCACTAACATCTACAGTAATATTGGTGCTTACTCGTGTCCAATCCTTAGAGTTAAATGTTGACCAGATGCGGTCATAAACATCCAAAGGGAATCTTCAGAAAGTGAAACCACAAAAACAAAATATTATGTTAGCATCTCTAAATTGTTAAAGTATCCCTCTTTTCATTAACTGTAATATGTATATATATACCTGTAAGTTTGACCATCCGTTGAACCGAAGTCCAATCGATCGAAAACTGATAAGGATGCTGATGGTGTATAATAAGTGATATTGGGCGAAGGTCTAAATTCCAATGCAGAAATAAATGGTACTCCATTTCCAGTATTGATCAGACAGATGTGAACTTCATCTGAGGAGGTTACATGTATAAGTTCTATGAAAACACCCATGCCATTTCCAGTTACGTTTAATGTCTCCCATAAGCTATTCCCAATGTAGATATCAAACATCGGTGGCGAATCCAGACCATCATAATTGCCATACAAGAAACTTGCTCGAATCAAGTATTCGGTGGCCCTTTTAATGCTTATATTGTAACAGTTTCTGATTCCATCAGGGAAGCTTCTCAGCTTCTTCAATTGCATTTCATAGATATCTAAATCTCCATATGCCGAATCTACACTTCGACCAACCCCAGTGTTTATGAAGGATGCATCAGAAACATAGTTAATTTTGGTCGTCTTTTCAGTGTAATTTGTACCCTCTGGTAATCCACAGTCTAAACTAATGAAGCCTGAAAAACAAATAACAACAAAATTAAACTTAAAGTTTCTATATATACTTGAAAGAAGTTGAATAGGTTAATCGCCAATGAAAACAAATGTTTCACCTGACTGATCCTGAGCTCGAACAAGACGTAGAAAAGCCAATGCCAAGCAACTGAGCAGGAAACCAAACAGGGAATGCCCTGATGTTCCCATTATCATCATCCTCTTCCTCTAGGGGCTATCATTGGCTGCATTGATTCACGAGAATTGAGAAAGCAGCCATATCTGCACCTTGAGGAAAATATAGTAAGCTTGTGACAATAATAGAAAGTCGTCACAAGAGGAATTCCCTTTACAACATGGGAGATTAAAGAACACATTACACATGCAAGTTGACCAAGTATAAACAATACAAATTTAAAATTCTTTGAATCAAAACATCGAAAGGAAACTATAGCGCTTTTGTTCATCAATGAGTTTGGGGCTGTTTGAAAAAACCATTAAAGTAATTGTCGTAACAATGTCAAAAGGCATTTCCTAGTTGCAATCTCCTAATTATATATCAAACAAACGTAGAAATGACGATCAATCATGTAGTATTATAGTAGCCAGATTGAATAATTAAAGAGGAGAAGTCCTCCACTTCTAGGGATTTCAAGGAAAAAGACAAACCCTAAGCCGAATAATTTATGGCGAAATTTTTGGGACGGTGTCGGATGAATTCCATTTGAGGCTACTCGATTGCAGAAGAAGGCTACGCTATTGGCATCCATGTTCAACAAATCTTCATCTTCATCGGAGCTTGCCATGTTCGGACTTTCAAACTACTCTGGCCACATGGGGAAGCCGCCGACTTTTTAAATAAATTTGGTCAAACCAAGTAATTTCAAATTTTCCTTTTTTTTTTTTCATCCATTTTAGTTTAAAATTTTTTAATATTTAGATTCTCTATATTTTTAATAATAATTTAAATCATAGCTTAAAATTATGCTTGGATTATATTTGCTCATTAACTCATTTTTATTTATATATGAGGTGACACCCAAGTAAATAAGAGATACATGAATGAACTGATATCATGTTTGAGTTAGTACCTATATCAACTAGAAATTTTGGATAGCTCAAGCATAATAACTCTAAAGTCATGTATGTTTAGTTTGGAGCAAACCTACGTTGACCGGCCTCTTGAGAATTTTCATAGTGAGTAAACATAAAACAGGCTAAAAAGACTCGTATTGGTATGTGGGGAAAGTTTTTACTCTTAGAAGAGAGAAGTAACGTGACCCTGACGTAGGAATGGCATGGAAATACTTGGACTATCAAGTGTCGAATTCGAATCTTGATCTGAATCTTGATATTTTGGGCGTTCATTTGTGAATATAAATCACTAAAGGTATGATTTGTTTGAATTCTACCTGGGACTTAAAATTGAATCAGAGCCAATTGAAGTATAAGAAAAATGTTGATTGTTAAGTGGCGTATGTGCAGGTGGTCTGTTCTGAGCCATTTCTTGACACTCAATCAGTTGTTTCACCACATCGCCCATTTCAGGCCTTTGTGTTGAAGTTGGGTGTGTGCAAGACAAAGCCAGCTCCATAAATTTTCTAGCTGAACAACTCTCTAAGCGGCCTTCTAATCTTTCATCCACAATGCTTTCATGCCTTCCTTCTGAAATCAGAGGCTTTGCCCAATCCACTATGTGGATGTTGTTTTCAGAACTACTGATTATGACAGGCTGCCCTGTGATCAACTCGAATAACACGATCCCGAAACTATAAACATCGCTTTTCTTGGTGAAGTTTCCAGACAAATGGATCCTGTAATAACTCTCTATTTTGAATAAGATGCTTGTTTGAACTTTAAAAAACTCTAGTTGTTTCGAAACGTTGTAAACTTTTAAAAGTTAAGGACGGTAGACGGAACATGAAAATATCAATTGATTGTGATACTTACGTCGGGTCGACATATCCAAAGGTGCCGGCAGGGCATGTGGCCAAATGAGTATCATTTTCATTTGCAAATATCCTGGACAGTCCAAAATCTGATATCTTAGCCTGCATTTTTTCATTCAATAAGATGTTTGAAGTCTTCAAATCTCTGTGAATGATAGGCGGCTTGCAACAATTGTGCAGATATTCCAGCCCTGCAGTTGGTTTACTAGATGTCACAAACCACAAGGGTAAGTAAAAGAAAGAAAGAAAGTATGAACTAATAAGTTTTTGTGTTATCTATATATATACCTTGAGCTGCATCAAGTGCAATTTGGAGTCTTTGCATCCAACTCAAGACCTTTGTTGTTGAATCTGCAAAGAGGTGTAAACAAAATGATCTTATATGGTTGAATTTTTGGGAAAGGAGTCTACGTTGGCTAATTACGGGAAAGATCATGGATTTATAAGGAATATGAGGCCGTTTGGGGTAACCAAAAGCAAAACCATACCATTTGTGAAGGGTCGTGGTTCCTAATATGCTATCAGAGTCACGCCCTTAACTTAAGCATGTCAATAGAATCTTCTAGTGTCGAACAAAGAAGTTGTGAGTTAAAAGCGACTCAAGTGTCGAACAAAGAGTGCTACAAGGGCTCAAGAGAAAGAGTCGAGCCTTGATTAACGGAGGTTGTTCGAGGGTCCCATAGGCTTCAGAAGAGGCTCTATGATGTACTTTGTTCAAATGGAGGATTGTTGGGAGAGGAGTCCCGCATTGGCTAATTAAGAGGAGGAACCCGAGTTTCTAAGTAAGGAATATTATCTCAATTGGTATGAGGCCTTTTGGAGAAACTCAAAGCAAAGCTGTGAGAGCTTATGCTCAAAGTGGACAATATCATACCTTCGTGGAGGGGCGTGATATAGAAACCAGAATATAAAGAGATCACGTTAATTACCAGATAGATTTTTGCGTAGATTTCCATTAGCCATAAATTCATAAATGAGCGCCTTATTCTCAGCCTCATCACAGTAACCAACGAGAGAAACCAGATTTCTATGATGAACAATGGCTAATATTTGAGCCTACAGTAACAAACACAACATATCAGATATTACTTTTAGTACAACCAAATTTTATCTACAGAAAAACACAAACCTCTGCTTTGAACTCATTTGAGCCTTGGCGTGATGATGCAGATAGCAACTTAATGGCCACTTGAATTTTATCACTCAGTACACCCAAATATACTTTTCCAAAACCTCCTTCTCCTATAGCTGTTTTCAAGTTATCTGTTATAGCCAATATCTCAGAGTAACGAACTTGTTGGTTCTTTGAACTAAGCAACCTTTTCTGGATTGATCTTTTGAGCTGCTCTGCAACAAGAAAAACCAGACACGTTTACGAGTGAAATACGCGCTCCACATCACCCTACCTAACCTAGGACGTGACATGCTGACGGTCGACTCCAACTAGCAAAGGAGTTCATTGTCAACCTAACGTGAAACTAAACTAACTTTATAACGCGTCTACTAGGGAGAGGTTTCCACACCCTTATAAGGAATGTTTCGTTCCCCTCTCCAACCAATATGGGGTCTCACAATCCATTCCCTCGGGGGCCTAGCGTCCCTCTTTGGGCTTTCCCTTCAAGGGTTTTAAAATCCGTCTGCTAGGGAGAGATTTCCACACCCTTATAAGGAATGTTTTGCTCTCTTCTCCAACAGATGTAGGGTCTAGGGGACCAGCGTCCTCGATGACGGGCTCTAATACCATTTGCAACAGCCCAAGCCCACTGCTAGTAGATATTGTTCTCTTTGGGCTTTCCCCTCAAGGTTTTTAAAATATATATGCTAGGGAGAGGTTTCCACACTCTTATAAGGAATGCTTCGTTCCCCTCTCCAACCGATGTGGGATCTGACAGTTAAGTTATTGATCAACCTCGGTTAATCTCTCATCATTCAGATAAATTTCATCCATTTTACCCAAGTTGCTTTGTCCACGCTTGAATCAAAGAAGTAACAGAAGAAGCAGAAGAGATGAGAGACTTACCTCTTTGTCTCCTTCTTTTGTAGATTACTAGAGTAACCATTATGATAGATAGGGGCAGAGCTATAAGAAGAAGAAAGTAACTGTTCCTCTTGTTATTCTTCCTCATGTTATCACATTTAAGTGATGTACAAAGATCTGGATTTTCACCAACACTTACACAAGCAGAAGACACTATCAGGTTTAAGAAAATGAATTTTCATTAATACGAGAGTACTAGAATTAGAAGGTAACTTAGAATGAAGTGTAGGGAACCTTAATGCAAGTGATTTAGCTTCAGCCCTTTGCAAGAGAACTTCAGGAACTGAGCCTGTGAGCTTGTTTCTGGTTAAAATCCTGCAAAACACAGTAAAGAAATAGATGAACTTCAATTTTCACTTGGCATTTCATGCTGTGGATGCCAGAATTAAAGCTAAGAAACTTACAGAACTCTTAAATTTGGCATATTTGCTAAGAACTCTGGCAGTTCTCCAGTCAATTCATTGTGGGACAAGTCCCTAAGAGAGAACAAGTTATTAAGTTGAATTCCAATGCCTAAAGCATCACTGACATTCATGCTTCCTAACAGAGAGACACTTACAGTGTTTGCAACCTTGTTAGATTTGGTATGTAAGAAGATATTTCACCTCTCAATCCACTTGCTGATAAATTCCTGTAACACACAAAAATTCACATTTTCTCATGAATTCATATGATCTCATGAACTCATAGAAGGCTTGAACTTACAAGGATATGATTCTTGGATCAGTTGCATTGCTACAACGCAATCCACTCCAAGGGTATTCCATTGGCACACATGGATTTCCTTGCCAATCCCTCTTTATCCCATAACTTAACTTGATATTGGTAATGGCACTTACTAATAATTATCCAAACAAAAATCACATTAGTGTTGATTAACATCCAATAAACACACAAAAGGCATTTAAAGAAGCATACCATCTTCCTGATTTGCTTCTAACTCGATCACGTCTTTCACATAATATATCTCGAGAGCATTGATGATGGGAGGAAGCGTCGCATTCTCGGTCGAAATCAAAGAAAATGCAAGCTCATCTGTTGCATCCAATGGATCTTCATTGGAAACAGTTAGAGTGGTCAAGTAACTTGGAGTTAGGGGTCCATAAAAAAAGTTCCCATTGAGGGTGATATTGAACACTCTACTTTGGTTGGGTTGAAGCTCAAGAACCTCGGAAAAGTGCATAAATACATAATATTGAGACAAATTCCTCGTAGTCCACGAAATATCCTTTAAAATGGAAGCAGTTTTCATCACAATGGATGGCACTTGATAATTGTTCTGCTCAATATTACTTACTGAAAGATTGGTTGTTACTGATTCGTCCCCGTTGTAGTTAAATGACGACCAAATGCGATCGTAAGCATCATAAGGGTATCTTAAGACAAACAAAATAATATGTCAGTATGTCACTTTAGTAGTAAATTTTGGTTTTTTTTTTTTTTTTGCAGAAGTAGTGCTTCAATACCTGTATTCTTGATAATCTTTTGGACCGAAGTCTAATCGAGAATCGAGCGATAAGGATCCCGACACGGTTTGATAAGTGATGTTGAGTAAAGGTCTAAATTCTAAAGATGAAATAATTGGCACTCCATTCCCTGTATTGATCAAACAAATGTGCACATCCTTTGAGGAGGTAATATGTATGAGATCTATGAAATGTTCCATGTGTATGTCAGTGAAGTCTACAGTCTCCCAAAAGCTATTCCCAATGTAGAGATCGAACACCGGTGGAACGTTCAGGCCGTCGTAATTCTCGTACAAGAAACTCGCTCGAATCAAATACTTGATACCCTTAACAATGCTTACATTGTAACAGTTCCTAATTCCTTGAGGGAAGCTTCTGAGCATCTTCATGTGCCTTGGATAGGGACCTGCACGTCCAATTGTTGCACTTATGCTTCCACTTACACCGCTCTTTATATAGGGTGCATCAGAAACATAGCTAACGTTACTCGAGTCGGTAAATCTCGTACCTTCTGGTGTTCCACAAGCTAAACTAATGAAGCCTAGGAAACAAATAACATACAACTTAAGCTTCATGACTCTCTCTATATATAGATTGGATGAAGTTGGATAATTTTTTTTTTTTTTTTTTTTTTACCTGACTGATCTGCAGCTTGAACAGGAAGTAGAAGAGCCAATGCTAAAGCAATTTGCAAAAAACCAAAAAGGGTATGCGCTGATGCTCCCATTACCATAATCCTCTTTCTCTTGGCTTTGTCTTTGGCTGCATACATCGCTGAGAATTTAGACAGCAGCCATTTTTGCAGCTTGAAACATGTTTGTAAGCCTGTGATGATTACAGAAAGTCAACACAAGAGGAATTCCCTTTAAAGAATGGGCACATGGGATGCCTTTGACTTTATATTTAACAAATATAATAGCAGAAGAGTTTCATGTCCTTAATGATTTAATTATTGGCAGTTATCAATGTATGACCCTAATTCTTAGTTCAACTTCATAGTATTTGGTGTTAACTTTTCAAATGTTTTTTTTTTCTTCTTATCATTATCATTCGCTTGTCCTATTTTTTTCATAAATCCAACTCTCATTGAGTTGTCATCATTATTTGGTATAGTTTATTGAGCGTGAGATCTCACATCGATTGGAGAGGGGAACGAGTGCCAGTGAGAATGTTGGGCTCCAAAGGGGGTGGATTGTGAGATCCCACGTGTGTTGGAGAGGGGAACGTAACATTCTTTATAAGGGTGTGAAAATCTCTCCCTAACAAACATGTTCTAAAAACTTTGAGAGAAAGCCCGAAAGAGAAAGCCTAAAGAGGATAATATCTGTTAGCGGTGGACTTTGGCAGTTACAAATGGTATTGAGCTAGACATGGAGTGGTGTGCCAGCAAGGATCCTGAGTCCCGAAGGGCTTTGACAGGATAATATCTGCTAGTGGTAGGCTTTGGCAGTTACAAATGGTATTGAGCCAGACATGGAGCGGTGTGCCAGCAAGGATCCTAAGTCCCAAAGGGGGGTGGACACCGGACGATCTGCTAGTGAGGACATTGAGCCTCGAAGGGAGGTGGACACCAGACGGTGTGCTAGAAGGATGCTGAGCCCCGAAGGGGGTGGACACCGGACGGTGTGCTAATGAGGACGCTGAGCCCGTGGACACCGGACAGTGTGCCAGCGAGGATGCTAAGTCCTGAAAGAGGTGGATCGTGAGATCGTACATCGATTGGAGAGACGAACGAGTGCTAGCAAGGACGCTAGGTCCCGAAGGGGGTGGATTGTGAGATCCCACGTCAGTTGGAAAGGAGAACAAAGCATTATTTATAAGGGTGTGGAAACCTCTCCTTAGCAGACGTGTTTTAAAAACCTTAAGGGAAAATCCGAAAGGGAAAGTCTAAAGAAGACAATAATGTATACCATAAACTTATCAACTAATTGATGGTAATTTACATATTAGATTCTCAATTCCCTATGTATGAATGAGTTGTGAGACTACCTCATTCATGTCGGGCCTTTCTGCTGAAGTTGACAGAAATTTTCCAACGGAACAACTTTGTAACCTCGGATCAACAACTTTCTGGATATTTCCTCCTGCAATGAAAGGCTTAGCCCAGTACTTGATTTTGGCAGGTTGGCCACTCACCAACTCATACAAGACACATCACTTTCTTGGTGAAGTTTCCAGATAAATGAATCCTGCAATAGATTTATACTTTAGTTTGTGTCCACAAAATGTCTCTCTTAGTATATAGAGACATTTCAAAACAGGAAACAGAGAAACTGATCATTCTAACGTGAATACATATGTGGGTTGACGTATCCAAAAATGGCAGCAGGACATGTGGACAAATGAGTATCACTTTCATTTACAAATACCTTGGACAGTCCAAAATCGGATATTTCTGCTTGCCAATGTCGTATCGCTGAATCATAACTAGTGCCCTGGTTGGAATTCGATAAATGGTATTATCTAGATGTTGCAACTCCGATGCTGAAATGTAAGGGGTCACTAGTCATCGAGGACGATGAATAATTTGAACTGGGGGAGAATGTCACAACCAAGAGTAAGTTGTGACCTCACGGCGAGCTAGAGGCGCTCTGTCGGCCACGCGAGGGCCAATATAGAAGAACGTCATGATGCGACCGAGGAGGATGGTGCATCATCCAGCACACCATATAACGTGGGCATTGAAGAGGAAACGAGGCATAAGCATGATAGGGACAACAAGTAGGCATGAGTGTCAAAGATACGCTTGTTGAAGGGTCGAGTAGGCCCTTGGGCCTTAACCTCGAAAGTCAGGATTCGAAGGAAATTTGAGCATGTGGTTTGGGAGTCAAGTCCATCCATATGAAATATGAATGCTGACCAAGTTTGGTGTCAATCAGACATTGAACAGATGCTCCACAACACCATATGACCGTTTGCCAAAATGACGTCTACCCGAGGAGTATTCAAAATGCCTCAAAATGTACAATAGGGGGAAGCATGGTGTCAGCTCTCCACCACCCTTAGACCCTGTGACCTAAGTGAGCTACCTGGTGGCACAATGAGGGCGAACGTTTCGAGACGTGTGTCTCGGGCAACTTCCTTTGAAATGGGTCTTTCAAGGATAGTACCGGGTGGCACGGGTGTGCCGATATTACACCCTGACTTGAGTGTGGGAGGTTGGATCATGCACCCGCTATGACATAGCCTGGGCACGAGAGGGTCAATACCTTGATTGAACCTGGATGGATGGATGTTCGGGATGTCCCGAGATTACGAACGACACGTAGGCCCGTTCTCAATGGCATAACCGAGTGAACTGCGAGGGTCGACGACACCCCAACTTGGGATGACGTTAAGACATATGGGGCATGTTTATTGGAAACCAAGATGATGTTGGATGTGATGTTGCATTGAGAGACCTTGGCCTCGAGTAGAGGCAATGTCTGAGGCAAGTCGATTATGTCAGAATTTAGTGCAACTTATTTTAGTTTGAATTAGTTATGGAATATATGATATTCGTAATCTTGAAAAATATATTAGTTAGGAAATATATCTTAGATATTCGTAATCAGTTGAATTTGAATAGTAGTATATTTTATTTTATTATTAGTTAGTTTATATTTTCTTTGTAGATATTACTTATATCTTGTATCTTATTTAAAGATTGTGAATATCAATGAAGATTGCACCTTCGATCTCAATTCTATTTCATATTTATTCACACTTTTGAGTGGTAGATATTGCGTCAGATTATGTCACAGACGATTGAACATGTACGCGCATACAGCGTGTGTTGTTGAGAATTGTTGAGAGGGAGTCCCATTGGCTAATTTAGAGAATGATCATGAGTTTATAAGTAAGGAATACATCTCCATTGCTATGAGGCCTTTTGAGGGAGCCCATATCAAAGCCATGAGAGCTTATACTCAAAGTGGACAATATCATATAATTGTGGAAAAATTGTGGAAAGTCGTGATTACTAATATAAGTATCAGAGTTGATCGAACAAAGGGTGTACTTTGCACCCTTTCTTCGAGGACTCTAGATAAAAGAGTTGAGCTTCGATTAACGGCACCCAGAAGTGCCAGAAGAAGATGAACCAAGTTCTCAATAAAAGAAGAGACTAGGAGCTTGAAGCTTGCCCGCCTTTTCCAACGTAATCCTCGAGTAAAACACTAAACAAAGCAGGACATTGGTAGAGCAAAAATCATTGACTAATACAAGCCACTATACCACTGATCCCAATCATAGGGCTGTGTCAACCATGAGAAGACATTTTTGAAGAAGAATCTAAAGGTCCATGGATTCAAAGTCGAAAGTGACTTTTGATTGAGTATCCTAAAAGGTAAAGGTCCGAGTCAAACCCCAAGTTGCTAGATTCAAAGTCCAAAGTACTAACCACTACACCATAAAGAGCACACCTTTATCATTGAGTCCCTGTAAAAGGTGAAGGTCAGAGTAAAACCTGCTCTATCATTGAGTCCCTGTAAAAGGTGAAGGTCAGGGTAAAACCTGCTCTATCATTGAGTCCCTGTAAAAGGTGAAGGTTAGAGTAAAACCTGCTCTATCATTGAGTCCCTGTAAAAGGTGAAGGTCAGAGTAAAACCTGCTCTATCATTGAGTCCCTGTAAAAGGTGAAGGTCAGAGTAAAACCTAGATTTAAAGTGACTTTTGATTAAGTCTAATGATGAAGGTCCTACCGGGAGTTTGGATTCAAAGTCCAAAGTGCTAACCACTGCACCATATAACCAAACATTTAATATTAATCTTATTATGAAATCACCTTAAGGGCACACCTTTATCATTGAGTAACTCTAAAAGGTGAAGGTCAGAGTAAAACCTAAATTGAAAATGACTTTTGATTAAGTCTAAAAGGTGAAGGTCCTACCGAGAGTCGAACCCAAGTCGCTATACACCATAAAACCTTATAATGAAATCATCTTAAGGGCACACCTTTATCGTTGAGTAACTCCAAAAGGTGAAGGTTAGAGTAAAACCTAGATTTTAAAGTGACTTTTGATTGAGTAACCCTAAAAGGTGAAGGTCCTATTGGGAGTCAAACTCAGATCGCTAGATTCAAAGTATAGAGTACTGGTCATTATACCATAGAACCATATGTTTAACATCAATCTTATAATGAAATCACCTTAAAGGCACACCTTTATCATTGAGTAACTATGAAAGGTGAAGGTCGAACCAAGAGTTCAACCTCGGATCGACAACGTTTTTTATGTCTCCTTTGAGGCTTGCTACGAAAAAAATGATCTGCACAAACATGTGGATCAATGAGTATAACTTTCATTTGCAAATACTCTTGAAAGTCCCAAATTTGATACCTTGTCTTTGAGTTTTTCATAAATAAGATATATATGTTGGAAACGTCAATGATCCCACAATAATAGTCACTCTAAATTTCACAATTTTGAAAAGAAGAAAACTTAAACTCAAGAACGACCAAAGAAGAAGATTATCAATAATTCATATTATTGATGTTCCTAAACAAAAGCATTTTATGCATTTATGAATTCATATATATAGAAATTATAAGTTTATTAGAAGTGTATCATGAATCTAGCTTTAATTTCTAATCATATCAATTCAAACTTTAAGATAATAACAATTATATCCATTTAAGGTACCTTAAACTTACACAAAGTATATAAATTTACACCTTTTGTTAAAAGTTTGAAAAGAAAAAATATCTCTCCACACAAATCTATTGTTGGATTTACACTTAGTCTCACCAACTTCAATGCAAGGGGGAGATAGTTGGATTTATGTCCTAAAGTTTGTAATTAATTATTTAAGATGGTCACGATCTTGTGATGTAAGGCACCATCCACTGTGCGGGATTTATACCCAAATCTGTAATTAATTATTTAAGATGGTTGGATTTATGCCCAAAGTCTCGTAATTAATTATTTAGTTTGGATTTATGCCCTAAAGTCTCGTAATTAATTATTTAGTTTTTAATAATAATTTTTATGATTTTATTTGTAACTTAATTATTATCCATTTTATGAAAATTCAAAGTTATTGATGTAATCTAGAACATAGTTGACATACAAGAGAATCGTATTCGAGTAATAACCTAACGGGTCTATAGCATATGGATAAGGTTGGGCCTTATCCAACATGTAGTTAACATACCAGAGGATCGTATTCGAGTAATAACCTAAAGAGTCTATAGCATATGGTATCCTGGTAAGGCTATTGATTCGGCCTACTTTATAACCGTAAAAAATTATTGGATCTACAAACTTATAATTACTATCACTAAATTCCTAAACTTTCAAAATTTGTGCATGCATTTAAAACGAACGGTTAAATTAATTCGCTTTTTAAAGTTCAAGAGTTTAATGGATACAATTATAAGTTTGATGTGCATTAACGTTTTTTTAAACAAAATCTAGCCAATGGTATAAATTTATACACTCAAGATCTTATTTGATACAACCTCTAAAAGTTTATGGGTATAAATTAAAATTAGGCCTTATTTATATACACCTTGTGCTGCATTAACTGCAATTTGGAGTCTTTCCATCCAACTCGAGACTTTTGTGCTTGAATCTGTTTCAGAAAAGGGGAAAAGAGAATCGTATTATAGTCAACCAGCCATAAATATGCATACATTTTAGAGAAACCTGTCTTAAGACAATATCATAACTACCGGATTGATGGTTGCGTAGTTTTGTTCAAATCCTCATCAACAACAACCAAGAAAAGACATTAATCTCTAACTGCGACCAACAATTGAAACAGAGCACATTGAATTGTTAGGTGGAATTTGTGGAGTTCTGTCTTGAACAATCTCCAAGCACTCAATAAGTTGTAACACCACATTACTCATGTCAGGCCTTCCAGCTGAAGTTGGCAATGTGCACGATAGAGCAAGCTCCACAAATTTCTTTGCAGAACAACTTTCAATGGAGCCTTCTAACCTCGGATCGACAATGTTTTCGATGTTCCCTTCTGCAATCAGAGGCTTAACCCAATCAACTATGTGAGTGTTCACTTCAGAGCTCTTGATTATGGCAGGATGTCCAGTGATCAGCTCAAGCAATATAATTCCAAAGCTGTAAACATCACTTTTCTTGATGAAGTTTCTAGATAAATGAACCCTGCAACAGATTTTTGTGTTAGTTCTTTTGTTTATGTACACAAGATGCTTCTTTTGCTATATTACGAGAAATGGACACTTCAGACATTGAGTTCTGGTTAAATAGTAAGAAAAGTAGGCCAAATTATAAATTTAACAGCTGAACCCACCCTCAGCAGATATTGTCCTCTTTGGACTTTTCTTTTGAGCTTCCTCTCAAGGTTTTTAAAGTACGTCTGCTGAGGAGAGGTTTCCACACCCTAAAAAAGAATGCTTTGTCCCCTCCCCGACCAGTGTGGAAACTCCCAGTCCACCCCCTTTCAAGGCCTAACGTTCTCTCTGACGCTCGTTCCCTTCTCCAATGGACGTGGGACCCCCCAATCCATCCCCTTCGGCTAGCAGATGTTATCCCCTTCGGTGTCTGACTCTATTTGTAACAGCTCAAAGTCACCGCTAGCCGATGTTATCCTCTTTGGGCTTTTCCTTTCGAGCTTCCCATCAAGATTTTTAAAATGCGTCTGCTAGGGAGAGATTTTCACACCCTTCTAAAGATTGTTCGTTCTTCTCCCCAACCGATATGGGATCTCACATTTAAGTTCTTGACCTTTGAAATTTGTGTGTTTGAAAAAGTCTGATTGATTTAACAATAGGAAAAATACATTGTTATGTGTCTACAAGGGATTGAATCCGTTATTACAGAAAGAGGATAAAGTTTCATATTTCATTTTATTTTGACCAGCTAACACACTTTATTTTGCCATATTATGACGAATCAAATCCAAAAACTAGAAGCTTATCGATTTTTTTTAAAAGTAACTACATGAATATAAACACAAAGCAGATCAATCATTGTTACTTACGTAGGGTCGACGTAACCGAAGGTGCCAGCAGGACATGTGGAGAAATGAGTATCATTTTCATTTGCAAATACTCTGGACAGTCCAAAATCAGATATTTTAGCTTGCATTTTTTCATTCAATAGGATATTAGAAGACTTAATATCTCTGTGAATGATAGGCGGCACGCAACCATTGTGTAAATATTCTAATCCTGCAGTTTGTTTATTTGATGTCAGTTCTCACAATCCAAACAGGGAAGGCAAATAAGATCACGAAATAATAAGTTTTATTGTTTGTTATTTTTTTATACCTTGTGCTGCATCAACTGCAATTTGGAGTCTTTCCATCCAACTCAACACCTTTGCGCTTGAATCTGCATCAACAAAGAGAAAAAGTCATCTCAAAGAGTCTAGGATAATCTTTCTTTTAAGCCAAAATCATAATTTACCAGATAGGAGATTGCCTAAATTTCCGTTGCCCATGAATTCATAAATGAGTGCCTTATTCTCAGCTTCATCACAGTAACCAACAAGAGAAACCAGATTTCTATGATGAACAACTGTTAGTATTTGAGCCTGCATTTGCAAATATAGTTTATTCGGAAGTAATTAATTCAGTTCAAGTAAATTTGCACCCAAGAAAAACTAAACCTCGGCTCTGAATTCATTGTAGCCTTGCTGTGATATTGAAGACAGCAACTTGACAGCAACTTGGGTTTTATCACTAAGTACACCCAAGTATACTTTTCCAAATCCTCCTTCCCCAAGAGTTGTCTTAAAGTTATCTGTGATAACCAATATCTCAGAGTAATGAACTTGTTGGTTCTTCGACTTAAGTAACCTTTCTTGGATTGATCTTTTGAGATTCTCTGCAACGAGTAAAACAGAAACATTTTGGTTCATTCAACACTTTTGAAGTCATTAGTCATCTAGGAATTCTTTTCGATTTTCGCTATTCACATCAGTTTCATTGTCGTTACTATAAATATGCTGGAATTAGCAGTGTACAAAAACAGAAGACATGAGATATCTACCTCTTTGTTTTCTCCTTTTGTAGATTACTAGAGTAATTATAAGGATAGGTAGGAACACAGCTATTATGCTGGCGAGAATTACAGGAACCAAGTACTTGTTCCTCTTATTCTTCTTCTTCTTCTTGTTATCACATTTAAGTGATGTACAAAGATCTGGATTTTCACCCACACTTTTACAAGCAGAAGAAAATTTCAGGTTAAAGCAAATGAATTTTCATTTGACTTTTCAGTTAGTGTTCGTTATTCAATATGAAAACAATAGAATTAGTAGGCGGCTACATGGCAGTAAAGTAAATAGAGAAAATGAAATATAACTTAGAGTAAATAGTTAGCTTACCTTAATATAAGCAATCCAGCTTCAGCTCTTTGCAAGAGAACCTTGGGAATTAAGCCTGTGAACTTGTTTCTGGTTAAAGAACTGCGAACACACACAAAGTAAAAAGATAAACAAACTTCAATTTTCAACTAAAATTTAAAGTTCTGGGTGTCAAAATTACAAAAAAGAGACTTACAGGATTCTTAGATTAGGCAAATTTACTAAGAATTCCGGTATCTCTCCAGTCAACCCATTATTGGACAAATCCCTAATACAGAACAGGATATTGAGTAAGCATAAGTTAGGACACAAAACTGCAATATAAAGGGATAGAAAAGAAAATAGGAAAGGAAAATTACAATATTAAAACACATCAAGGGGCTTAATAACTCTCCAAAAAGTAGAGTTATTGTAGTTAATTTTGCACTAATACAAACCATTTTTTCATTAATTGCTCCATTTATTCTAATTAGTAAGCAAATGCGGTTCAACATGAAAAGAAAATCAATTTACATAAATCGAGCCTAATTGCACATTTAATTGAGTTATTTTGTAAAATTTCAGAACATTTATGCTAAACTATGATGTTGTAACAAATCTGGAAACAACCTTGCCAGCAAGGCTACTCCCATAAGAACCATTCTCCAAATTCTGCAAATTTCAGACCCGTCTAGCCGACTGTATTGACAACCACTTTTCTAACAAAATCCTTATCTAGTGACAATTGTGCCTCCTTAATATCCTACCTAGTAATATCAATAATATTTTCCTGTTAAAAAATATAATAGAGAAATACTTACAAAATTTGCAACATGGTTAGATTTGATATGTAAGAAGATATCTCACCTACCAGTCCACTTCCAGATAGGTCCCTGTTCAAAAAATTAACACTTCCTCGTGAATTCATAAGATTCATCCTTCATATAAATAAACAATTTCAACAGAAGACCTGCACTTACAAGGATATGATTCTTGGAGCAGTTTTGTTACTACAATTTAATCCACTCCAAGTGTATTCCATTGGCACACATGGATCGCCTTGCCAATCCTTCTTTATTCCATAATTTGACCTAATATTGGTAACTGCATCCACTAATTATCCAAAGTAGAAATCAAATTAGTATTCATTGACTTTCAATAAGTGAACTCACAAAGTGCGTCTAAAGAAAGATACCATCTCCTTGGTCTGTCTCTAACTCTGATATTTCTTTCATTCCATATAATTCAAAAGCATTGATGATAGGAGGAAGCGTTGAATTCTCAGTTGGAACGAAAGTAAGGAAATGACTACTTGCTGCCTTCAATGGCTTTGGAGACAAAAAGCTCATCGTGGACAAATATTCTGGAATTATAGCTCTAGAATATAAGTTTCCATTGTGCCAGATAGTAAACTCTCTGGTTTGATTGACTTGAGGAATCTCAAGTTCAGCAAAGTGCATAATCACAAAGTATTGAGATGAATCTATTGTATCCCACGAAATCTCCAAAGTCGTGCTTGCATCTTTTGAAGTGGAGGCAGTACTCATGACAATGGATGGAAGTTGGAAACCGTAGTCCTCACTATTGAGAGTAATATTGGTGCTTACTCGTGTCGAATCGTTAGAGTGATATGATAACCAAATGCGGTCATAAACATCCAAAGGGAATCTTCAGAAAGAGTAACCACAAAAACAAAATATTATGTTAGCATCTCTAACTTGTTAAAGTATCCCTCTTCTCATTAACAGTAATACATATATTTGCAAAACCAATGCTTAAATACCTGTAATATTGACCATCTGCTGAGCCGTAGTCCAATCGAGCAAAAAGTGATAAGGATGCCGTTGATGTATAATAAGTGATGTTGAACGAAGGTCTAAATTCCAATGTAGAAATAAATGGCACTCCATTTCCAGTATTGATCAGACAGATGTGAATTTCATTTGAGGAGGTTACATGTATAAGTTCTATGAAAACACCCATGTCATCTCCAGTTCCGTTGAATGTCTCCCATAAGCTATTCCCAATATAGAGATCAAACATCGGTGGCGAATCCAGACCATCATAATTGCCATACAAGAAACTTGCTCGAATCAAGTATTCGGTGGCCCTTTTAATGCTTATATTGTAACAGTTTCTGATTCCATCAGGGAAGCTTCTCAGCTTCCTCAATTGCATTTCATAGATATCTAAATCTACATAAGCTGAATCAACACTTCGACTAACCCCAGTGTTTATGAAGGATGCATCAGAAACATAGTTAATTTTGGTCGTCTTTTCGGTGTAACTTGTACCCTCTGGTAATCCACAGTCTAAACTAATGAAGCCTGAAAAACAAATAACAACAAAATTAAACTTCAAGTTTCTATATATGCTTGAAAGAAGTTGAATAGGTTAATCGCCAATGAAAAACAAATGTTTCACCTGACTGATCCTGAGCTCGAATAAGAAGTAGAAAAGCCAATGCCAAGCAACTGAGCAGGAAACCAAACAGGGAATGCCCTGATGTTCCCATTATCATCATCCTCTTCCTCCAGGGGCTATCATTGGCTGCATTGATTCACGAGAATTGAGAAAGCAGCCATATCTGCACCTTGAGGAAAATGCAGTAAGCCTGTGACAATTATAGAAAGTCGTCACAAGAGGAATTCCCTTCACAATATGGGAGATTGAAGAACATATTACGCATGCAAGTTGACTAAGTATAAACAATACAAATTTAAAATTCTTTGAATCAAAACATCGAAAGGAAACTATAGCGCTTTTGTTTATCAATGAGTTCGGGGCTGTTTGAAAAAACCATTAAAGTGATTGTCGTAACAATGTCAAAAGGCAATTTCCAAGTCGCAATCTCCTAATAATATATCGAACAAACGTAGAAATGACGATCAATCATATAGTATAATAGTTGCCAGATTGAATAATTAAAGAGGGGAAGTCCTCCACTTCTAGGGATTTCAAGGAAAAAGACAAACCCTATGCTGAATAATTTATGGCGAAATTTTTGGGACTGTGTCAGATGAATTCCAATTGAGGCTACTCGATTGCAGAAGAGCGCTACGCTATTGGCATCCATGTTCAATAAATCTTCATCTTCATCGGAGCTTGCCATGTTCGGACTTCCAAACTACTCTGGCCACATGGGGAAGCGGCCGACTTTTGAAATTAATTTGGTCAAACTAAGTCATTTCAAAGTTTCCTTTTTTTCTATTTTAGTTTAAATTTTTTAATATTTAATTTTATTTTCTATATTTTTAGTAAAGTTTTAAATCATAGCTTAGCTTCCATTATATTTGATAGTTAACTCATTTTAACTTATATATATAATGTGACACACTACTCGATAAAGAGATATATGAATGAACTGATTTAGAATAATTTTGAAAATAAAATGCTTGAAATACGTTTAAAAAAATATTGAAGTTACTACTTATACCAACAAAATGTACCTGCTTGAAATACGTTTAAAAAAATATTGAAATTACTACTTATACCAACAAAATGTACCTTCTTTTTCGATGACTCGTACTAAGACGCTAGATTGATTGAGTAATGAAGGTTCGAGAGTCAAACCCAATTCGCTAGATTCAAAATCCAAAGTGCTAAACCACTACATCATAGAACCAAACGTTTAATATCAATCTTAGATTCAAAGTCCAAAGTGCTAACCACTACACCATAGAACCAAACATTTGATATCAATTTTATAATGAAATCATCGTATGTGATTTCATATGCACACCCCTTTATCATGTTTAAACAATGTCACTCAATTCAAAGTGACTTTTGATTTAGTAAATCTAAAAGGTGAAGGTCGTACCCAAAGTTGAACCCAGGTCACTGAATTCAAAGTCCGAAATGCTACTACTATACCATAGAACCAAACATTTAATATCAATCTTATAATAATGAAATCATCATATGCATTCAAAGTTTGAGGGGCTTTTGATTGAGTAGTGAAGGTCCAGGAGTCGAGTGACTTTTAATTGAGCAACACCCTAAAAGGTCCAAGTGCTAACCACTACACAATAGAACCAAACGTTTAATATCAATCTTATAATGAAATCACCATATGCACACCTCTTTATCATTGAGTAAAACCATGTCACCGAGTAAAGCCATGAGAGCTTATACTTAAAGTAGACAATATCATACGGTTATAGAGGTATGTGATTCCTAACATGGTATTAGAGTCATGCCCTTAACTTAGTCGTGTCAATACAATCCTTAAATGTCGAACAAAGAAGTTGCTAACCTCAAAAGTGGACAATATCATATCATTGTGAAGGTTCGTGGTTCCTACTACATTATAGAACTAAATGCTTGATTATAATCTTAAAATGTAATCATATTAATGTTTTTTAAGTTAAAAAAAATATTATGAATTAAACACAACTCTAGAACTCGCCCTTATCATTGAGTTTGGTTGACCATAAAAAGTGAGAGTCGAAGCTTAGTTTGTCTCCCACAAAAGGTGTTATCACAAGTTTGAACCTAGGCCACCAATTGGTGAGAGCAATGTGATCGTGTCTCAAAGAAAGTCATTGAAGACGACGTCTAATTTAAGAGGGAGAGAATGTCAGAACCATACTAAAAAAAATGTAGGTTGTGATCACCATGTGCGGACACAATAGAAGATGAGATATGAGTGATTTCCGTCAAGCCATGTGAGAGCTGAGATAGACAAATGCCATGATGGATCGAGAAAGATGGGGCATCATCCAATACATGAAGAAGGATGTGCATTAAAGTCAAGCGTAGGGTTGAGTGAAGTTGAACCTAGGTCGAAGTCGAAAGTGCTCACTACAACACTATAAAACATGACGTTTTATAGCAACTTTATAATGAAATCATCTTAATGACTTTTTAACATTCAAAAACAAATTTATTGAAATTCAACCCAACCTTATCCACCTTTATCATCCAATGTGGTGCCAACCCTAAAAAATTAACGGTCCAATCCTAGTGTATGTCTCACATCAAAGACCCTAGTGAGTCAAATTTAAGTCCTAGACTCAAAGTACTTTATCATCGAGTAACTTTAAAAGGTAGAGGTCAATCGCTAGATTCAAAGTCTAGAGGTACTATAAGTGTCGCGGTTATGTTTATCCAAGGCCTGTTGCCTATGGCCGCATGGCAGATTTCCTGGTGTTACTTGTCCAAGACATGTTGTTCATGCTCGCATGCCCGTACCAAACAACTTTTACATGTTTTCATCCTAGATATGTGCCTTGGTCATTTCACGTTAGGTCAATACGGTGGTGTATGACCGTTCACTAAAACCATGTCTACATCCGCAAGGGCTAAAATGCCCCAAAATGTACTATTGGAGGATATGACTAGTTGTCACTTCTTCCTACCCTAAGTTTATTTAAGTCGTAGTATTTCTTAATTGCTTATAGTCATATAATGATGTTTTCTTCAACTCTTTCAAATGTATTTCCTTACGCACGTTTTCTAAACCTTTTCTCCCAACGTGACTCGAGGCCCAAACACACGCCGACGTTGTCTAGACGTCCAAATTTCTCACGGCTGAACTTGTTCACTTAGTTAGAACAAGTGTCGCACAATCGCTATCCAGCTATTGCAAGAGTACGATTGTGACAAGTGATATCAAAGCTAAGTCGACTCTTTGGAAACTATTACACAAACATGTCCGCTGCAAAACAACTGGACAAGTGTCAAGCTGATCAATTAGCTAAAATCGAAGAACAATTACTCTGCATGAATGAAGTTCCTGATGGAATGAGGCTTTTGGAATCTCGCATGAATGAGATTGCCGCAAAAGCCAACATGTTCAATGAGATGGCAGGTCGCCTTGAAGCAATGCTCGTCCATGAATTAATGAGATGGCTTCAGTTGTGGGGATTGCTCGACGGGCTCTATTGCCAGAATGGAGATGTGCACAGAGGGCTTAGACAATGCTCAACTGGCGATCGTCCAAATGGTCTCATATTTTTTTTATGACTTTAGATAAGCTCTTGGAGTGGTCAGGGCTAAAGTAGCGGATCTGAGCGCCAGATTAAACATCACCACAAGAGCGGTGGGGGACCAAACCCCAACTAGAGGTGTAGCACGGTTTAACAAGATAAAGGTCTTTGAGCCCAAACCCTTCTGTGGGGTTTGTGATGCCAAGGCTCCAGAGAGCTTTAGCTTCGACCTCAAACAATACTTTCGAGTCACAAATACTGTGGCAGAGGAAGCGAATGTCACGTTGGCAACAATGCATCTAGCCGACGATGCAAAGTTATGGTGGAGGTCCAAGTACATGGAAATTCAAGATGGTCGATGTACTCTGGACACATGGGATAGCTTGAAACAAGAGCTCCGCTCTCAATTCTTCCCAGGGAATGTCGAGATAATCGCCTGAAGGAAATTAAGAGAGTTGAGTCATATGGGCAGTATCCGAGATTCTGTTTGACAGTATTTGAGGCTTATGTTAGATATTTGTGATATGTCCGAGATAGGCAAGATCTTCAACTTTATCAAGGGGCTGAAGTCGTAGGTGAAAAACAAGCTCAACGAACAAAGAGATCAAACCCTTCTGACAGCCTATGCTATTGTCAAATGATTGTTTGATCTTGATAGCGATGAACCCCAAGAGATGGGGCAGAATAGAGTGTCAACAAGTGGTGAAAATGATAGTTACCGACCAAACTCCCCAAAGGTGGGGGAAGTGATAGATCCGAACACAGGGAGGAGGAATACAAATCCTTCCGATAGAGAGTTAGCACTCTATGGCAGAGACCTCATAGGGGCTGTTGGCTTTGACTGAGCAAATGTGAGGAAATTGTTAAGAAGGAAAAAGCAACCGGAAAATAAAAGAGAGACATTAGAACCCAATTTTGACACTACACTATAGAACCACACACATTTATCATTGGGGGCAATATACTAACAAATATACCTTAGAGGTCCTATTGGGAGTTAAACCCAAGTCACTTGATTCAAAGTCAAGAGTGCTAACCACTACACTGTAGAACTACAAATATTTATTATTGAGTAACTTTAAAAGGTGAAGGGTCCTATCAGGAGTTGAACTAAGTCCAAAGCACTAGTCCCCGAACTAAGTCCAAAGTGCTAATCACTAGGGGACTCGAACCACAATTATCATTGAGTAACTTTATAAACCCAAGTCATGCTTCCAACCACTACACAATAGAAGTCTTATTAGGAGTCCAACCCTGACTAACGACTACACCATATAGAACCACAAATATTTATCATTTAGTAACTCTAAAAGGTGAATGGTCCTATCGGGAGTTAATACTAAGTCCGAGGGACTCGAACCCATGTCACTCTATACAAAATCCAAAGTGTTAACCACTACACCATAGAACCACACACATTTGTCATTGAGTTACTCTAGAAAAGGTAAAGGTCCTACCAAGAATAAAATCCAAGTGCTAACCACTACACCATAGAACCACACACATTTTTCATTGAGTAACTCTGAAAGGTGAAGGTCCTACCGAGAGTGATTCAAAGTCCAGAGTGCTAACAACTATACCATAGAACCACACACCTTTATCATTGAGTAACTCTAAAAGGTGAAAGTCCTAGAGTCGAACCAAAGTCTAACTGGATTTAAAGTCTGGAGTACTAACCAAAAGGTGATAGTCCAACCGAATTTGAACCCAGGTCGCTGGATTCAAAGTCTATGTCCTAAGGCAATATTCACCCTTTCAATTTTTATTAGATTTATAAATTTGGGTTGATCAAATAAAAAACTAGATAAAAAATAATAATAATAATAATAAAATAAAAAGTTTATTTTAACATAATAATAAAAGAAAAAAATAACAAAATGAGATTATATCATCTCTAATTTTTTTAGAAAACTATTAAAAAAAATTGTATATTTAAGAAGATTCAAACCATTCAAAGTCTAAAGGTGAAAGTCCTTCTAAGAGTCAAACCCAAGTCGCTGGATTCAAAGTTGAACCATACACCTTTATCATTGGTGAAATGTGATACCAACGAAAATGGTGTTTTTTAACTTTTACATAAAATTTAAGGTCTTTTTGAAGTTTTTTAAAAAGGAATTAAAGAGTATTAATGAAACTTTTGAAAGTTTTTAAGTGTATTTTTTAAACAGGAAAATAATTAAGAAAAAAAGTTGTTATGATCTATGTCTCGAATTTGAAATTTGGATTTGACACCTGATGGCTCCAACATTCTCTTGTACCCCTAATGACATGATCATGCTATCTATGAGAATCTCAATAGTTCTATCATTCAAGGGTAAGGAGCAATTGTCTTCCATTCGAATTGTAGACTGCATCTCACCTGCATGGAGTCGAAATCGCTAATAATAATTGGTTAGCCCTTCGGTGGAGAATTCAAATTTTGTTAAGTATGAGTTCATCTACGTAATCGAAAACTATGAGATCCCACATTGGTTGGAGAGGGAACGAAGCCCTCCTTATAAGGGTGTAGAAACTCCCTAGTAGAGATGTTTTAAAATTTTGAGAAGTCTAGAAGAGAAAGTCTAAGGAGAACAATATTTACTAGCGGTGGGCTTGGTCTGTTACAAATGGCATCAAAGCCAAACACCGGGCAGTGTGCCAGTGAGGACGTTGGACCCCAAGGAGTGGATTCCGAGATCCCACATCCTTTGGAGAAGGGAATGAAGTACACCTTACAAGGGTGTGGAAGCCTCTTAAACACATTTTAAAACTTTCAAGGAAGCCTAGAAGAAAAAACCCAAAAAAGACAATATCCACTAGCGGTGGACCAAGACAAAACCGAACTTATAAACCAACACAGTTGACCTTTAAACATTTATTCTTATTCAATAGAAAACCAGGCCAAGTCCAAGTCAACTGACAAAACATAATGATGCAGATGTTTGGGTAGATATTCTCTGTCCACTGTTTAAATTCAAATGGATGGCCAAGTCCAAGTCAACTGCTAAAACATAAGCAAAACATTTAGATTTATTTGCAACAATATACCTTCAGTTTATGCTGACAACCAATCTAAGTTCATATCTGCACCAAATCTGAGAGAAATTCCAAAGGCAGATGATGAAAACAAGAACAACATGTTTACTGGCTTCTCTAGCTCTTGTACTAGCTGTTCAAGCTCAAGATCAATCAGGTAAATTCTGTTCTTCATATCACTACAAAATCTGTACAAACATTCTTTAAACTCTCTTTGGCTCATATAATCTCTCAGGTTTTATAAGCTTGGATTGTGGATTACCAGCAAACTCAAGATACAAAGAATCAAAGACAAACATAAACTACATGTCAGATGCAGCTTACATAAACAGTGGTGAAAGCCAGAGCATAAACTCAACGTTCAAAAGCTTATTTGATAGACAACTACAGTCCCTTAGAAGCTTTCCTCAAGGCATCAGGAACTGCTACAATATAAGCAATATTATGAGTGAAAGGAAATACTTGATTCGAGCAAGCTTCTTGTATGGAAATTATGATGGGTTGAGTAGCTTACCAATCTTTGAACTCTACTTTGGAGATAGCTTGTGGGTTAAAGTGGAGAATTTGTTTGAATATGTTGAGACCTACAAAGAAATTATACATATTCCATCAGCAAATAGAGTGCAAATCTGTTTGATTAATACAGGAAATGGAACACCTTTCATCTCTGCTTTGGAGTTTAGACCTTTACCTCATCAATCTTACCCAATTCAGTTTGGATCCTTCTTGAATTTTGTTCGATTGGATATGGGGTCAGCAACGAATGTATCGTACAGGTGAGTTCTTATTGATTCATCAAATTTGATAGGAATTACTTTGGATTCCACGTCGATTAAGAGAGGAATGAGTGCTAGCGAGGATACTGGGCTCTGAAAGGGGGCTCTGAAAGGGGTGGATTGTGAGATCCGATATTGATTGGAGAGATGAATGAGTGTCAACAAGGACGTTGGGCTCTGAAGGGGGGTGGATTGTGAGATCCCACATCGATTTGAGAGGGGAACGAAACATTCTTTATAAGAGTGTGGAAACCTCTCTCTAACAGAAGCATTTTAAAAACCTTGAGGGGAAGTCCGAAAAAGAAAGTCCAAATAGGATAATATCTAATAGTGGTGGGCTTTGGCAACTTCTCCCTAGCAGATGCGTTTTAAAAACCCTCCCCTCAAGGAAAAGCTTAAAGAAGACAATATCTACTAGCGATGGGCTTGGGCAACCTCTCTCTAACATGCGTTTTAAAAACTCTCCGAAAAGCTTAAAGAAGACAATATCTACTAGCGATGGGCTTGGGCAACCTCTCTCTAACATGCGTTTTAAAAACTCTCCCTTCAACAGAAATCTCAAAGAGGACAATATCTGCTAATGGTGGGCTTGGACGGTTACAAATGGTATTAGACTCAAGTTCCGAACGATGTGTCAGCGAAGAGGCTGAGTCTCGAAGGGGGTGGATTGTGAGATCCCACACCGGTTGGAGAGAGGAACGAAACATTCGTTATAAGGGTGTGGAAACCTCTCCCTAGCAGACGCATTTTAAAAACCTTGAGGAGAAGCCTGAAAGAGAAAGCTCAAAGAGGACAATATCTGAGAGGGGTGGGTTTGGGCTGTTATAAATGGTATCAGAATCAGGTTCCATGTGATGTGCTAGAGAGAAAGCTGAGCCTCGAAGGGAGGTGGATTGTGAGATCTCACATCTGTTGGGGAGGAAAACGAAACATTACTAATAAGTATATGGAAACCTCTCCCTAATAAACGCGTTTTATAAACTTTGAGAGGAAGCCCAAAAGTAAAAGCCCAAAGAAAACAACTTTTTGAGTCTGTGCCATCGTTTCAGGTACCCTTACGATGTTTTCGATCGAATTTGGAGTCCTTTCAATGGCCAGAACTTCAGACAATTAAATACCTCTCTTACTATAGATGCCAAGGACCACACCCTGCATCATCCAGCAGCCATTGTCATGGGAACTGCCATAACCCCAAAGAATGCAACTCAATCTATTGAACTTTGGTGGGAATCAGATGATGAAAATACTCAGTATTATATATATCTTCACTTTGCTGAGTTAGTAGAGCTTCAACCTAAACAATTCAGAGGCTTCAACATCAGTCATAATGGGGAATATTGGGGTGGACCTATTGTTCCTGATTACTTGTATACAAGCAGCATTTATAGCACTAAACCATTGGGATTCCCTCAAAAGCAACACAAATTTTCATTCTTTCGAACTGAGAATTCAACACTTCCTCCAATCATCAACGGATTAGAAGTTTATTACCAAATTCAAGTCTCGGAATTAGAATCAGATCAAGGAGATGGTACGTTGATTTAACTTTCTGGGGTACTGAAATTTGAACTTGTTTGATGATTTCATGAATGGGTTGTACTGAATATAGTGGATGCAATGAGGAAAATAAAGTCAATTTATGGAGTGATGAAAGATTGGGAAGGAGATCCATGTATCCCCAGAGCATATCCTTGGAGTGGTGTAGGTTGTACCAATGAGTCAATCCCAAGAATCACATCACTGTGAGTAGCACGCTTTGTTTAGAAAGTTACCTTATCGTTTAAGTTTGCTATCCAACAGAACATGTTGAGATGAAGGAACTGATATCAATCTTGCAGGAACTTGTCATCAAGTGGTTTGACAGGTGATATATCTCCTGATATCTCTGATCTAACAGCCTTAGAAACTCTGTAAGTATCTCTCGTTTAAATGATAACTAAACTGGTATCTTCCTTGTTTATGAGATCCTACGACGGTTGGGAGGAGAACGAAGCATTCTTTATAAGGGTGTGGAAACCTCTCCCTAGCAAATGCGTTTTAAAAACCTTCAGGGGAAGCCAAAAGAGAAAAATATATGCTAGCAGTGGGCTTCAGACATTACAAATGATATAAGAACCAGACACCAAGCGATGTAGCAATGAGGAGGCTGAGCCCCAAAGGGGGTGGACAGTCTTGTGACAGTGAGGACACTAGGGGGTGGATTGTGAGATCCCACATCAGTTGGAGAGGAGAACGAAGCATTTTTTATAAGGGTGTGGAAATCTCTCCCTAGCAGAGGCATTTTAAAATCCTTACGGGGAAGCCCAAAGAGAACAATATCTACTAGCAGTAGGCTTGGGATGTTACAAATAATATCAGAGCCAGACACCAAGCGATGTGGTAGCGAGGAGGCTGAGCTCCGAAGGGGGATAGACATGAGGCAGTGTAACAGCGAGGACGTTGAGCCCTAAAGGGGGGTGGATTGTGAGATCCCACATCGGTTGGGGAGGAGAACAAAGCATTCTTTATATAAGCATGAGGAGACCTATCCCTAGCAGACGCTTTTTAAAAACCTTAAAGGGGAAGATCGAGATGAAAAACTCAAAAAGGACAATATCTACTTGCAATAGGTTTCGGCCGTTACAATCTTAAAACCAATTACAACAAATTGAGTTTGAATCTCAGGGACTTGTCAAACAACAGCTTAACAGGAGAACTGCCAGATGCTCTATCAAAACTGTCAAACCTCAAAGTTCTGTAAGTTACTTCAGCTGAAAAAAAGTCAAAGAACCAAGCAGTTTGCCGGATGATTGAATTTCTTTTGTCTATTCCCAGAAACTTGGAGAACAACAATCTCTCATGTCCACTTCCACCTGAACTCATAAGAAGATTCAATGATAGCTTACTATCATTACGGTCTCTTTCTTGGAACATCATAACATATAAATAATTTTCAATTCAAAGCTGTAATTCTAACATGTCAGCTTATGAAAATCTAATGATGACAGCATGAAAGGTAATCCAAATCTAGAAGCAAATTCTTTAGTTCAATGCACTGGAAAGCAGGAAGAGGAGAAACATAAGGAGAAGAACAAGTTCATCATTCCATTAGTAGCATCGGTCGGAGGCGTGCTTGCCATTGCCACCATTGCAGGGGCTGTCTTTTGTATAGCTAGAACAAAAAGGAAAGAAGAAGATAAACAGGTCTTGGAGGTTGGTAGCAGTTCATTGGAAACTAGAAGGCAGCAGTTTACTTATTCTGAAGTTGTGAAAATGACCAACAATTTTGAGAAGATTCTTGGTAGAGGTAGCTTTGGAGCGGTTTACCATGGGTTGGTTGATGATATTCAAGTGGCTGTGAAGATGGTAGCTCCATCAGCAATACAAGGCAACGATCAATTTAAAGCAGAGGAGTGTATTATTTGGATATTCTCATAAAAAAGTTAGCTCACAGTTGTTTGTAAGACTAAAAAGATGCTACTTTTTCATGCAGGTTACCACACTTCTTAGTGTTCACCACAGGAACTTGACAAGCCTTGTAGGGTACTTGAACGAAGGAACTCACCTTGGCCTCGTTTATGAGTATATGGACAACGGAAGCTTAGCACAGCGCCTTTCTGGTAAGCTTCCTGCATTTAGCAAAGATTTGAAACAAGCATTTCAGTTAAAAAAAATGGAAGTTTGAGGTTTTCTACTTGCTTTTCATTGAATATGCAGAGATGGGTTCAGGAGTCATAAGTTGGGAAGATAGACTACGAATAGCTATGGATGCAGCTGAAGGTGTGATCAGTTTTCATTCAAACATCGTAACAGATCAAGCTCACCGCTAGCAGATATTGTCCGCTTTGGCTCGTTATGTATTGCTATAAGCCTCACGATTTTAAAACGCATCTGCTAGGAAGAAGTTTCCACACCTTTATAAGAAATGTTTTATTCCCTCCTCCAACCAATGTGGGATCTCACAATCCATTCTCCTTGGGAGCCTAGCGTCCTCGCTGGCACACCATTCAGTGTCTGGCTCTGATACCATTTGTAATACCTCAAGCTCACAGCTCATAGATATTGTCCGTTTGGCTCGTTACGTATAGTCGTAAGCCTCACGGTTTTTAGACATATTTTAAAAACCTTGAGGGGAAGCTCAGAAGGAAGAGCCTAAAGAGGACAATATTTGCTAGCGGTGGGCTTGGATTGTTACAAATGGTATCAGAGCTAGACACCGAGCATTACTTCCGTTGGGTCCTCAAGGGGGGTAGATTGTGAGATCCCACGTAAAAAAGACAATATCAGCTAGTGGTGAACTTGGGCTTGGATGGTTACACATGGTCTACTAACCATTTGTTTGTTTCTGTCATCTAAAAAATGAAAAACCGGCAGGGCTTGAGTATCTACACTATGGTTGTAAGCCTCCATTAGTCCATGGAAATATGAAACCAACAAACATCTTGTTAACCGAAAATTTTCGAGCTAAGCTTTCCGACTTCGGTATCTCTAAGAGCTACCCAACCGATGATAAGACCGGTTATCTCGACCCGGAGTAAGTCCTAACTTCAAACATTTCTCAATGGTGTCATTTATTTTTCTCTTAAAAGAAAAATCTATAGAGATAAATTTGAACAAACTTCATGAATTGACTCTCAGGTATAGAACATCAAACAGGCTAAGTCCAAAAAGTGATGTGTATAGCTTTGGCCTTACTTTGTTGGAGATGGTGAGCAGCAAACCAGTGATATCAAAATCTCAAGGCCAGGATTCAGTTCATATAGTTAAATGGGTTGGTTCCATGGCTGCACAAGGTGATATCATGAACATAGTAGATCCAAGATTAAAAGGAGAGTATAGTATAAACTCTGTCCGGAAAGCAGTGGAAGTAGCAATGGCTTGTGTGTCAGTGAATGCCGGGAGAAGGCCAACAATGAGTCAAGTGGTGAAAGAACTGAAAAGTTGCTTGGCTGCAGAAATGAGTCGAACACCGGATAGCCACCCTCCTTATTCAACTGAGTCCATTGAAATGACATCCATCTTTATGGTGTTGCCCCCTCGACCGGGTCCCGTGGCGAGGTGAATTTCGCTGGAACGTCGTCTTCCTCCTCCTCCTCCTCCTCCTCCCTGTTCCTTTGGTCTTGGATTTCCCCTTCCGGAATTTATCAAAGTTGTTGGATTTGATCATTAGGCTGTTGAAACCTGAAATGTATAAATTTTGCCTTCAACTTGAACAGTAACCACTCTTCTTTGGAGAATACATGTAAATAACTGTGTCCACTTTGGAGACTCTCTATAATAGCCCTCGAACACCCTCCCCTTAATCGAAGCTCGACTCCTTCTTAGAGTCCTTGAACAAATTACATTATTTGTTATTTTTTTCAGAGACTTGTCAAATAATAGCTTATCAGGGAAGGAACCTGTTTTGGGGGAAATCTGATAGAAACGCAGAAATATGATATTCTCCTGACCCAGAAGATGGTTGGTGGAGAGTCACGTTGGCTAATTTAGAGAATGTTCATTGTAGAAGCCCTTATAATATTGAAGGTCTGTAGTTCAATCCTACGTGGGGCAAAAACATTTTTCACAACTTCATTGGTACGAGGCCCTTATATTCAAAGTGGATATGATACCATTTTAGAAGCCCTTGTAGCTCAGTGGTAAAGCGTTAGTCTGAAGGGCCTTAGTGTTCAATCCTGATTAATTTTATAAAGTGGTTAATCGTATATTCCTTCGTTGGTATGAGACTTTTATATTCAAAATGGATAATATGATACCATTGTAGAAGCCCTTATAACTCAGTGGTAGAGCGTGAGTCTTGTAAACGGAAGGTCTGGCTACAAAACCTTACATTTGAAAAATTAAATTTGGCAGAGACTATGCATCCAGAAAGAATGACCTCCAAAATCTTCTTTTCCGGGGGGAACAAAACAACCTACCCGGTGTTAACCACCGCAAGACAAACCAATAAGAAATCAACACGTGTCCTTTGACAATTCATTTTAAAGACTTTTTTTCCTCAACAACACCCTATGTGATGTCTCCATTGGTTAGACAAAGTCAACTGTCGGAAAGGCTACAAAATAAGAGTCCAATTAAATGGCCCAAAACAATAATAATAAAAAACAATATCTTTTCCTTTGCCCTCCTCTAAAGTTTGTTACTTTGGAATGGGACCCACATCCTTTATGACAAACCAACCCAAACCAATGAATGGTTAAATGCCCCAACCCCACAAGTTGAGGGCACCCTCTCCTTCATTGCAACTGAAAGTGCCCAAATTTGGCAAATTCAAAACTTTATATTATTTTTATAACATAGGATCGCATCATCAATATCAATTTGCATCCTTCCAATCAATGCTTGAATTCCCAACTATCTCCCTTTTCTGGGTGTTTTTCTTCCGTGTTTGTTTGGTAGTATTAATTGGATGCACAAATTACGAAATAAGGACGGTGCAAGTTCTTGGACTAATATAAACAAAAGAGCGGGTTCGTGGGAGGGATGATCACGGTTGCGACATGAAGTGTGATCTTATTGCAAGTTGATGGATAGATGATCATTCGAGGAAAAGCTAACTTGAGTAAATAAGAGAAATACAATATCTTTATTGGCATGCCAAATTCCAGGGGTGTTCATATGACTCTAGAACCCGACCTACTTGAACCACCTTACTCAAACCATAAAGAAGATTGGGGTGGGTTAGATCTTTTTCGATTTTCTTTCCTGATTTGACATCTTTTTATCGGGTTTCCGAAAATAGGGTTACAACCCAAACCTACCCTACTTATTATGAAAATTAAGAATATTTTCATTTATAACCGAGGTTGATCATGAGTTGTGAGTTGTGAATGTTTGATATTTAAGCTATATGAGATTTTAGTTGTTAATATAATAGATATTGTAGATAAGTAGGATTTCGATCCAGCCCTGAATTTGGTTGTGAACTCTATTTGGGTTACTCGGATCACCAACGTAACCATGTCGAAATTTATGGTTGATCCAAAAGATTTCCCCAACCCAACCTACCCCGTGTACTCTCCTACCAAATTTTGTTAGGTCGAAACAAAACTTCTCAAGAGATCGAAAATCTCCATGATCGTCGAACGAGATCCTAAGAAATCCGAGTGGTATAACCATCGTGATCATATGATATGTTAAAGTTAAGAGAAACCACTGTGGCAAGAGAGAGAGAGAGATGATTTAATAGGAAGGCAAAAGGAAGCAGAAAGCATGTGGATAGCAATAAATATGGGATGATTCCCAAGAGCACGCTTTGGATTGAATCAAGGAGACCACACCACTGACTTTGGCTCTCATTTCCAAACAGAATGTTTCAAAAGCATTGGTAATAACACTTATAAAATTGAATCAAAACACATTACAATTCTTAATACAAAGTAAAAAGTTTGATTCTTTTTCAATTACAAACACAAAGCTTCAAAAGTAACATTCACTTTCAACTTAATCATATTGTTATTATTACTAACCTTTTTCCCCCTCTGCTACTCACAAAAAGCATCATCATTCTAAAACAACCAATTCGTTCGTAGTTGATGTGTTACAATGTTGTTATAATCGAGCTTGTCGTAACATGATATTAGTGTAACAGTCCAAGTCTATCGCTAGCAAATATTGTCTTCTTCAATCGATGTGGGATCTCGCGATTAGAGTCAGAGGTCTATATTTGAATTTGTGTTATTGTTGGGTCTTCTTCAAATTTTGAAGTTCAATAACAAAAGACGTTAGTCGGTGATTCGGGAAGTTTTACGAACTCTCGTGCTTATTATTCGACAAAGCGTATGAACAAATGGAGTAAGGATTATAATGATCTAAGTTAATGTGAATTTATTGGTTTAATATTGAAGATTGAAACATGAAGAAGCAAAGTGAAGGTACAATATCAGTTCAGTTTTGGGGATATTGGTTATGGGATAATGATGAAGATGATTGTATGGGAAAAGATGGGTTGAAAGAAAAGGCTAAGCTAGTTGAAGGGCAGTTCAAAGATTCAATCTTTTGCCCAAGATTCTCTAAAGCTTTGATCTGAGACTTCAAGAACTTGAGATAATTTGCAGCTTCATCAAGCATTGATGCAGTATCCATCTTGTTCCCACCAGGAACAAGCCTTTGCAAAACCCTAATTCTTTCACTGATTCTCTCTCTCCTTTGCCTTGCTGCTACTGTTTGTGGGTCTGTTGAGATCCTCACGTTCTTCCTTTTGGGCTTTTCTATCCCTTCTACCCCCAAATTCACTGGCCTCAAAGCTGCTGCTCTGTATATCATTTCCTTCATTTGTGCTATGGCTTCTGGGTCAGGTTCTTGATCAATACATGATGATCCTGATGAACATGATTGCTGGAAGTTGATGTTTGATGAACTTGGTGGCTTTTCTGATCTGGGTTTCTTTGATTTTGGTTGATTTTGATCTGTTATGATCCTAAACCCTCCACTGTTTGAAGTTGAATCAGAGAGATTCTTGATGGTGTTGGAAAAAACAGAGTACTCTGTAGATTCTTGATGGGTTCTCTTTGTAGTTGCTGCATTGCTTCCAAAGTTCCATAAATTTGTGTAATCTGTTAAGATCATTGACACTGATCCATCATTGTCTTCAACTGATGTGTCTGTGTTGCTATTTGTAGCTGAAAGCAAGCAGTCCAATGACTTGAGAGAGCACGGTGTAACCGACGTCGATTTACCGTCGTCGAATCCATAGAGCGCAATAGCATCCATGTCTTTGGATGTTGCAAAGCTTGTCAATGGAGGGCTGATTGGGAGATCTTGAACTGAGTTGAAGAAGTGAGAATTTGAATTGGATATCATGAACCTTTCTTCAACTCCTTGTTGGTAATTGCTCCAAAACGACACCGGCGACGTCATGTTTGTCGTTGCAACTCTCGACCCGTATCCATCCCGGTTCGAATAATCCATTACTACTACTTCAACTTCCTGAAACATATTACACCAAGTCATTTCTCGTTTCTTGTTTCTTTGTTTCTAATGAAGAATTCACGAAACTTACCGAAAAGACCGATCTGTCGGGCTCGGGCTCGAGCTCGAGCTCTTTCCTTCAGCTATTCAAACTCCTCCTCCTTTTGTACATTCTTGACCAACTCTTTCCTAAATTGGAAAATGGTGAGGAAACTGAGACAAAGAGGATCAAAACACAGCTATTGCTTATGTCATTTTCTTGGCAACTAATGTTTGGAAATGGAAAGAGAAACTCCAAAAACGTCCAAACATTCGAGCGAAAATCAAAACATTATGAACATGAACAAGACCAGAAACACGAACAAGAACATAGAAAAACACGAGATTGTTGTACCTAGGATAGGAGAAGAAAGGTTTGGTTTTTAAAGAAGGGAGTGAAAAGAAAATTGTGGAAAGGGAAGGGGTATAAATGCAAAGAAAATATTGGTAATTGTTCTTTGAAGATGCAAAAAATGTGCAAAAGGGAAATAAAATTAAAATAAACCGTTGACAGAAATATAATGCCTTTGAAAAAGATAAGCTTTTTTTAAAATTATTTTATTTATTTATTTATTATTATTATTATTTTGTCAGTTTGGTGGGAGAAGAATGAGATTTCAGTGATTCATTTTTTATTCTAACCTATATTGGAAAATGGAATTTTCTTTTTAATATTATAATATTTTTGTTTTTCTATTTTTAAATTTCCAAAATTTTATTTTAAAAAAATGAAAAAATAAATTTCAAATAAATATTTTAACCTGATTTGGGGTAAAGTTGTAATTTTGACAGACTAAAAGCATCTTTCTGCAAAATAATAATAATAATAATAATAATTTTTTTTTTTTTTTTTTTTGTATTAATCATAGCTTTAATCATAGCTTGACCTTTTCTCGTTTGCAAAATTTAGGCCAAATGATTCAGTAATTATTGAGAAATTTCTAAATTTTGAGAGAAAAAAAAAAAACTTGAATAAATAATTATTTGGTTTATCTCTTAAATAGAGACAAATTAGATGAATCTAGAATTGACCCAAAAAAGTAAGTATATTAATTTTATTTCCCTTTTCTTTTGGAAATGTCAGTAGCATCATAATGCCCTTGCCCATGGCTTTATCAATAATGGAAGGCTTGGTTTAAAATTAATTCATCTATCATAAGGTATGGAAACTTCTAACTAGTAGGCGCGTTCTAAAATCGTGAGGCTGACAACGATACGTAATGGATTAAAGTGTAGCGGTGGGCTTGAGATGTTATTAATGATATCAGAGCGGTGTGCCAACAAGGATGCTGGAGCACAGAGAGGGTGGATTGTAAGAGTCTACATTGATTGGAGAAAAAAATGAAGTATTTCTGAAACCTCTTCCTAATAAACATGTTTTAAAACCGTGAGACGATATCTATTTGTGGTGGGTTGGGAACCATATTTAATTACTGTTTTGCTACGAGAATCCTAAAACTAAAAGTCAGATCTTTTTCGATAAAAACTTAAAAATTAAAGGACTAAATTTGGAATGTAACGACGAGGAAAATGAAACGAAGTCGGGTAGATACAAGGTATGGAGGTGGGAGGTAGGTTGGGGGAAGAATTAAATAGATTTGGAAGGAAATAATAACAAGAACATGAGAGTTGTTGTTGTTTGTTGTTCACAAATTAAGGGAAGAAAGTCAGAAAGGAGAGGATAAGAGACCCAAGTTGGTTAATTATTATTTATATTAAAAATTGTTCATTGTTCATTGTTCATCTTATCTCCCTGGTTTTATAGCTGCTTACATAATAGGTGAAAGAGAATCAAAATGGATGCTGAGTTGTGAGCTATGAGCACCCACCCACATGCTCCCCCACAATCACTCATCTCATTCAATTCTCGATCTGTTTTGAGTTTAGAAGTTTGAATTGAGGTCGTTCGTGTGAGTTACAAGTTTGTCGAAATAGGGTTGATTTCAAGAACTTACTGGTAACGCATTTGCATTTTCTTTATTTAAGAGCTTTTGATTACCCTAAATCTGACTCGTGAGATAGATGTTCATGGAAAAAATTATACTCCTGTTTGTGTTTTCTTCTTTCTAAGTTACTCGAGGTTTGAATTTGAGTAAGCGGTTTATGAGCTTATCAGATATAGGGTCGATTTCTTTAATCTAGTTGCGTTAAATCTAGCTCTTGGGATTGAAGGGTTTGAAAGATTCAATGACCTAGAAAAATTAATCAACCCAACCCAACTTAACTCGATTCAAGCTAATGCACGAACACACTTAACTTGTAACATGATTCCTTAAGAAAAACATTCTTACTTTTTTACTAAAGTTCGGCAAATTCGACCATCACATCAACGAGCTAAAAACATATATCATCAGCCAAGAAATTAAATAATGGAATCCTCTCGTTCCTCGTTTTCCTTGTTATCAACTTCTTAACCCTAATTTCAAATATCCAACTCGTCATCAACTACATGTCGGTTTAAGATTCGAGATTTTACTCGTTTGCGTCTTCTAACTTACTCGTTCAAATTTGAATTTGGAACGTAACTTACGAGTTTACCATATATGTACTCTTGACTTAGAAAATGGACAAGTATTGTCTGATTCAGACAAGAAACACATCATGTTCTGTCTCATCTCTAACATTTTTTTCTCTGCAACTTGTCTCAAACTTTGGATCATCACTTCCCCATTTCCTTTTTAAAGTATTAAAACTATTTTTCTGTTATTCCCATGGAAATTATAAATATTAAATAATTCAAGTTTGAATTTCTATGTGATTATATTATCTCTTACTGGTGCAGCATTGTAAATGAATAAGCTATTCATGGATTTTCTCCACACATTAAATGCCTCAAGATGACATCTATTAAATTTTAATACTTCAATTTATTTGGTTATCCAAAACTCATGTAGGATAGATCGGTCAGAAATTCTTTTAAGATTTTCTATACCCACATTTCCTCAAGTTCCAGTTAGTGGTGGCGTTGAAGTAACCCATATCATACTTTCAAGAAAAGCTTGAACAACATCCAACAAAAGGGTATTTGTACGCGAAATCATAAACAAAATTAAAAGTTTAAAATTTTATAAAATTCAGGGCTTATTATTCAAACGTTAATATTAAAATAATAATAATTGTAACGCTAGCAGATATTGTCTTCTTTGGCTTTCCCTTTCGGGCTTCCTCTTAAGGCTTTAAAACGTGTCTGCTAGGAGAAGGTTTTTACACCCTTATAAATGGTGGGTTGTTCTCTTCCCCAACCAAGGTAAGACATCACAATCCACCTCCTTTGGGGCCCAGCGTCCTTATTGGCACACCGCCTTGTGTCTACCACCATTCATAAGGGTGTGGAAACCTTCTCCTAGCATACGCGTGACTCTGCTAGCGGTGGATTTGGGGCGTTACAATAATAATAATAATATAATAATAATAATAATAGAGTGGGGTAAAGTCAAATGAGGGTGGTTCTTTGGTAGTGTGAATGAATTTGGGTCCATTTTATCTCCTCATTTCATCATGCAAATTCGACCGTTGATGGCTCAATTATGATGTAAAAAGACCAAATCAAGGCCATTAAATCCGTTACATTGTATTTTTCCAATTGGTCCCCACATATATCCTTGTCATCAATTCAATTATTACATCTCACACGTGAACGCAACCATCTTTTCACACGTCGCACCTTCTCATTGGTTCATATCCTGACCACCATTCTCTCAGGTGGAAATTCCCAACAGCGAAGCCTTACTAGCCTTCCACCACCACCCCCCCCTATGGGCCCCACCACCTCAAAAATTTCCATCTGTCTTTTAAAATTAACATTATCTCTTTTTCCGTCATTTTATTTCTTGTCCTCTTTCGTGGGGAAAAAAAAAATGTACTCCCCTCAATACGACGCCGTTCCAAAACTCTTCATGATATTCACACGGCCCAAATAGGCGTGTTGGGCTCCACTAAGTGGGCCGGTTGAAATTAAACGCAGGCCCAAGTTCATTAAAATCCCGAAGCGTGGGACGACATGTCGTATCCGACAATGTGCACGTGTGATTATAATATTGATTTAAATCAATCTTTTTGTGTGTTTTTTTTTTAATTGTCTAAAAAAAAAAAGAAGAGAGAAATGTTTGTGGTCAAATTAACAAACAAAATCCACATCCCCAATTAGTCGCTCTGGGTTGAATCAATGCTACCGGAAAAAGAAAGGGAGAAAAATTTGAGAGATGTTTTATTTGTTTGTTGAAGACGATCTTTAACGGATTTTTCGTTAAAAGATTGGCGAAATGGAACCAAAAACATGAGGTTCTAACATCAACAGCGTAGCCAAAATACTCCTCCATGTGCTCCATTCAGTCACTGCCCCACAATCTAAATTCAAAACCCTTTTTCTTCTTTAATCCTTTTCAATCTTCACCACAACCCCTTTCTTCTTCGCTACCCATGCCTATGGAGATCTGACAGACCTCAACAACGAGTGTTTCATTTTCTGTTCTTCTCTGCATTTTTTTGCGTCTTTTTTCATGAATTTCTGTCCCAATTTTGTTCATTTCAACTGGGCTGATGATGGGTATCTGTCAATTTCTGAATCTCTTCCCAAAATTAATGGTTTTTCTTTCTGGGTTTGCTGAATTTTGTGATTTCATGGTTGTTGTTTGATGATTGATGGGGTTTTTTTTTTCTGTTTTTGAAATGAAAATCCTTTGTTTTGACATAGAGATTCATGGAATTGGGTTCTTCTGGTGAGTTCGTTTCGTTTGGAGGTTTTGGTGAGAGGATGAGAGGGGGGAAAGATGAACAAAGAATGTTGTTGAGTCCCATGTTCCCTAGGCTTCATGTCAATGACACCGACAAAGGTGGCCCAAGAGCTCCTCCAAGGAATAAAATGGCTCTCTATGAGCAGCTCACCATTCCTGCTCAAAAGTTTTCCTCTGGATCAGCTTCAGCTGCTGCTCCTCTTCCGCTCGGCACTCCGACGACCTCGACATCCTCCAGCCATGTATGCTTAATAGATTACTGCAATTCTTCATGCCTCACATGTTTATCAATGCATCAGTGTTTCATTTTTTCTGTCTTTTGATTGTTCTTTTAGATGCCAAAACTGAAACCACACATTTGAGAATTGTTAGGAGAGGAGTCCCATGAGGGTCGTGATTTCTAATATGGTATTAGAGTCATGCCCTTAACATAGTTATGTCAATAGAATCCTTAAATGTCGAACAAATAAGCTGTGAGTCCTGAAGGTGTAGTCAAAAGTTACTTAAGTGTCGAATAAAGGGTGTAATTTGTTTGAGGGCTCTAGAGAAGAAGTCGAGCCTCAATTAAGAGGAGGTTGTTCGAGGGCTCCATGGGCCTCAGGGGAGGCCCTATGGTGTACTTTGTTCGAGGGGAGGATTGTTGAGGGAGGAGTCCCACATCGGCTAATCAAGGGGTTGATCATGGGTTTATAAGTAAGGAATATAGCTTCTCGTTCTCTATGCATTTTTGGGTAATGATTGCATGAACTTGCTTGTTCTCTGCAGTTTGGTGGCAAGAAGAGGGGCATCTTCTCATCGTCCTCCAAGGGCTCGAAACAATCTCATCTCGACGAGAAGCTTCACTCTTATGATTCTAAAGGAGTTGTGCAAAGCAATGAGGCAAAGTTGCTAAAGACAAGTGTTGTAGCAGCAGGATCATTGTCATCAAATCCTCCAAGCAATTCAATTACAAAGGTCTTGAAGAATCCCAAGAAGTTTCAGGAAAGGATGTCGAGCGGCAGCACGAGCGAACTCGATAGTTCCAGAAAATATGCAGGGAATGAAGGCGAGGAGCATCCAAATTTGGGCAAGGCTACTCAGGATCATGTAAAGAGGCCTATATTTATCCATTCACCCACAGATGAGCCTTTGTTGGAGCCAAATACTCGGCCTTCAATGAATTATAGGGACTCTCAAAAGGCAAAGCTGCCCCATCCATCTAAACAAAACTGGACTTCCACCAGCAATTCGAGCACACCGTGCGGTGCAAATGTGAGAGCAAATCCCGAAGGCTTGGCCGAACAAAGCTCTGAAGCTCTCCAAGACAATGTGGGGTGCGCTGAGGTTCGTGGTTTGGAAAATTCGTCACCAAGAGATGGTGACAGAAATGTGGCTAACGAGTTCGAGAAGTTTGCTACCGTGCGTTTGAGAGAAGTAGAACATAAACACAATGTTTCAGAGGCTTCCTTAGTAGATTCAGCTACAGCTCCAAATATCTCCCCTGATGTCGTTGTCGGGTTGATCGGTGAAAAACAATTCTGGAAAGCTCGAAAGGCGATTTCTCAGTGAGTATTCTTCTCAATTTGAGTTTTAGCTGCTGGGTTGAATTATCTGTTCCCTTATTCCCATTTGTTTGCTACTGTTTTCAGTCAGCAAAGGATTTTTGCAGTACAAGTGTTTGAGCTGCATAGACTCATAGAGGTACACCATCATTTGGCTCTACTGATTACTTAAACGTTTCGTTTCGTCGTCGTATTTGTAGCCTGTTCTCCTTTACTTTTAAGCGCTTTACTGCTTCAATTCAACATAGGTTCAAAGACTCATTGCTGGTTCACCACACATATTACTTGAACACTATTTAGACAAACCGTCATCCGCTCTGTCTGCTGTTAAGAACAAGCCAACCAAGTGTGCTGCGCAACAGCCGGTTCAAATTGCCACGGTGAAAGGCTATCATCAACGCCCAAATCCCGTTTTCGACACCAAATGTGCAGATAAGAATCCTCTTGCCAAGCTTCCTTTACCTTCCTTTAACAAGGACAACACTAAACTTGCCCTTACTCGACAAACGAGCTACGAGCTTCGAGTAAAAGACACGCCACAAACTCCGATAGCTGCTGTTCCAAAATCAGCTCCCTGGTGCATTAGCCACCCTACACCAGGAAACCAATGGCTGGTTCCAGTTATGTCTCCTTCTGAAACTCTTGTTTACAAACCATATACAGGACCATGCCCTCCGACTGCAGGATTCGTGACACCGATGTACGGTAACTATGGATTAACGAGCCTAAACACAGGCAGTGGAGACTTTTACGCCCCAGCTTATGCTGTTCCTGCTTCTAACCACCAAGGGTTCGGATATTTTCCGGGCATGATTCCCTTGAACCAAATGTACTTTCCACATTATGGCGTACCAGTAACGAATCAATCGATGTCGGGGTCAACTCCAGATCAAATGAGTCTGTTTGCTAAAGTGAAATCAAAAGAACAGGAAAAGCAGATATCAACTGGGGATATCAACTACTTGGCGCACCAAGAAAACTCGTGCGATATGCCAAACCAAACGAGCCATTCGATGCCATTTCGTGCTCCAAAAGTTCACGGATCGATGGGAAGTACGGGTAGTAGCAGCTCCGAGAGAGGCAATGGAGATGTGCTTCCTCTTTTTCCTACTGAACCACCAGGAGTTGAGGAGTCCAGTCCTAATGCAGACATGAGTGAGCAGAAATCAAGGGCAATCAAGGTTGTGCCTCACCATCCTAAATCTGCTACTGAATCAGCGGCTAGGATATTTCAGTTAATACAAGAAGAAAGAAACCAATTATGATGTATTTCAGTTCATCTGGGATGTGATATTATCTATCCACACTGTTGTCAATATTCTTATAGA
Organism: Cucurbita moschata; assembly: GCF_002738365.1. Classification (NCBI taxonomy): domain Eukaryota; kingdom Viridiplantae; phylum Streptophyta; class Magnoliopsida; order Cucurbitales; family Cucurbitaceae; genus Cucurbita; species Cucurbita moschata. The sequence goes on along the minus strand of NW_019268546.1, from coordinate 2,310,777 downwards.
ACTGTAAGAAAATTTTGTCTGTAATCATGTTCTTCTCATTAGTGAAAATGTGAATAGATTTCTGAAAGGTGTACAGAATCAAACTCTTTTTCGTTCTTGATGACATGATCGACGTATGATATATTCGATCATCGAGGATTAACTAAGAAACATTTAACTCCGTCACAAATGCTTTAAGCACAGAACATTGAAATTCCGTAAAGAACACATATTGCTATCAATCAAACATCGTATTTATATTTCTCATACACGTCTATATATTGAATTTGTTGTTAGAAGAACATATGAAAGCTGTATATCGAATCCTTAGATATCCAAAGATGACCTCGGAAAAAGGATTATTACAAGAGAAACACAGAGAAAGAGATCGACAGAGAGAAGTTTGTCGATGTTCTCCTAGACTCAAAACCGCGAATGCATACCTAAAACAACCGAACTCAACGTCGAAACGCTTGATTCATGCCATGAAAGAGATCTTCGACGACTGTACGTTCATCTGAGGTACGTTTTGCGTTCCTCCTACGTGCATCGTCATCGGAAACGAGATATCGGTTTCGATTTTTCAAGAACCTAATAGATCGGAAACGGCCACGAGGATTCGTGGAAGAGAAGCAGAGAGTCCAACAGAGAGATAGAGGAGGAAAACGACGAGGAAGAACGTCGGAAACGACTGTGGTGAGGAGAGAGAAGAAAATCGGAAAAACTCGCCGAGTCGGGGGAAGAAGACGAATCCGTCGGATCCGGATTCGGGTCGGACTCAACCCATAACCCACTACCCATCCATTTGGTTTCGGCCCAATGAGTGCCTCGGCCCAGATCCAGTAGGCAGCCTAGTGTCGACCCAATCCACCTGCAGCACGAGACCCAGGCCCAACACCCGCGTCAGCGCCCCCGAACCCGCGCCTCGACTCGAGAGGGAAATGTGACGTGTCCGTCTCCTCTGCTGACACGTATTACGCCTGCAGGCAGACACCGTCTCCCATGGCTTAAACGGCTCGGCTCCGCAGCTCAGAATCTCGGCTAATTAAGGCAAGTATGATGCTCTATTTCATAATTTGGAATTGAATTTAATTTAGAATGAAATACTAACGAAAAAAACGGGACCACCTAATAGGAAACGAACTCTAACGACACTTGGGGCAACTTTCGAGGAATGAAATCTAACATATTTTAAATTAAGGGGAATGCCGGCTAAGGCGAATTAATTAAGTGGCCTTACTATAGGATAGGCCAAGTAATTGCTTGTGGCATGACAACACGTGCCTAGTGGGGCACTTGCACGTGTTCTTTATGCTTTATGATTATTATGTATGACGGATGATATATGATGTATGATGAAATGTATGAGTTATATGATTACGTTTGTTGATTATGATGTGTTAGGTAACGTTGTATGATGATGACGATGCATGATGATATGATGATAGATTATGTTATTTACTTAATATGACATTATTTTCCATATTAAGTTGAGAAGCATGTTGTGAATGTCATACTGCATTATGACGATAATTATGTTTAGGACATAACCCTAAATGACGTTAATAATGATTATAATATAGAAAGTTAATGTGCATATATTACTTATAGTAATATAAGGATGGAACGAGGGTTGTGTCATGTTTTAAAGATGATAAAGTATAGGGACCTTATGCATTTCTGTATGTACATAAGCATCGGGATACTTCTCCTTTTTTTTATGATGAGTAGGGATGTGTACGCTATGATGATGATGGTGATCATGCTCAGCATGACACCCAGGGATCTGCTAATCTTCGGACGTTGCTACGAACAACTAGCTCGACTATGATGGGTCTAGGGGGTACGAATCGCCTGAAGATTCACGCTCACACCTATCTAATTTAATCTTACGGGAGGCCACCCCTATGATGTTTTAATGATAGGCTCTTAGAGCATTATTGCATGTGTTTGCATCTTTTCACACCCCTATAGTGAGGTCACTTACGGAGTATTCTTTGAAATACTCAACTCGTGTGCCACATCATTTTTCAAGTAAAGACAAGACACCTCTATACGGTTGACGACGACATCGCAAATCAGAGACCATGACACATGCATAGCCAAGTAGTATATTTAATTCCCTCAACTAAAAAATTTAAAATTGGATGTTATGCATATTAGGTTGTAAATTAATTTCATTTATAAAGTATGTTTTGAACGCATAACCCCTCACAAGTGTTTTCGAGTTAGGTTTACGTACAAATATTTTATTCCAATAATATATTTTAAGAGTTATATTCCACATAAAACCTTAGACTAAGATGACAGTAATGACTTTAGGTAGATGAAATCTAGAGTCGTTACATCAAAAATATTTTTTTAGATAAAGTGTATATGTATTTTATTAATTTAACTTTTATAAAACCCGCTTAATTCTTTTTGAATAAAATTTACATTAGAATTACATTTATAAATTAAACATTTTCTAATTTTTCTCATAAAAATCTGAAATAAAAAGATACAATATATATAAACTACACCACAGTGGTCTTTCCAATAAAATAACAATTCCAAGCGGATCCTTACTCTCCATGATTTTGTAAGAGGAAAAATAAATTTTATAATATGATTTTCAATGTAAGCGTTACTTTATTTATTTAATGATGAGAGCATAGAGTAAAAAATACATAAAATAAATTAAAGGCAATCCAGAGAGGCAGAGGTTTTTATACGTGTACGACGAAGAACAGTATTTTATTATTAAACTTAAAACACTCGAATCCAGAACACAGGCAAATATTCACCTAAAATTTAATTTCTCATTTACAAATTAATAATTCATCAAATCAAGCTCGACTTTGAAGTTTCGAGCGCCTCCCCTCGTACGGCCATCTTCCTTCTTCGTCTTGGATTCAGGTTCTCAACATCCGGGTGTGCTGTGAAACTCGGATCGAGCAAGTCCTTGATCGCAGTCTGGTTTGAATGATTCGTGTCTGAACCGATCTGTGTCATTTCTCGATTGTTTTGAGCTCAATCGCCACCGCTCCACGTGGTAATACAATTCGCCAGCGATTTCATCTCGTATGTTGTTTCTATTTGCTGCAAGGAGATTTAGGGGCTGTGGTGTTGGGCATTTTGATTTAATGAGGAAGGTTTTCAGTTTTGGGAAAGGAATGAGTTGTTTCTGAAGTACACATTTGGTAAATTGCTGTATATGGTTGGATTTTGTTAGATCTTGTTGATTTGTTGTTAACTTGTGGCATGATGTTTGGAATTCCTTATTTAGAACATCTTATTTGAGAGCTCTGTTTTTGAGATAGGGTTTTGATTCGTTAAATATGTGCTTGTAGATTTCATTTCCTTGGATGTGAATTATCTGGAAGCGAATTGGGTTGGAAGGTGGGCAAAGATGCCGACTAGAGTGGTGGGGGTTGAGGAAGGAAAGGCCTCTGCCACCGGCGCTGCCATTGCCAATGGCAGCACTAGAACAAACAGTCCTGTCAAGGCCTTTCCCTTCAGGTTTCTTCAGCTCTTCTTTCTGTTTCTGCTTGTTTTCCTTGGAATATCACTTGCTAGTTTGCATACGGTGAAGTATTTTGGAAGTCCAAATGTGGCACCTCAAGTAGCACGGTCCATAATTCGACCTTGTCTTGAAGAGCCAACCAGTATAGAAAGATGGATCAGACCTCCATCAAGTCTTCTGCATACCATGAACGACGCCCAGCTTCTCTGGAGGGCGTCTTTTGCTCCTCGTGTCAAGAAGTATCCATTCAAGAGAGTTCGAAAAATTGCTTTCATGTTCTTGACCAAGGGACCACTGCCCTTGTCTCCTCTCTGGGAGCGGTTCTTCAAGGGACATCAGAAACTTTATTCTATATATATTCACTCTTTGCCATTTTATGTAGCTGATTTTCCACCGTCGTCGGTGTTTTACAGACGACAGATCCCGAGTAAGGTAATATGTGTTCTTGTCACGCTTACACACTAGATTGCCCTTCTGCTTTACTCATAAGAACTGCATATTTCGTTGTCTAAAACGTACCATCACGAAGTAGATTAATAGATTTGTGAATTTTAACCGAACTTCGGTTTAGTAAAGCATCAAGGGAAGCAAGTGATGCTTCATAGGAAGTTTTCCCATATCATCCATGCCAACTCTCTTGAATCTGTTGAGAATTGCCTTGGCTAATAAGTCTCTAGATGTTTGTAGAACTTGTAAGATTCTTAAACGAACACATACGAGCCTATCACCGATAAATATCGATGGCAATCGAATATCTACCTTAATGTTCTTGATTTCTGTTAGCATTCCTATTCCAATTTGTTGGGAACTCCCTACTTGTGCCTGGAGCTTCTGTATCTTTTATGTTAGTTGCTGTATGGTTGAGGTTGATTCATTTTATTTTGGATTTTCACTATGTAGATCGCCGAGTGGGGGAGGATGAGCATGTGTGATGCTGAGAGGAGACTGCTTGCCAATGCACTTCTTGATGTTGGAAATGAATGGTTCATTCTTCTTTCCGAGTCTTGCATTCCTCTCCACAATTTCAGCGTCATTTATCACTACCTATCCCGATCCCGTTTCAGTTTCGTAAGTGCGTTCGATGAACCAGGAATCATCGGTAGGGGACGCTACAATGAAAGTTTGGCACCTGAGGTTAACCTCACCAATTGGCGGAAGGGATCTCAGTGGTTTGAAGTCAATAGAGAACTTGCAGTGAAGATGGTTGAAGACACAGTTTACTACCCCAAATTTAAAAAGTTCTGCAAGCCACCATGTTATGTTGATGAACATTACTTCCAAACCCTGTTGAGCATCAAAACGCCTCATCTCATAGCAAACAGGAGTGTTACTTTTGTTGATTGGTCGAGGGGCGGTGCTCATCCTGCAATGTTCGGAGACGCAGACATCCAGGGCGATTTCTTCAGGAAACTTTTCGAAAGTAGAACGTGTGTTTACAATAATCAGCCATCAGCACTCTGTTTCCTTTTCGCTAGGAAGTTCACTCCAAATGCCTTGGGTCGTCTGTTAAACGTATCATCCGAAATCTTTGGATTTTGATTCAAGCTTAGTAGAACGGTTGATACGATCTGTTTTACTTTTCTGCAGTTTTTACGTAGAATTCGAATAGAATTACACTTGTAGATGTATAAAATTTATATAATTTTTCAAACTGTACGCTCCACGATGATATATAAAACTCGTGTTCCTGTTACTATTGATTATTCTGGTTTGTTCTTTAAAATTCTGATTCCCCTGCCTCTCAAGCTTGCATCATGAGTTCTTTTCTTGTGTAGGATTTCAGAGAACCCATTGAAATTTGAAGCTCAATTTAAGGATTCTCTCTCAAATGTATATTATAGGAGTTGAATACAAAATCAAACAAGTAAAATCAGATGAAACTCGAGATCTAGAAAACAATGCTTGATCAGCTAACAACATTATAAAGATCCCTCAACAAGAAACTGACCACTAACTTGGACAAAATTCAGGCAAACCCATTACAAATCAATGACAGAAAACAAGCAGTGACCCTGGTTTGTATGAGTGGTTGCCAACAGATTGGAAGCACCTTCTATGGCAGAAATATTCAACAGGGAGTATACAAGATGGATTCGCCTGCAATTGCACAGGAATCTCCTAAGGGTGATGCCATGAGCATTGCAATTCATATAACCTAAGCCATCGAGAGGAGATCAAAAAGAGAGAAAACAACCACCACGGATTGACCTAGTGGTCAATAAGGAACATGATAATAGTAAAAGGCTTGGAGCAAATTGGTTTAAACTCATGGTGGCACATCGACCTGAGATTTCGTAACTTAAATATTGTAGAGTCAGGTGCATGCAAGTTGGTTCAAACACTCGTGGATTAAGACAAAAAAGAGAAAGAATCTACCAATTTGATACCACGAGACTAGTGAAGTTCTATCCTGATAGCTTTTCTATTCACTTCACATATGTGCACTTTGTTAGACGAATACGACTCTCCACAATGGTATGATATTGTCCACTTTGAACATTAACTCTCATGGCTTTGCTTTGGATTTCCCCAAAAGCGTATTCTTTGATTATAAACCCATGATCATTCCCTAAATTAACCGATGTGGGACACTTTCATCTAACACACTTGGAGGCATATGTGAGTACTTCAAAAAAGATTAGGAGTACAACATTGTAGATTAAAACCTAAACAGAACGCCTTTAATTAATAAACTAATAACTACTCTCTATAACAACTACAAAACTCGAGGCTGAAGACCTAGATGCATAACAAATGAACAAATCAAGTTGGGTATCTTAAAATGCGTTTCTTTCTAGCTTAGTGTGGAAACAATACTGAGGACGGGGGAAAGCTGCAACAAAGATAAGGTTTCACTCAACAAGCACCAGCAAACCAACATCAAAGCAAATATAGTTTGTGTCAAAACACGTTCACTTACAGAGCCTGCAGGTTGGCCAGTTCACTCGAGCTCCGAGGAACAATTTCTTGGACGCTGGCAGAAAAATAGTTACAATCATGGAATTACACAGTTAAGAAGGTGAATATATGCACCCATCATCACTGGGATTGGTCTTCAAAGAAAATGCGATCGAACTCCAGATTCAAATTCTCAGGACAGAAAATGCAGAGACAACAAATTATCATTGAAAGCGAATTCACTGGAATATAGACATGAAAGTAACATCGTTCGAATATTCATAGCAAGCCCAAGAACTCAGAATTTCTAAATGCGTAGATTTGATATGTTTCACACAGTAATAAGATTTCATACTCATGTCATTCTGTTAACCTCTGGCCTTAAGCTCTGCAAGGCGCCTCGATAAGTCATCCTCGTCAACTTTCTCGGTCTCCTTGGTCGGCACTGCATGCGACGCCGGCTGTGGTAGCCCGACGGAGACTTCCAGACCGTAATCGTCCGCCACCTGCTGCATCAAGCTGTTGACTTCTCCTTCCGGCGTCGAGAGCGACGTCGATCCAGCCATCGCATTTTCCATGAATTCTGCCTGAACCTCCATATTCACAAACTGCTTCTCAAACTGATCCATAGTCTCAGACATCTTCTGCAAATTCCCAGTCGTCAAAGAAGATTCCAAGGACTTGACGATCGACGCCATGGACTTATTGATCGTGGTCATCTTCGCCTGCGTATCGAGACGAGCCACAACAGCATCAAGCCTGGAAGAAAGGCGGAGATAGTTCATCTGTTCTGTTCGTTTACGGATCGCGTTCTCCGCGTAAATTCGAGCTCCGTCAACGTTGCCTTTCTCCATAGCCTTCTTGATCTTGAGCTTCTCGGCTTTCTCCTCCTTCTCGCACTTCCTGGCTTGGCGCTGCAGCGACTTCGAAGTGAACTTCAATTCCATGATTTGATTCAACAATTTGTCGGTGTTCCCCATGATCGGAAGATGCCCTAAATGCGGTGGAATTTGACGAGGGAATTGACGAACCGCTAGGGCTGCAGAAGAACCTGATTTTGGGAATTTGAAATCTTCAGAGAAACGATGAAATTCCTTTGAACTTGGTTAAAGCAGAATCATTTGACTTGGTAGCGAAAAAATTGGACGGCGCTGATTTGTTCATTAATTAAATCAAAACGTGGGGTCCAAACACGGGACTTTTGTACATATGATCCAATTATCTTTGCTTAATGGAATATAATATTTGTCTACGTCAGTGAAATGTCATAATTGCCCTCAGTTCTAAATTCCCAAACCATCCCATAGTTGATAGTAATTGTGATGTCCCACATCGGTTGGGAGGAGAACAAACCACCATTTATAGAGATGTGGAAACTTTCCCTAACAGACCTGTTTTAAAGCTTTGAGGGAAAGCTTGAAAGGGAAAACACAAAGAGTAGTCTTGAGTGGAAGCCTAAAAGAAAAAGCCCAAAGAGGATAATATCTATTATGGTCGATCTGGGTCGTTACAATAATACTACTTTTAGGAGAGTACATAGGTTAAGTTGGTTGGTATCGAGATAGTAATACTAATTTATAGGAGCATACACCGATTAGGTTGGTTGGTAATGTCGAATTGTTTTTTTTTTAATTATTTAAAAAATCATACTTATTCACATGTTATATTAATAATTAACATATAATAAAATTCAAATAACAAACCTTCACAAATGATAAGACATTATTAATATTACAAATGTTAAATATAATCTTAATTAAAAAAAAAACTACCAATACCAAAATAAATATATATACTAAATAAATTAATTAATTAAAATAATGTAAGTTAAAAATAAAATATATAATAAAAAAAGAAAGAAAAAAAAAACTCTTGAACTCCAATTATGTTGGAGGAAAGAAAATAGTATGTTTATAAATGATGAGAATTTTAAAAGCTTGATTTATGGAAGGGGAAAGAAAGGAAGCAAGAGAGGGCTAAGAAGAAGGAATAGGAGATTGGAAGATTAGCGTCTAATCATGGAAAGAAATGTCCATGATTGGAATGTTGGGAACAGAAATAGAAATGTGTAATAGCAGAGGGAGCAAAATCTGCTGAAACTGACAGTTGTTGGTTCTTCGTCGGTTGTTGCGGATTGCGGATTGCGGTCTCTATTTCGAGCTTGCTGAATTCCAGACTGCAAAAACACTAAGAAACGTTTAACCAGGAACCAGCCATTTTGTCTTTCTGGTACGCTCTTTCGATCCAAATGCGTAGAAAGGGCTATGGGATGAAGGATGATCATAATTGACCTTCGAATCCCCCAATCCGTTTCCCCTTTTCGTTTTAAGCGATGGAAGCATAGAAAAAGAGAGAAAGATCGAGAGAGTATTTGTTTGTTTATGTGTTCATCGAGGTTTAGTACGTGTCTGTTTCATTCTATGCTCGCCCATGTGTCTCTGAATCGCAATGTTATGTGCTTAGACACCTGGTTTGTCCTCACTTTTTTTCTCTTTCTTTTGCCTAGATTTGTTTTGTTCTTCCATGTTCATCCGTCCTACCAATTTCGTGAAAATATTTCGTTCATTTGAGCAATTTGAGTGAAAGTTTGTTCCCGTTTGTGCAAAACTCTAGCGATTTTTTGGGTATTGATCAATTTAAGAGAACTATTTCCTTTTTACAATATCCCTCTTGTCCCAGAATGGTATCGAGACCGATTTGGCTACTGTGTTCTAACAAGTTCTAACAGAGTTTTTGTCTTTTTGATCGATTCTTCCTTTCCCCTATTATCGAATATTCTGTTTCATATTGCGTTATATTATTAATCTTTTGGAGCTCTTGGGTGTAGACTGTGAGTGAGCGCGGAAATGAAAGTTCATCCGGAGGAACAAGCTATCTTTGAGGTATGCTTGGTGGTTCCAAAAAGGAAAACGGAGGAAGAATGCGTCACTTATGACTGTCTGGAGGTGCTCGAAAATGCGTTTCAGAAGGTCGGTTTTATCGTTGAGAGAATTGATGGGGTCACTGATGAGTTCATGAAGGTTTGCCTCTGCTACTTGTTTTATATACCGCGAGTTTATTTCAGAAACATCATTTCCTATGATGCTAATTTAAATAATTGTTGTTAGATAGTAGCATGATTTGCAAGGATGGTTTCTCCCACGATTATGATTAGCATGTGTTCGCTTAACATCTGCGTGAATTAGAGATGCTGTTCTTAAAACGTATTAACAGAAGGGTCCGTATGAAATTTTTACTTTGTGCAGCTGTGCTTAGCTGCCAATGTAGGATTCTTGCATTTAACACACTTTTCTTCCGCTTGCTAGAAAGAGTTTTGGACTATTTTAATACATACACATACTTATTGGTTCTTTAGCTTTAGTTGGATGCATTAGCTTATATTAAGCATTCATTTTCCCCTTGCTTATCTGCAATCTCCATTTATTGTGCTTTTACGAGCTCCCGCTTCTAAAATCTAGTTGGCAGCGCCTCTGGAGACATTAGGAAAGGCTGCTGCACGCCTACAAATGAAGAAGAGGACTCATATTGGTAAGCTCGACTATCTTTAGCTAAGCCCTTGGCCGATTCTCGTTCTCCTTTCTCTGTTGGTCTTTCTCTATAACATGTTTTAAAAGGTTGTGCTTTTGTTTCTCTGCATTGGTGATGTGCTATCTGGATACAAGGTATGGATTTGCTTTTTGAACTGGACCAGGTTAAAGCTTTTGTGAGACAGCCTGATGGTTCACTCTTCAGTTGGTGTGAACGATTTCGTTGCTATCATCACTTGATATATGGGATTGTAAGTGACTTCTCATATGGCACAAGGTTTTTTCCCATCCATGTATTCTATTAACTACACTATAATCTGAATATTTTTTTAGCAATTTATTTTCATAAGTTTTGGAATTTTGATTAAATTCTCATATGGAAAAAGTTGCTTTGATGTTTTAATAATTTCATTTGTGTGTTCGAAAGAAAGAAAAGAAAACTATATATTTTTTGCAGCCAGTAAAATGTGAATATGAAAACAATCCAGTAAGTTTTATTAATTTAATCCCTTGATTAGGCATCTGATTATTTGTTATATCCTTCACATAGCTGTTAGTCATTTCCTAGCGTAGGCTGTACCTCGACATTGCCAGAGATAAGCTCTTGCATTCTACAGGTAAATGAGAACCAGTCCGCTGTAACTCTTAAATGTGAGGAAGAAGAATTTCAGTGGAACGTCGGGGAGAGTTTAATCCGTACATTGGAATCCAAGAAAATTGTTAAGCAAATATTTCCTCTACATGGTATATTTTCCTTGACTTCCTAAAATTTTGCATCTCTGTGTTGTATATTCCAAGGAAATAAGATAGGTATTTTATAGATGAAATAAGGAGGAAGAAGCTCCTTGGAAACTGGGCACTTAACTGGTGGGAATTCACCGGACAGCCTCTTGATGAGGTTTATTCATATTTTGGTACAAAGGTACTTCAACCATAACTTTATCTTACAGCAGCTTATCATTCTGGTGTGCATTTTGACTGACATGTTAGAGAATTAAATGTTTGAAGGTTGCACTCTACTTTGCATTCCTTGGAATGTATACACGATGGTTGCTATTTCCAGCTGCACTTGGGCTTATTCTGCAGTTAGTTGAATTTGGGTGAGCTTCTTTGAATTTGGGCCATCCATTCTTTTCAACTTGTGCAAGCATTCCAAAGACATAAAATTATAGCACATAGCTCATCTTGTATACAGGTCCTTGCGGTTACTGGTCCTCCCTATTTTCTTTGTAAGCATTATTGTATGGGCCGTCATGTTTTCCCAGTTCTGGAGACGGAAAAACTCTGCCCTTGTAGCCAGGTACCTTGGTCTAAGCTAGCATATGCTGTTATGGTCGCTTCATTTTTTATCGATCTTTTGGCCTTGATTCTCACTTATTCATTTCTCTCAACTCTTGCTGTAAAGATGGCAGATCAATTATGCATTTGGAGGTGATTCAAGTTTTAGATTTTCAGGCGTGGAATGTGGCTCCCTACAAATACCTGTAGAGCTCATAAAAAACCAGGAAATGGATAAAACAAAAGAGAAAGAAGCTTTTCAAAGATTTGAGTGGTTTGGCTGCCTTAGGCGATTCAGAAATGATGCAATCGTCATCTTGAGCATTATATGCCTGCAGTTGCCATTTGAGTTGGCATATGCTCATTGTTATGAGGTTATTCAGTCGGATGTTATCAAGTAAGTACGTAAGATATCTTAAAATATTGCATGTTCTTGAATTCATGATCTATTCGATGTTGGGCATTATTTTTTGCTCAGCTATTGCAGTTTTCCACGTTTCCCTTAAGGCACAGGAATTTGATCAATTTGAAAAGAAGCCATAAACAGTCTCATTTTTTTCTCCCTTTACTACAGATGCAAACCAAGTAAAATTTCGTCGATCTTTACATTCAGAATCTCCATTCCTGATTATACCTTCTACGCTAAAATTATACCACCGGCGTTTTTGCATCAGTATGGTTGGAGTAAAGTTCCAATTGGTCATTTTCTCAATAATCATTTAGCAGTTCATAACTTCATATGAACAGTATTTTACATCAACCTTAAAACAGTTTCTACGTACATAGCTCAAGAAAACTATCTCAACAACTGTCATAATACTTGTCTTCACATTTCATTGTTTATTTTTGGCAGAAATAATTAGTACTGGATGTATTCTCTCTGTAACTGTATAAAATTATTTGGTAACATACAGTTCAGTATTTATATATATATTATTTTGGTTTCAGATTTGGGTTGACTGTCTTGTACCTTTTTTCCATTCAATATTTTACACGGTTGGGCGCTAAGATATCTATGAAGCTCATTAACTGTGAAAATTACGAAAACAATGAAAAAAGGGCTGATAGTTTGGTCTACAAGGTAAATCGGCCTTATCTGTTCATCGTTCTTATTGCTTTAGTTCATTTAAATGAGTTTTCCTGCAGATTTTTGGACTTTATTTTATGCAATCCTATATTGGAGTCTTCTACCATGCCCTTCTGCACCGTAATTTTGCAACCCTTCGCCAAGTTTTAATACAGCGTCTCCTTATATCTGAGGTGAAAGAACGGTCAACCTTTTAACTGTTCACCTAGTATGGAGCTTTGCTCTTCACTATTGCTGACCGTAACATGCTTTGAATTGGAAATTGTTATTCAGGTGTTGGAAAACTTGTTGGAAAATTCCGTACCCTATCTCAAGTACAGCTATAGAAAATACAAAATCCGGTAATAACTCCCATTTTTTACAATAATTTCTGGACTTGTTGCATTGTGGGCACGCTCAGGCTTACTCTTTCATATAACTGGGCTTGACCTGCTCATCCTTCTGGTGTAAAGGAGCAACAAAAGACGTGAAAAAGGATCATCTCAAGGGAGGATCCAGTTCACTTCTCGGGCAGAGAAAGAATACCTGAAACCTTCTTATTCTGCGAGCATTGGTGTTGAGCTAGAAGATGGGCTCTTTGATGGTACATTTTATTCAGTTACTTTGAAGTTTGTAACTTCCGGGCATCATTTCTGTTTCTGTGGCAGACCTAGTAAAGTTAGAGTTCCTTCTTTGATCCCTTTCTTGACTTCAAATTTCTTACATTCTAGTAGTTCTTGTTCCTGCTTTTGGGACTTCGTGGCTTTTTCCTTGTTGCACAAGAGATTTTCTGCTCAGTTTTGATTGGTTTTCCTATGGTGACAAAACTAAGATCTTTTGGTCTAATAGAGCTTGTTGAAAATTGCTGTTAAAACAAGCAAGAAAGCTTATGTTACAGAGTAGAGAGGTCAAAGACTGAGAAGCTGTTTGTATGTGTGTGTGCGAGCACACATGCGTATAAATTTGAGTTCCTTGTTCAAGGACATCTATGATTGTTTGCTCCTTTTTGAATCTAACGACAGCTCCAACACTGAATGCACAGATTATTTGGAGTTAGCATTGCAGTTCGGAATGATAATGATGTTTGCTTGTGCATTCCCTCTTGCATTTGCGTTTGCTGCATTGGTAAAATGTTTTGCTTTCATTGTATTTGGTTTGCTTACCAATACCGTTTTATTTCCTATTTACATAGATTGTTCTTCTGACTTTTATATTCAGAACAACATCACAGAAATAAGAACTGATGCTCTGAAACTGCTAGCTATGCACAAAAGACCCTTTCCCCGTGCAGCAACAACAATTGGTGCTTGGCTCAACATTTTTCAGGTGCTCCTGTTTTTGGATTTAACAATTTATGTATCTTCATCTTGAAAGTATTGTTTGATAACCATTTCATTTTTGGTTTTCTGGTTTTTAAAAATTAAGCTTATAAATGCTACTTCTACCTATAAATTTCTTTGTTTTGTTTCTACTTTCCACTTTGTTTTAAAAAACTAGTTTTTAACATGTTTTTATTATAGAGGAATCATGAGAAAACAAGCTTAATTTTCTACCTTTATGGCAAAGTCCTTGAAGTTATTTCAGTTCAAATTTATTTAAGCGCATGGTAATGACTGATCTGATTCATACATAGAATAGGCTGCCTAGTATTTGGAGTCTGTCATAACATCCCTATACAGGAAAAACTGATTGAATGGCACTAAAAGTCTCTCTGCATCCATCCATCCATTGCCTTACCCTGCCGATGGAATTGGCTCTTTTTTTTTTTTTTCTCTTTTTCCCCTATGGTGGAAGGCTTGGATTTAATAATATTACATCCATGTCTAACAAAGTGGCAAACCACTTCAAATCTCAGTTTTTGATAGTGATGTCCATATGCACCAACTGCGCACTTCTAGTATGGTTATATGATCAGGAAGGGAAATGGAAGATTGAACCTGGACTTGCAGCCATCCTAGTCATGGAACATGTTCTCCTACTTGTCAAGTTCGGCTTCTCTCGTTTAGTACCCGAGGTAAATTTTAACTCTCCCAGTCATACCTTTTCGCGCCTTTTCTATGAAAAAAGTGAGAGAATCAAACTTTCGGCAATCCCATAGGACTTAAAATGTTATACCATAGCCATACATTCCCTGAAACTAAAAAGTTCTAAAGATGGCAAAACTTCGTTTTCATTGGCAGGAACCTGCATGGGTAAAAGCCAACCGCGTGCAGAAAGCCTCACAGGTTCAGGACATTTGTTCAAAACAACTGTTAAGAACCATATCTGGTGGAGAAAAAACTCTAAACTATGTAAAGAAAACTGTGTAGAAAGTGGAAGTTATTGGAAAAAAAACACATTTTCCTACTTCCATCCTCTGCTATGGAGAGCATATAGAGTCATAGATAAATATCATAGTAGTCTGATTTTACGAGGTGTCCATTTTTTTCTCTTTTTTTTTTTTTTGCTGGTTTTCTTGTTTGGAACATTCACACGTACTGGTGGGTGATTTTTTTTCCTCCTCCAATGGATTAGGAAGGGGGGAAGAGAGAGAGAGATTAAATGAGATGATTCATTGCACATAAGGAATCACTTTTATACTTGTATTGTATCCGTGATCATTCATTTCTCGAAGAGAATCTTGCTTTATTCCTCAGAAAAGCTGAAAGGGCCATTTTATTTCAGACGAAGAAGGAAAAAAGAAAGTAGATTACTATGTACATTGTTTTTGATCTTTAGCTTTCACGACACAGTACAAACAAGCATGTTCTTCATGGAAGCCACAGGCCCCCC